>NC_090196.1:13049273-13384689 GCF_024679245.1 Pseudorasbora parva | reverse complement strand
ACAGCACGGACACCAAACTTAAATCTCTCAAAGAAGAAGCTCAGAAACTGGAACAGACTGTGAAAGACCTGCAAGAACAGGTGGAGTTTGTGAAGAATTCAGACATTCGAGGTGAGTAGCATCACTCAAGATGTTGTAAAGCACTTTTCTTGACCAGGAAAATCCATCAATCCATCAATCCATCTTTTTTTGGTCAACAGGAGCCAGAGCCAGCGTGAATCGATATTACGAGCAGTCCCAGAAGGCGGAGGTCCGCGCCAATGCCTCCACCAGTGATCCATACAACCTGGTCAATCAGTCTGCCACCCTGCGGGCAGAAACGGAGGACTTGATGAACCAGACCAAAGAAGATTTCAGTCAAAGGCAGGATGAGTTTTCAAACAAACTGGACAACCTGGCAGGACAACTAGAGACTCTGGACCTGTCTGAGCTTAGCAAGAAGGTAAAGAAGTCAGCAGTTTAAAGTAGTAAACTGTGTAACAGTGTAAAGCAGTCATGATCAATTTATGATCATGGTCTACAGCGGGGGTATTCAATTAACGTAGTTCTTTGTACAAGAAAAAAATCCTAAACACTCAAAATAGTCATCAAAGATGAGAATCTTGGGCCTTGAGAGCAAAAGTAGTAATGTCTAAGTATTTTTACCAATATTTACCAAAAAAAGTAAATTATTGTTATATTCAACTGGATATGATAAGGTAGGATCAGATGTTTTATCAGGCTTTTTTTCTTTTCTTTTCACATTTAGACATTGTGTATGGCATGTAGAAGGCCTTGGGTACTAAGGGTTCAGGGTCTACCTCTGTGCAAAATATAAAAATGGTCAATACATTTCTTAAGAGTAATAAACAAACAACATGCATAATCAAATAATCAAAATTCTCATAAGGGCAAAACAAAGGTAACCTTCAGAGTGGCCATTTCTAGATATTTTCCAAATTATAAAAATGTTTTTTTATAAAATGCTCTTAATATGCTTATTAATTATGTTAAATGTATGGAAAAAAACGAAACATTTAAAGGCGCCACACGTTAACTTGTCACTACTTGTTACATCTGGCTGGGTTTACATGCACGTTCTTAAGCCGATTATGCCTAATAAGCCAACAACAAACATGGTCATGTAAACGCAGTTACCCGTTTTCTTTTATCAGAGTAAGGTCATAAACAGCTTAAGCATAAATTGGTCAGAACAGGTATATTTTTGCCTTTTACCCTGAATTTGCGTAGCATGTAAACGCATTGGTCTGCTTTCTGTCAGGTTATTGAAGTGCGCTAGTGTGATAGGTGACAAAACACACATACTTAGAGCAGATTTAAATGCATCCAGCGAGTGTTTTGCATGAAATAAGTACATATATCACAAAACACTCTTTTAATCATCTGCTCATCTCATGCAGCAGGAGTAGAAGAGGTTCTGTAGCTGCATGAGATCATAATATGAGCCGTGAATTTCCCGCTGACACGTTTGCAAGCTTTATTTAAAGGAGGGGTGAAATACTGTTTCATGCATACTGAGCTTTTTACACGGTTAAAGACTTGGATTCCCATCCTAAAAATGTACAAAGTTGGACGTTTGATGGAGTATTTCTGTGTCAAAAATACTCTTTTTAGATTTTTTTTTCGAGTATGGGTCCGCTTGACGTCAACAGGGCGGAATGTCCTTGTATGGGCTGTACGGGATCTTCTCCCGAAAGGGTGCGCGTGCAAGCGACCAGAGCAAGAGAGCAAATGCACGATGCCCATAAACATTGGTCTAAAGGTGCAGATCCACCATGAGATCCACTTGTACGTGCAACACTTCTGTCTCGCCGCGCTCCACTTTATTCCTATGGGTGACGTCAAGCGACTTTAACGCGCCCGCATAGCAATCCGGGAAGGCAGCGCTGGATTTGAACCGATTTGAACACAGAAATGACAGGAAGTGCCACAACATCACGCTTCAGTTGAGTCGCAAAAGTGGATCTCCACGGTCACTGCTGTCACAGGGCTTCACAAAATCAACAATGTTACCAAAGAAGTGTGTTTTTGACAGAGCGGTCCTAGCGATAAAGGTTCACGGTCCTGCTTTGGAAGCAGGCGGTGAGTAAAACTGCTTCAAATGTCTGTGTTGTTGGCTATCGTTGCGTCAGAAAACAACACGATCGTGTTTAATTAATTTATCAATGGAGCATGCAATGTATGGTGTGTGTTTAAATACATTTGTTTAGCTGACCACTATGTGTTTGTTTGTTTATTGTAAAACCCCCCCAAACCTAAACCTAGAGGACGTTCGCACAAAGCGTGCTTCTTCATTCAAATGCGCTACTCCATTGTTTTTCTATATAACGTTATACACTAGTCTGACGTGCAAAACCGTTTTGCTTGCTACTGCTAATGTTTAGTTGTATACAATAGTCCATAAACCGAATCATGTCCTCATAAACTGCGAGTAAAGACACACAAATGTTGACAGGCCACTAAATACAGTACATACCACAGAGACGGATGTCCTGCTGTAGCCGTTTCTCCTGTTCAATTTATTTCAGCCTCCGGATCTGATTCTGGATGATATCTGTATTAGTTGAATCTGATTGATAGCCATGGTTTATTAGGGTCAGGGCCGTTTCTAGCCTTTCTGGCACCCTAGGCGAGATTTATATGTTGCACCCAGCCCCCCCCCCCCTTTTTTTTTTTAAACTACAACTTATTAAGTAAATATGACTTCCTTATTTCATGGGCATATTGTACATGCATTAATCGAATAATGTAGCTAGGTTTATTATCACTGAGATCACAGATGTTGGGGGGGTCGGGGGCATGCTCCCCCGAGAAAATTTTGATTTCTATGATCTACATATGTGTATTTTAAGATGTCCTGAAGGCCAAAAAATTAGATAACAATTGCTTGAAAACCATGTCACTCGGCCCATGGTTATGACAGTATTAGCCTACTTGATCAATTTACACTAAACAGCTATCTCTAATGAAAAAAAAATATATTCAAATGAACTGCTATAATGTTCTGCAGCTGTAATAAATGAGCATGGCGTGTGGTCCGTCCAGTACTAATATTGAGTGTATTGTTTTGCTCAACGTTAGCGACCAGCTTAGTAGAGAACAAGTAACCAATAAGTAGGCTAACATACCCGTATATTTCGCTTTCTTTTTTTATATTTCCTCTTTTTTCTTTTTACGATACTGAGCCCCTGATGGCTTTGACCTTTTCATGATGATGAAACTAAAGCACGCTGTAACGAGTAGAAATATAGTGTGGCCCCTTTAAGAGTTGCGCGCGCTCCCTGCAAACGAAGTCTGCATTTTGTGTATGTGCGCACTGAGTCTTGAGCTCCCATGTGTGGGGATTATTTTCTGTTTTCTGTTGCTAACAGTCAGTTATTTTGTTTTATTAAGTAATGCTGTGGACGGAAAGGGAGTTTGTGATGAGAGTTCAGCGGGGAATAAAGTGTGATCTGTTTGATGTTAATCGCCTCCGTGTTTGCATCCACTCCAGTTACATTAAGTGAGCTACCCGCATTGTTCACTCGGACACAAGCGTTACAACGCCACGGATGACTACGTTCCCTGCCGCCCTCTACATGATCTCATTTCATTACAGCAGCGCCACTATCACCATGGCGACTTCACTCCAATAATCGCAACTAATCATAATGCCTTGAAATAGCAAAAGTACAAAATATTAATAATAAAATATATATGAAATAACTAAAAAATCTTGTTGGGGCGGGGGCTCACTGGCGCCCCCCAGCTGTTGGCGCCCTAGGCGACCGTCTAGTTTGCCTATGCCTAGAAACGGCACTGATTAGGGTAATGTTTTCTTTTCCACGCTTGAGGATGTCACAGCTTTCAGACGCTCTCAATGCAACAGCTGCGTTCGCTCGTGATTTTTTTTAGCACCACCAACACGATACGCCTCCATCCGCTCAGTTTTTTCCGGAAAGACTCGGTACAGCCTATCTTTCTTTTATAAATATAATAAAACTAAGACTTTTCGGAGATATGAAGGATGAAATACTACTCTATAGGTACCCCCCCCCTTAACATCAAAACTGACGTAACATTTGGAATACTCCAGATACGGAAATTATTATTTTTAACGTCACTTTAAGGAAATAACCAGTTTTCCCCCTTTACATGCAAACCAGTAAACTGACAACATAAACCAGGTTATTTCAATAAGCTGATATTTGTGAGTTATAAGCTTACTGGTGTGCATGTAAGTGGGCTCAGTGATATAGTTGATACAGTTTAATTTAGTAAGTAATTTTATTTGGATATTTAGTTGAAAACTTAGATCGAAATTATAGTGTCCCCAACTGAGCAAGCCAAGCCAAAGGCGACAGTGCGAAGGAACCAAAACTCCATCAGGACTTGTGGTGTGAACTGATCCGTTGTTATTACGCGTTGCTCACTTTAAACTGTAGAAGCAGTAAAATGGCACAATTATGTCCCGTGGTCCGGATGGAACCAAGCCGGGGTCTGGAACCAGACTGTGGTCCGCCATTTAAATACCAAACAAATCAAGTGCAAAAAAAAAACTCTTTTTACATTTTAAAATATCCTTGATGTAAAAATAAAATAAAACACTGTTGGATATCCTTAGGCTTTTGTTCTTGGTGTCACAATATTTTAAACTTATACTTTATCCCTCCAAAATGTGTTGCTTGTTTAGGACAGGTGTACTATTACATAAGCAAAGAAAAGCGATTGGACTTTTTTTTCTTTTTCTTGGGCCAATAAACAAACCCACATTTGTGACCACCCAGAACACTCTAGAAACTGCATAGCAACACTCTTGCAATCACTCACAAGCAAAACTCGCAGTTATGACGCTAGAGTGTTGTATTGTAAACCTAGTTTTAACGGTGTGATCTCTCCTCGGATACAGACATGTGGTAGTCCAGCTGGCTCTGAGAACTGTGCCGACTCTCCCTGCGGAGGCCTGAGCTGTGTGGACGGGGAAGGAAACAGGAAGTGTGGAGGAGAGGGATGTGATGGCCTCACCACGCTGGCCCACAATGCCTGGCAGAAAGCCAAGGACTTTGACCTGGAGATTATCAGCGCCATGGAGGAAGTGGACAAGCTGTCCAAAATGGTGAGGTTTCTCAGCAGACACTGTATCTGCTATTAATATTATAGAGGATGTTGCAATTATTTTCTCTTTTAGGACCTTTTCACTGCTAAGCACTTGAAAACTGCTGAATGGTTTTGTAAAGACATGTAAATGCCTTTCGATATGCCTTTGTAAATCTACAGGGAGACAATACGGCTTCTCTTTGTTGATGACAACAGATAAACGATTCTCATGACGAAGATGTTTGGTGTATGTTGCGTTCCCAAACGCAAATTATAAGCGACTCAAACACTGCAGAGTAGCATTTACTGTGAATAGACTCTGAAAATGAACACAGTGCTCGGCTTTACTCTGAAACATGCAGCGTGTCAGACTATATATTTATATAATTACATCACAACCGTTGTGATTTGATGATCATACTAAGCCATATCAAATTCTCACTACGCATTGTCAAAATTCATTAAAAAAAAAAGTTAACAGGCAACTGTCAAGTAACCTTCTCAATGGCAATTTTCACACTTTGAAGCCTGGCTAACATTCTAGTTGTGTCCTGCAGATGGTGGGATAAATACGTAAAAAACACATCCCTATAAAGAGTCCTTAATATGTGTGTTCAGGTGTCAGAGGCAAAGGTAAAAGCAGACGAAGCAAAGCTAAATGCTCAGGAGGTGCTGGCAAAGACCAATCAGACCAAAAAACGCGTGGACGGCAGCAACGAGGAGCTACGCCAACTCATCAAACAGATCCGAGACTTCCTCACCCGTAAGACACACTTATCAAGTTTCCTTGAGATAAGTTGTTTGGATGAGGAAAATTGACTTGATTTTCAACTCCTACTGCATGTGTTTCTTTAGAAGATGGAGCAGACCTGGAAAGCATCGAAGCCGTGGCCAATGAAGTTCTGCAGATGCAGATGCCCACCACACCAGCCCAGCTGCTGAACCTGACAACGGAGATCAGGGAGCGTGTGAGCAGCTTGACAGATGTTGAGGACATACTCAATCAGAGTGCCGCAGACATCCTGAGAGCAGAAAGCCTGCTGGAACAAGCCCGCAAGGCCAGGTCTGAGATATATTCAATCCCAAAGAACAGATTGATACAGTTTGAACAGGCCCCCGCCACAAATCATCTACATAATATCCTAAGTTATTATAATCTAGTATTATTTTTCTACAAGGTTTGCAAGTTTTGCAACCTGATTATCAAAATTTGACATTTTGCATGCTAGGTTATATTTTTTGCAAGGGTCCATTTACAAGTTCTTATAAAATGCGCCTCTAATACTTAAAGTAATGGGATACTAAAGCAATGGTTCCCAACTTTTTTGCCCCAAAGGCCCCCGTTGTCTAACATAACGCTCTTTCTCCACTCCATATTTTATAAAAAATATTTTCAGTGTTTCTGCTGCAATCAAAGATCCTAAGAAAAAAAAATATCTAAAACTGGGACTATTGGCATATTAAATTAACTTTGTGTTAATTTTGTGATTTCAAATGATACACCTACTGAGTTTATTCAGCCTTATAGCAAACCTCAACTGCTTGATTTATATTGTTGAAAAATGTATATGCATTTAAAAAAATGTATATATAGAACTTTGCCTGCGTATAAATAGTATGCTCACAAAGCAATATATATTAAACAGAATCTCGACTGTGATTTATTTATATTGTTGCAAAAATGTATTATCGCCCAGCTCTATAAAGATGGATTTGAAAGATGGATTTCTATAAAGATTATATAAAGATGGATATGAATGTCTACCTTTATCCGCATATATACTTACGCAAAGCAATATATCCTAATATATAGCAAAACTCACCTACTTGAATACTTTTATCATCACAAAATGTAAACTATATTATCGCTAAGCTCTAATCTGCTAAACGTGTCTTAAGGCATGTTGATATTATAAGATAATATAGTCATTAAAGGGTTAGTTCACCTAAAAAGGAAAAATTAGACAATGATTTACTCACCCTCCAGCCATCCTAGGTGTACATGACATTCTTCTTTCAGAATAAAATAAGTTATATTAAAAATGTCCTGGCTCTGCCCAGCTTTATACTTAGTAACTGTTGGTCATTTTTGAAGTTCAAAAAAGTGCATCTATCCATCATATAACTGCTCTGGGGGTTAATAAAGGCCAAGTGAAGCAAAGTGGTGTGTTTGTGTAAGAAACATATAGTGTGTGTATTGTGAAAAAAGCTATATAAATCAATCTGGCTCGATTCAACTCGACTCTAGACGATGTGTATGTTCTTCCAAAACCAATGATCATTAAATGGGGAAAAATAAATATTTCAGCTTGATACATTTTTTTTAGCATTTAGAGAGAGGTTATTCTAGTATCTTAACAATTTGTTTATTTAAATACATTTAAATCATGCTGCGGCCCTTTGGATGTTTGCTGAGGCCCCCTAGTTGAGAAGCACTGCACTAACGTGTATCATATCTGTGGCAGTATTGCCACCTAGTGGCCAGTTCATTGAACACGTTTGTTTGTTCTCTATTTTTCACAGGAAGGAGGCGACAGATGTAAAAGACACAGCTGAGATGGTGAAGGAGGCCTTGCAGCAGGCTGAACGCGCTCAGAGTTCTGTGACCGAGGCCTTAAAACAGGCCAAAGCTGACATCACGGGAACACAAGACTTGCTGGTCTCAGTAAGTCTACACTGGTTTATATCAGCAGTCGTTTGTTCTAGACTTGCTTTGTTCATGAATAATTTGCTTTTGGATAAATCAAAGTGACTCTTTCGTCTAAAAGGTGGAGTCAGAGACATCTGACTCGGAGCTAAAACTGAGTAATGCCACCCGACGGCTCCTGAAGTTGGAAAGCGATGTAGCTTTGCTAAAAGAAAAGGCTCTCAATACCTCCACAAGCACCAACAGCACAGAGAAAGAGGCTGATAGCATAAACGCACTGGCTGAACAGATCAAAAAGGTGCCTGTAATATCTGGACATGTTGCCTCATTTTTGGTATTAATTGTTTTGTTTTAACCTCTTATATTGTGGTTGACTGTTTATGCAGGATCTAGATTCAGAGCTGAAAGACAAGTACAGTACTGTTGAAGAGCTGATCACACAGAAGGCTGAAGGAGTGGCAGAGGCCAAGAAAAGAGCAGAGAAACTCCAACAGGAGGCCAAAAATCTGTTGCTACAGGCCAGCGACAAACTTCAGCTTCTGAAAAGTAAGTGCATTTCTAACAGCTAATTATGAAGCAAATATTACACATATCTGCATGAAATTAGGGTTTAAAATAGTGATGCACTGATATAAAGATTCTGGGCTGAAAATTCAGGATGCACTTGGCAGAAAAACTAAAAACGTTTATTTGATAATCATTCATTTAATAATCAACACTCAAATAAAAGTGAGTTTAGTAAACATTTAAATTGCACACAAGGCAGTTTGGTAACGCTTTAGATTACGGCCTGGAAACTTTGGTAATTGTAGTGTAACTATAAAGTAAGCACGTGTAGGTATAAGGAATAATATGTAATATTGGGGTTACTATCAGGAAAATGAACAAATTATTTATACTGTAAGTATTTTTTAATTAAGGGATAATTATCCGTGTAGTTTAAGTACAAATCTGCAGGCTGTAAATTAAAGGGGCTCTTGTTACCCTCTTATTTCATGTAGTTACAATAAAATAAAAAACATACACAATCTGATATCCCTCAAAAACCTTTATTTAAAAAACATATTTTTTAATGGATTTACAACACTTATTCATGTCTGTTGCTTGGCTTCATCCTCCTCTTGTGCCTCTCCTTTTACGTCCTTGCCACAGATGAATCTTAAGAAGGAATCCCAAGTCTCCAGCTAGTATTCTGTATTATGTAACCGTTACACTGAAAATACAGTACACGCAGACATGTCCTCACCATTTACTCGTCTTTTACCCTCATGCCATCCGAGATGTATAGGACTTTATTTCTTCATATGAACACAGAAAAATAAGTGAGCTTTGCTAATGAAAACTCATTTGAGTTCCTAAAAGTTCAAACAGCATCATATAGCAATAACTACATGACTCCAAAGGATTAATCAGTGTATTCTGAAGTGAAACGATAAGTGTTTCTAAGAAAAAGAACAATATTTAAAAAATGTTAAACTGTGGACTATCGTTTCCGACCGGCATGTCATCTACGTGTGCATGGATTGAGTTCAGACGAAGGTGACGGGAGCGCGCTGAGAAACTATGGTCACAATGTCGGATGCTGTCGGTTTTTATTTTTTTAATGCTCACAATAGTATACAAATAACATAATATATGATAATAGCAATGAAAAACAAACAAGACAAAAAAACAGAGACCACAGTTCTCGCTTTTCACATGAAACTTGCGCAAGAAAGCTTGAAGAGTCTTTACGCAGGCACGCGCTGTAGCAGCTGATCGGATGCGAAAAGATTACTATATTATGAGAGCATATTGTACTTTTTCTTTTAATGATAATCCAAAATATCGAAAGACATGGGATTCCTCTTACGATCCATCAGTGGAAATAATGAAAAAGAAGAAGAGGAAGACGAGCAAGAGAAACAAAAAAGGGACAAAACGTGCCTCTTTCTGCCTGGACGTTATTATTTGAAATGAGTTTATTTAAAAAAAAAAAAGAAAATATATAAAAAAATCATAAATCTGTTTTGAATTGTTGTTTTTCAAATAAATGTTTCCGAGTGATGTCAGATTTTGTATATGTTGTTCACGCCGCATTCACACGGGGCGTAGGCGTTAACGCTTCCCATTTACTTTGAATGGGTGACATCATCCGTTGCCGAACTGAATTGTGGGTTCCGTCGCGGCGCTTCATTCGCGTTGCAAGCGGCAGAAGTTGAAGAATTCTCAACTTTTCAAGCGCCAGCGCAGGCGTCATCCAATCAGATCGCCGTATGCAAATATCCTACAGCAGACGCTAGCCAATTGCATTCATTACTGCTCCGTGATCCATCCAGACCATAGACCGTTAAAAATCCAGACGCAGCTCCTGGACCACTACGTGATATTCTTCCCGCTGTCGGCGCTTTTTCAGGATTTAATGTACTTAACAGCTTCGTGCACCTGTGCAGTGCGCTGACAACAACTACACGGGCAATCGCACTCGCACATACAACCAAAAAAGGCGCTATTTTGTGTTGTTTTTGTCCAAGCGGCAAGTTAATGTGATTGGCTGTTGTCACTATGACGATCAGCTTCAGCCACGCCCTCCGTCAAGCGTTAACGCCTACGCCCCGTGTGAATGCAGCGTTATTGTACTTACTAACTACATGAAACGAAGGGACCGAGCCACTTTAATTTACAGCCCGCAGATTTGTACTTACACTGTAACTACATGGATAATTACCCCTTAATTAAAAAATACTTGCAGTATAAATAATTTGTTAATTTTCCTGATGGCTACTCCTTTATTCCCTAAATATTACATATTGTTCCTTATACCTACACTTACTTTATGGACAAAGAAAAAATTAAGTACAATTTTAGGGCTTCGGGTCATTTTGACCCGCGATGGAAGGATTTGTTAAAAAGTGCGAGGGAAAGCTAGAGGGTTAAATGTCACTGTTTTGGTCAGTGATTTTTGCACTCCAAAACAATTGGGTAGCCAAAATTTTAGTGTATCACTAGTTAACAAAAAAAAACATAATACAAATGTTTCCAATTTAGTGTCCTAAATTACTAAGAGCTAAACTTCTACTGGGTTTGCAGATCTTGAGAAGAGCTATGATGAAAATCAGAAGCTGCTGGAGGACAAAGCTAATGAGCTGGTGGATCTGGAGAAGGCTGTGAAAGAATTGCTTCAGGAGATCAGTCATAAAGTTACCGTCTACAGCACCTGTCTGTTTTAACGCTACTACAGACTACATTAGGATAATAAATTATATTACCTTCTTTGAGTTTTTATAACTGTTACAGTACACATTTATCTTTTGTCACTGTATAGAAGGTGTTACACACTTTTGCGACCACGAGAGAATGTAATTTGGATTTTAAAATATAAATGACCAAAGAGTGAATGTAAGATATGCCCAACATAAGAATGAGACTGCAATTACAATGACCTCATTGTTTTGATTTAGGATAAAATAGTTAAAATAATGTAAATATGCCTTAATTTTTTACTTTTGTCACAGATATCTGGACCGATTTATAAATGCCATGAAAATGAAATCAGAATAAACTCAAGTTTATTACTCAATACTACAGTGTGAAAGTTTTTTTTTTTTTACTCTCCCAACACATCACTGAGTTAAGATACAATCTGAGCACATCCCTTCTTTCTTGTTAAACTTTATTAGAAGGAAATAACGGTTGAGATTTGTGTGTTAGAACCACTCTTTCCCTTTCAGATTGTCAAGTTTGATGTTACGTCAGAACATTCATGGGATCTCGTCCTGCAACATGACATCATGACTTTGTGTAAACATTATCTGTACGCATTTTGAGCTATCCGCGTGTATGTGTACGCCTAAACGAATCATCTCCGCGTGTATGTCTACGCCGTGTGATTCTGCCAACCTCACAGAATTAATATTTATAGCCTAATTTTATATTTTGGAGCAACTAACTCCACTCCTACCCTAAACCTACCAACTCTCAACAATATAAAACATGTAACAGGCAAATAAATGTACAGTCACGTGTATCTATTTCAAAAACGGACCAAAAAACTGTATAAAAGTATTAACTCATGTTGCATTCCAAGTCTTCTGAAGTCATACGATATCTTCATGTGAAGAACAGAGTTGATCTTAATGTTTTAGTTGTTGAAATGATGATCACGCCCCTTTGTGAACAGAACACACGCACTTGTTAATATTTCTGATTCAAATGATACACACGACAAGTGTAGAATGATGCGATTGGTCACGAGACACACGAGAGCCAATGGCAATTTACAATCAAAGCTGACGTAATGACGCAATTGGTCACGGGACACACGACAGCCAATGCGGTCAAAGCTGATGTAACGTTTCTTCCGGCGGCAATATTTGAAATGTATTATTAATCTTTGGCGTATGGACTCGACATTACTGATCGCTTTTGGGGATTTACTTCACACAAATCAATCGTTTGGCCTCGGAACACTCGGGATATTTGTACTTTCTGAATAAATTGTGCCTGCAGTCGTATCTGCCTGTTATATCCTGTTTTTATAATGCATAAATGGGTAGATTTAGGGAAGAGTTTAGAGTTACGCGTTCAAAATGTGTCTGAATATGTGTGTGTCCACAAGGTAAATGGATTTATAAACATACTAAATTATGTTTTTTTGAAAATGTAAAAATGCAGAATGTTTCTTGTGATGGGTAGGTTTGGGGGTAGGCAGTGTAGGGGGGTAGAATGAAACGGCGTTGATAAACACACTAAAAAGCGATTATGCGTCTTGATCAGTGATGCCAGTAACGCGTTACATAGTAACGCGTTACTCTAATCTGACTACTTTTTTCCAGTAACGAGTAATCTAACGCGTTACTATTTCCAAACCAGTAATCAGATTAAAGTTACTTATCCAAGTCACTGTGAGTTACTATTTTAGTCATTTTCCTTTGTAAAAACCGACAGCTTATCAAAATTCTCAGCCCGAGTCCGGCTGGAGCCCGTGTTTTTTATTTATTTATTTTACTTTTTACATTGTTGCAGCCATTAAAATAGTTCAGTTTTGTTTTTAATGTCAAAGTAGTTATTTTTCGTTTCGTTTCTTTTTTATCCTAATTTAGAACAATGTTCAGAGCAATTTTTTGTTTGTTAAATTAAAGTTTATATAGGCAAGACAATTCAAGAGTTGGTTTGAGAGACTAGGCTATTAAACATGCGGTTAACTCACTGGGTCGTCACATAAAAAAATTAAAACTTTAATTTAACAAACAAAAATTGCTCTAAACATTTTTCTAAATGAACTCAATAAAGAAATGAAACGAAATATAACCACTTTGACATTAAAAACAAAGTAGGCTAGTTATTATACCACCATAAAGGCATTTCTGACGAGCTGAGGCAGGCTGGTAGATTAGCCTATTGCTCGCAACGGCGCTCAAAACAACGAAACGGGCTACACAATCTAAAGAAAAAAAAAAGGACATGCAGGTTGTCTTATAGCCTACCTTAGACTTCAGCAAAATTAATATAAATCCGATCTTCAATTCCCGCGGTATATGCTCATTTAACGGAGTTTACATCAAAGCAAAAGATTCCAGCATTTTATTCAGCAGCCCATTTCAAATTCAAAGATCGCAATATGAGAGAGAGCGACCTAAGCACTGGTAAGATCATTAGTCTCATTAATTTATATTGAAGATGATTGTGTTTTGTGTGACTTATTTTAAAGTTTCATTAACGGCCATTTGCGTTGGCTTGCTTTACTCATTTGCAGCGATGTTGCAGTAGCACCATTATATCTATCTGACTACACCATAACACGCTCTCACACATTTATTTCTTAATTATTTGCCAGGAGTAAAATTTACACATGTGGTTTAAACAACCAGATATATTTACATTTGTCCGGTTTAGTTTGAAATGCTTTCATGCACCTTCTGAATCGGTTTGTTTGAGTGATCAGAATTAAATACGTCTCGAAAGACTCTCGGAAGGCATTTAGGCCTACTCCTGGTCATTTAGCAATCCGATAGATACCTGCTCAGAGAAAACGAATGAAGGAACCAGTTGTAAAAAGGCCATAACTCTAGCAGCTGCTCTGAAGAAGCGGACTCTTTAACCCTGCGCGAGCCATTTCTCGACAGTGGCGCAAGCTATCATGGTCTCATGTTGTTTCCACCAGCACATCTCATTGTTCATTTTAATTATTAAAATAAATATAAAACGAAGGAGAAGCCTAAAAAAGGGGCGTAAAAAAGTCGGGGCCGTCAGGCTCTGGCATAAATGCAATAAAGTGTGTTGCCAAAAACGGTTGTCATTTCTATTTTGAGGCGGCAGGGGTGTTGTCGGCAACTCCTGAATGTAACTAATAAAGTAACTTGTAATCTAACTTAGTTACTTTTAAAATCAAGTAATCTGTAAAGTAACTAAGTTACTTTTTAAAGGAGTAATCAGTAATCAGTAATCAGATTACTTTTTCAAAGTAACTGTGGCAACACTGGTCTTGATGGCACGCCAAAATGGCATATGAATTGGCGTGTCATACATACGCCATTTCATGAGATCAGCCTGTGTCCTGAGAGCCCAATCACTAGCCTAGAAATCTAGATGCACCCTAGCGGCAGCAAATCGAATCTGCCTGCGAGTGTCGTCTAGCAACTCTCTACACAGTTCTGAGCTGTAAACGCCAACCTCTGGTCGGGCCAATCACATCTTGTATGTCGGTGAGCGGGGCTTAACATAATAACAGCCAAGTTGCGCTTGCGTGCTTCTAGTAAACACAAGCTGGCGAACGGCGACCTTTCGAATCGGCTTTGTCCGCGACTCTGGAAGACTTGGAGTTGAGCTTTTCTCTGAGAAAAGAACAAAGAACAGCACTGAAGTCATTCTTAAGAAGGGAAGATGTGTTCTGAGTTTTGCCGACCAGATATGGCAAAAGTTTATTCTTTCAACTAGCTCTGGTTGGTTGTAGCGGTATCCAATTGCGTGCACGTCGTGCAGAGGGAGTTTGAAATACAACCTTTTATCCCGCCCCTTGGATTGAGCCATGTCAATGGTAAGTTTCCAGACCAAACATCTTGATGTGGGTCTGGTTTGTCAGGCTACCCAATCACCTTAGAGTGATATAAATACGAGCCAATGGTACCACCCTGCCCTGTGGGTATATAATAGCGCAACACAAGGACAAAAGGATTCAAGATTTCGCTTTGGAGCTGAGCACTTCTCAGTAACTGCTTTGCATTCACTGGAGTGTGGGATGGCCTAGTTTTATATAAAAATATTACAAAGACATTTTAAAACATGCATTCGAGAGATGTACCCACTACATGGACAATGGCTGACAGCACCTTCAAGGGACTAGTGCCTTCCCCGGAGAGTACACTGTCGCATTCAGCGCTTGCATCTCCCCGTTATGGTAAGAGGCGGGAGCTTTCCGGCCAAAGTGCACTAAGCTGCTGTCCAATCACAACACGGGAAGCGCTGGCCCAATCAGAACTCGTTACGTGTTTCTGAAGGAGGGACTTCATTGAACAAGGAAATCATTAGGCCGTTTTTAGGACAGAGAAAACAGCGCTGTACAGATAAGTAAATTGTGTGAAAAATACTGTTTTTTCACACGCGAAACTCATGAACTCATGTTATATTGCACACTGTAAACATAATCAAAGCTTCGAAAACACGCAAAGAATGGGACCTTTAAAAGTATGCTTGTGTTTAGCATATTTCTTAAAAGTATATTTAAGCATATATTTATTACCAATGCACTTTTAATATACTTATTAAATATATTAAAATGCAATTCAGTTTATTTTTTAATGCACTTCAAATAAGCATGTTGGAAATACAAATGTATTATAAGCAATACTAACTGCATTTCAAGTACAGGTCCTTCTCAAAATATTTGCATATGTGATAAAAGTTCATTATTTTCCATAATGTAATGATAAAAATTAAACTTTCATATATTTTAGATTCATTGCACACCAACTGAAATATTTCAGGTCTTTTATTGTTTTAATATTGATGATTTTGGCATACAGCTCATGAAAACCCAAAATTCCTATCTCAAAGAATTAGCATATCATGAAAAGGTTCTCTAAACGAGCTATTAACCTAATCATCTGAATCAACTAATGAACTCTAAACACCTGCAAAAGATTCCTGAGGCTTTTAAAAACTCCCAGCCTGGTTCATTACTCAAAACCGCAATCATGGGTAAGACTGCCGACCTGACTGCTGTCCAGAAGGCCATCATTGACACCCTCAAACGAGAGGGTAAGACACAGAAAGACATTTCTGAACGAATAGGCTGTTCCCAGAGTGCTGTATCAAGGCACCTCAGTGGGAAGTAGAGTTTAGATTCTCTGCCCGAACCTGACCTGAACCGAACCTCGGGTCGGGTAGGGCCGGGCCCGTGATCAAGCGTTTGTTTTTTTAATCATTAGCCTACTTTACTAGTCTAATTGTGTGGGCAGAAAGCTATGCTATAATCAGAAATTATATATATATATATATATATATATATATATATATATATATATATATATATATATATATATATATATATATATTTAGCAAAGTAAGAACTAATACAACAACTAGAGAAACAAATGTGTAGGCTACAAAGTTGCACAAGTCAGGATTAGTGTAAAAACGCGTGTTAAACTCACAGCTCGAGCAGTGATGGAGCGCAGCATTATAAACAGAAACGCTCTGTGTCAAGAGCTGCTCGCGTGAACACTGCACTTTGCTTAATTAAATATCTTCGAATCGTTTCGTTTAAAAGTGGTCACTTCAAGCTTTCTATATGCATATTTCTCATGTCTGTGAGGCAAGTAGCCTGCTGAGTTTCGGTTTATTTATGAGACGCGCACTCCACTGCAATGAAAGCAATCACTCCCACGACTTCACCTCACGATTATAGTCTGCTATTTGCTTTTTATTTATTAAATCCCGGCAATTGGCCTAAGAAACCTTTTTTAAAATTAAGATACAATTTAAACAAAACGAAATAAATGCTTTATACAAAACAAAACTTAATATTAAACTAAATATAACTACCAAAATCATTTCTGACCCACTCGCATCTTTTCACTCATCATAATCAGATGAAATGTAAAAATAATATTATAATATTTAAACATAAATATGAAGGAAAAAACACCTTGTTTAATGGCAACAACAAAGTAAGCTACAGATAAATGTCTGAGCTGGATTTGAGCAAACATCAGTTTACCGGTGAGCGGATCATGAGCGCACGCCTGCGGATTATTGAGCGGAGTCAAGTCAACTTTATTTATAGCCTATAGTGCTTTTACAATGATGATTGTTTCAAAGCAGCTTCAAAGTGTTAAACATGAAAATATTGCAACAAAATGTTATTCGGCTGTACAGTCGCTGTGGAGAAAACTGAAAACTAAATGTAAAATGTTTTATCATGAGCCTCACCAGTCCGCTTCGCTGCGCTTTGCTCATTACAGGCTCGTTCTCGTCAAAACGCCCACGTATTGAACAATGGTCGGGTTTAAATCGGGCTTGGGCTCATAATTACAGTTAATGTGTCGGGCCGGGCCGGGATCGGACACAACGAGCACGGGCTCGGGTAGGGTCGGGCTTGATTTTTTTGAGCCCGATCTATCCTCTAGTGGGAAGGAAAAATTGTGGCAAAAAACGCTGTACAATGAGAAGTGACTGGACCCTGAGGAAGATTGTGGAGAAGGACCGATTCCAGACCTTGAGGGACCTGCGGAAGCAGTGGACTGAGTCTGGATTAGAAACATCCAGAGCCACCGTTCACAGGTGTGTGCAGGAAATGGGCTACAGGTGCCGCATTCCCCAGGTCAACCCACTCTTGGGCTACAAGAGAAGCAGCACTGGACTGTTGCTCAGTGGTCCAAAGTACTTTTTTCGGATGAAAGAAATTTTTTGCATATCATTCGGAAATCAAGGTGCCAGAGTCTGGAGGAAGACTGGGGAGAAGGAAATGCCAAAATGCCTGAAGTCCAGTGTCAAGTACCCACAGTCAGTGATGGTCTGGGGTGCCATGTCAGCTGCTGGTGTTGGTCCACTGTGTTTTATCAAGGGCAGGGTCAATGCAGCTAGCTATCAGGAGATTTTGGAGCACTTCATGCTTCCATCTGATGAAAAGCTTTATGGAGATGAAGATTTCGTTTTTTAGCACGACCTGGCACCTGCTCACAGTCCCAAAACCACTGGAAAATGGTTTACTGACCATGGTATTACTGTACTCAATTGGCCTGCCAACTCTCCTGACCTGAACCCCATAGAGAATCTGTGGGATATTGTGAAGAGAAAGTTGAGAGACGCAAGACCCAACACTCTGGATGAGCTTAAGGCCGCTATCGAAGCATCCTGGGCCTCCAGAACACCTCAGCAGTGCCACAGGCTGATCGCCTCCATGCCACGCCGCATTGAAGCAGTCATTTCTGCAAAAGGATTCTCGACCAAGTATTGAGTGCATAACTGAACATAATTTTTTGAAGGTTGACTTTTTTTGTATTAAAACACTTTTCTTTTATTGGTCGGATGAAATATGCTAATTTTTTGAGATAGGAATTTTGGGTTTTCATGAGCTGTATGCCAAAATCATCAGTATTAAAACAATAAAAGACCTAAAATATTTCAGTTGGTGTGCAATGAATCTAAACTAAAGGGAGTGAATTATTAGGCAAATGAGTATTTTGACCACATCATCCTCGCTATGCATGTTGTCTTACTCCAAGCTGTATAGGCTGGAAAGCCTACTACCAATTAAGCATATTAGGCGATGTGCATCTCTGTAATGAGAAGGGGTGTGGTCTAATGACATCAACACCCTATATCAGGTGTGCATAATTATTAGGCAACTTCCTTTCCTTTGGCAAAATGGGTCAAAAGAAGGACTTGACAGGCTCAGAAAAGTCAAAAATAGTGAGATATATTGCAGAGGGATGCAGCAGTCTTAAAATAGCCAAGCTTCTGAAGCGTGATCATCGAACAATCAAGCGTTTCATTCAAAATAGTCAACAGGTTCGCAAGAAGCGTGTGGAAAAACCAAGGCGCAAAATAACTGCCCGTGAACTGAGAAAAGTCAATCGTGCAGCTGCCAAGATGCCACTTGCCACCAGTTTGGCCATATTTCAGAGCTGCAACATCACTGGAGTGCCCAAAAGCACAAGGTGTGCAATACTCAGAGCCAAGGTAAGAAAGGCAGAAAGTCGACCACCACTGAACAAGACACACAAGCTGAAACGTCAAGACTGGGCCAAGAAATATCTCAAGACTGATTTTTCTAAGGTTTTATGGACTGATGAAATGAGAGTGAGTCTTGATGGGCCAGATGGATGGGCCCATGGCTGGATTGGTAAAGGGCAGAGAGCTCCAGTCCGACTCAGACGCCAGCAAGGTGGAGGTGGAGTACAGGTTTGGGCTAGTATCATCAAAGATGAGCTTGTGGGGCCTTTTCGGGTTGAGGATTGAGTCAAGCTCAACTCCCAGTCCTACTGCCAGTTTCTGGAAGACACCTTCTTCAAGCAGTGGTACAGGAAGAAGTCAGCGTCCTTCAAGAAAAACATGATTTTCATGCAGGACAATGCTCCATCACACGCGTCCAAGTACTCCACAGCGTGGCTGGCAAGAAAGGGTATAAAAGAAGAAAATCTAATGATATGGCCTCCTTGTTCACCTGATCTGAACCCCATTGAGAACATGTGGTACATCATCAAATGTGCGATTTACAAGGAGGGAAAACAGTACACCTCTCTGAACAGTGTCTGGGAGGCTGTGGTTGCTGCTGCACGCAATGTTGATGGTGAACAGATCAAAACACTGACAGAATCCATGGATGGCAGGCTTTTGAGTGTCCTTGCAAAGAAAGGTGGCTATATTGGTCACTGATTTGTTTTTGTTTGGTTTTTGAATGTCAGAAATGTATATTTGTGAATGTTGAGATGTTATATTGGTTTCACTGGTAAAAATAAATAATTGAAATGGGTATAAATTTGTTTTTTGTTAAGTTGCCTAATAATTATGCACAGTAATAGTCACCTGCACACACAGATATCCCCCTAAAATAGCTAAAACTAAAACTTCCAAAAATACAAAGGTTTTTGTGTTAATTGAGAACATGGTTGTTGTTTAATAATAAAAAGATTCCTCAAAAATACAACTTGCCTAATAATTCTGCACTCCCTGTATATGAAAGTTTAATTTTTATCATTACATTATGGAGAATAATGAACCTCGAGAAGGACCTGTATATTGTTAATACATTAAAGCAGCACTAGGTAACTTTTCAACCTTCATAATATATTTTTTAAGACTCTTGTGATGATACATCGACTTACAATAGGTTGAATGACACGTCTGCCATAGCCTGATGGGGTCTGTATCGTTTTTAATCGTACTTTTAAACTTCGGGTAGTAACCCGAGAAAAAGAAAAGAACTACAAAATTCGACTGCTTTACGGCATATGCGTCACTTCCACCAACACACACACTTCCTTACATTCGGACGTGCGAGCCCAACTTTGTTCGTCGGATAATATAGTCATGTCCGAAGCAGCAGAGACAAATAAGAAAGAGAAGGTTTTGTTGGAGGAAAGCAATAAGAGGAAATGAAAAAATGATGGGATTAAAGGCAGGACGAGGATCAAAATTTGACCAGGGTTTGCTCGTCGGCGTGAGCTGAAGGAGGCGTGCCGGACCGATGCTGTCATGCTTGTTACGGTGAGCTACCACTCAAACATTGAACTGAAGTATCATATACATTCTGTAAAACGGTAACCAATAGACTACTATAATGACGCTGGCTTGTAAACGTGAGCATCGTGATTATTTGGCGTTTGAAAAAAATAAAACCCATGAAATTATATTCATATGACATGCTGAAACATATGCCACTGACTGTAACGTTACCTGGGATGAAGACATTTCACACGCGACGCCAGAAGAACTCCTCTTGCAGTTTTCAGGGGAACTGTTAGTGCTGCACCGACCCGTGGGACGCTTTTATGAAGTTATTTGGCCCGCACCGCACCACTGTATATATTTTTACAGCCCGCCGCGCACCCGCGACCATTAAATAGACATACGGGGTCCGCAGGTTATGGGACGACCCGCGCATCACTAGTTCAGGGCTATCAGGGTTGTCATGTCAACAAATGCACGCGCGATGGCATCCCCTGTTGTAGGATGACAGCTTACGACAGAAGTTGAGGACATTATTTTTTCCAAACTGTAGGGGGACCCCGAGAGCAAAAGTAGCCAAGTGGGGCTTTAAATACCGCGCCTTTTCCACCTGGGCGACCTCCTGTAGTACCTTTGCAGACCCCCGGGTGAAGACCCATGCTCACAACTGCTGTCCGTCTTTTTTTTTTTTTTTGACAAGAATTGGGTTTATTTAAACGTAGAACCATCTCTTTAAAGCTACACTGTGTAACTTTTTTAGTTTATTCTTAGCTAAAAACACTTAGTTCTTTCAAAAACATGTTCTCATTAATGTATATTTACTTCTTTCCAAAAAAGTCCAATCCGAATGAAAATGCTCCATATAAACACCTCAATCGGAATAAAAATGCCCCAACCTAATGAAAGTGTAATCGGTTTGAGAGGGGTGGGATAAACCTTTTCATGAACCCATCAAACGAAAAATTTCACCATGTAAATGACCTGACTGGATTACTTTTGAGTGTGCGTGACATAATACAGCGCGCGCGCTGCGCTCACACCGGTACTGTTGAGTGTTGACAAAAAAGTAAATTTTTCTGAGGGGTAACGTTAACCCTAAACTTTTTATTTCGTAAGAAGTTATGGAGATAATGTTGGAATAATGACAGACACAGCCTGGCTACACCCTCATCTTGACAGCGTTTGTCCCTGACTTTTTACTTCAACTGCGCCTCGGAGAAGAATGTATGCATGATTATTACGCTTTACAACACATAAATAACTTTTATAAACTTTTATAAAACCGTATAAAACCTGGTGGTAGTTGAGAGTTGCTATGGCAACCGTAAACACTTCCATCAGCTGCTGAAGAGGACAGCGTTGATATTTCTGATACGGCACTCACAAAATGATTGCGATTGAAAGTCAGCACATGTAAACACCAGATCGGTTTAGATAACGTCTCATGTAAACAGTCCATTAAATCTTTCAATCTGAATGATTTTAATCTGAATGACAAAAAAGTGCATGTAAACGTGACTAGTAACAAGCGCACCCTCTCTCGCTTGTGTTCCCTGTGTTAACCCTATCACTGCCGATGCGAAACAAAACAGCAGTTTTACAACTATAAAGAGCATAACTGTGCGCTACAATATATTTTTAACGCTACTCTTTGTATACAGTCCCTGTTCATTGTAAATGTATTTTAAATGTAGAATGTATGATATATGAATATGGTACATAAAAAAATCTATGCTTGTGGTCTGCGGGCCCGGTAGGTGCCCCCCCAAGCACAAAAAATGAAACTCTGCCTATGTGTTCTGCTCTTTCTGACAGCTGCGCCCTGAACGTCAGTCAGTGAGGAATGCTGTAATGTATTTATCGAAATATCGGAAATGTGTTTAAAAATCATATTACCGTTATTGAAAAAAATTATATCGCGATATATATTGATATTGAATTATTGTCCAGCCCTAATTGAGAGGAACAGAAACTAATATTCACTGGATGGTCATATACCTTTTCACCGCTAGATGGGGACAGTGTAGCTTTAAGGGCACAAAAAAACTTGTCAGACATGCAGACTCTAACTTCACCTCAGCACCAGACGCAAATCAAACAAGTACGGAAAAGGTACAGGTGCCGAATGAGCTTCAGCAAATCAACAATGAAAGGCGAACAGAACAGTAGATATATAGCCTACATCAATGTTTCTCAGCTGGTGGGATGCAAGACCATTTGGAGTGAGTTGCATTGTGTGGTCAAAGAAACAACGTAATTCAGTTATTTTATTTTGCAAGATGTGTTTGAAAACTGGTGACACTTCTGTCAGATGCTGAGAGAAATGCATTTTTATTATCCAGTAGCTATCTGCAGTCACCGGTCAAATAAGATATTGTCAGGCTATATGTCAGTAAAACCTTAGTGTTTTGAGGTTAGAGGTCGCGCGCTCTACAATATCACGTGCAAATGTGGGACGCTGTGTACTTCAATTTTAACTGTGCATGTATTTGTTAAATATGCGTCATATGTCTCTAAAATATTATGCCATGTGATAAGGCACAAGCTAATATGTCATTTTTTTAATGCACAAATAAATGTGAGACTGTCCATTTGTACTACAGTCCCTGACAAAAGTCTTGTCGCTTGTGTACAAATTGACCTAAAGTGCCGCTGAAATATATTTCTAATCAAGATATTTTTACAAGAAATGGCTCATTTTAATCCCACCAGCTTTTGTGATAATGTTTCAGTGAAAAACTAAACTTTCAAAAAGTATTCTAATATTCACAGCTTGGTAAAGCCCATTGAGTCAATTTTTGCAAAGACATAAGTGTTGTCACCTTGTCATATGAGCTTCACCTGTGACTAATAATGGCTCAATCAGGTCTCAAGTGTGTATAAAAAGAACCCCAGTACACTAGACCTTCACATCAACTGCAACTAGACCTCTGCAAACATGCCTAAGATTCACCCTGAGACTAAAGTTTTGATTATCAAGAGGCTGAAGACCAGATCCACTCCTGATGTGGCAGACACCTTCAATGTGTCTCAGCGTCAAGTACAGAGGATAAAAAAAAAGATTTGAAGAGACTGGAGACGTTTTTGACAAGCCCAGGTCAGGCAGACCCCGCAAGACAACTGCTCAAGAGGACGGTTTGTTGGCTCGAAAATCCAAGGCCAGCCCATTTTCCACTGCAGCAGAGCTCCACGAGACCTGGTCACTTGAAGTCCCTGTGTCAACCAGAACAGTTTGTTGGATTCTGTCTCGAAATGGCCTCCATGGTTGAATCCGTGCCCAGAAGCCAGCACTAAACAAAAGACAATTGAAAAACCGTGTGGCATTTACCAAGGCCCACTGCCTGCTAAAAGGATGGACGCAGGAAAAGTGGCAGAAGGTGGATTTTTCAGATGAATCTTCTGTTGAATTACACCACAATCACCGCAAATATTGCAGGAGACCTACTGGTGCCCGAATGGATCCGCGATTCACCCAGAAAACAGTGAAGTTTGGTGGCGGAAAAATCATGGTCTGGGGTTACATCCAGTAGGGGGGTGTGCGAGAGATCTGCAGGGTGGAAAGCAACATCAATAGTCTAAAATACCAAGAAATCTTAGCTACCTCTTATATTCCCAACCATAAAAGAGGCCAAATTCTGCAGCAGAACGGTGCTCCATCGCATACTTCCATCTCTACATCAAAGTTCCTCAAGGCGAAGAAGATCAAGATGCTCCAGGATTGGCCAGCCCAGTCACCAGACATGAACATCATTGAGCATATGTGGAGTAGGATGAAAGAGGACGCATGGAAGACGAAACCAAAGAATATTGATGAACTCTGGGAGGTATGCAAGACTGCTTTCTTAGCTATTCCTGATGACTTCATCAATAGATGAACTTTTAGAAAGTTCTTACAGTCTAACTCAGAATTTTTGAAGAGATCATTGATTATATAAAATTAATTGAAGACTGAATAATTTAGGCAGTTATCTGCATATCTTATCCATGAAGATCCAACAATGGAGAACAAGCTATTTGGATTTTGAGAACCAGACCCAAGCAGACTGAGCAAGTTGAATTTTAGCTGTAATGTGAGCCCTTTTTTAGAAGGTAAGGAATAACATAAAAAACTGTCAAATTCACATTCCATGATCTAGTTCATTACTATCTCAATTATAATTAAGTACAAATTAACTGTATTACATATTGTACATTTTTAAACAAAACTAAAATCTGTAATTTAAAACTTTAAACTTGGCCATTCATTAACTTGACCATCCTTGATGTCATGACCCTATTTTTCTCTTTGTAGAGATTCAACTTTGGTCAAATCAATGAAAGATTATCTATGAACGAAGCTCATCAAACAAACACAACATTACAATCCAAAGATCACAGAGACCCCCTCTCTAACCAGCTTGCACGGACAACGTTGGTCAATAAATAAGACTTTTCATTGCACAGATTCCCCAAGCGATGCGAAAGGGAACCCGCGCTCACAGGAGCATCCAAACGCAAGTACACAATCTCCTCATTCTTGCTGAACTAGTGCAAGTCTTATTAAGCAAACAAACTAAAGCTAGTATATTGATTCATTACTCCTCCGTTAACAATATCACATTTCCCTGTATTAATGAACTTGTGTTGTTTTCGTTAGTTTGTGTGTACTAGAATAGGTCAATAAATTCTTGTTTGGTTTTTACATATTGTGTCTGTGTGCATACAACTTACTGCCTTAAACTGTTCAATTTTGTTACCTTGCTTCTAAACAGTGATTATAAAATAATTATTATACCAAGCATGTGACATTTTTTTTACAGAATACAATCATGTTATTGACCATGTGAATAGCCGTTCCCAGGTCCGCATGATCACAAAACTCCACCGTGAATAAATCACCATCCGAATGCTTGAGTTTGATCACTGAGGTGGCATGCAAATGTATTTTTATGGCCTTCCGAATAGGGCTATAGTTATACAATTATATATAATTGTATAACCTAAATTAACCTACACATGGTACGTCAACTGATTTATACTTTACAAAAATCCTTAATATATAACTTACATATATACTTTACACACACTTCTCTTCCTTAAAGGGGGGGGGGGGGGGGGGCACTCAGTTTCAGTCAATCTCATGTCAATCTTGAGTACCTATAGAGTAGTACTGCATCCTTCATATCTCCGAAAAGTCTTTAGTTTAATTATATTTATAAAAGAAATATGGGCTGTACCAAGTCTTTCCGGAAAAAACCGAGCGCCTGGAGGCGTATCGTGTGGGCGGAGCTAAAGAATGACGAGCACGCAAAGTGGTGACGTCCTCAAGCGTGGAGAAACCCATGGCTATCTCAGCTAATAGATATATGATCCAGAATCAAATCTGAGGCTGAAATAAATTGAACAGGAGAAACAGCAACAGCAGGACGTCCGTCTCTGTGGTATGTACTGTATTTAGTGGCCTGCCAACATTTGTGTGTCTTTACTCGCAGTTTATGAGGACGATTCGCTTTATGGACTATTGAATGCGACAAAACCTTAGCAGTAGCAAGCAAAACGGTTTTGCACGTCAGACTAGTGTAACGTTATACATAGAACAACAATGGAGTAACCGTTAGCGCATTTGAATGACGAAGCACGCGATCGTGTCGTTTACTGATGTTTACTCACGCGCCGATAGCCAACAGCACAGACATTTGAAGCAGTTTTACTCACCGACTGCTTTCAAAGCAGGACCGAACCTTTATCGCTAGGACCGCTCCGTCAAAAACACACTTCCTTGGTATGATTTGGTGATGTCCTGACAGCAGTGAACGGTGGAGATCCACTTTGCGACACGACTGAAGCGATGTTGTGAAGCTTCCCATCATTTTTGCGTTCAAATCGGTTCAAATGCAGCGCTGCCTTCCCGGAATGCTGTGCTGAAGCGTTGAAGTCGCTCGACGTCACCCATAGGAATAAAGTGGAGTGCGGCGCGGAGTGTTTATGGGCGTGCATTTCCTCTCTCGCTCTAGTCGCGCGCGCGCCCTACCGGGAGAAGAGCCCGTACGGCCCATACAAGGACTATTTTTGACACAGAAATACTCCATCAAACGTCCAACATTACTTTTTGAAACTTTGTCTATGTTTAGGAGGGGAATCAAAGTCTTTAACAGTGTAAAAAGCTCCCTTTCTGTCATCCTGAAAAAGTTTTTTATTATTTAATGTAATTAGTGTACCATTCTACAGGTAAGTTTTACTTTCTCACATATGCACTTCTTATTTAGCCTGGTCTTACCAGACTCTTGTACATTTAATTTGTACATAGAGTCTGGCCACTCTCCATTGACAAGCGTTTATTTGCGCGAAGGCGGGTACTTTGTTGAAGTTTAAAATTATTGGATCTGCCCAGAGCCACTCTGGATCTGTGACGTATGTCATGCACCCTTTGCCTGTTTCACACATGGGAATCCGACAAAATAAACGTGCACTTGTGCAGGCCACCTCAGTGATAAAACCATAGGATAAAACCTAAAACTCGTGCATTCGGATTGTGATTTATTCACACCACGGTGGACGGGAGAGTTTTGTGATCGGGAATGCACTGATCAC
The DNA here is from genome assembly GCF_024679245.1 of Pseudorasbora parva. Classification (NCBI taxonomy): domain Eukaryota; kingdom Metazoa; phylum Chordata; class Actinopteri; order Cypriniformes; family Gobionidae; genus Pseudorasbora; species Pseudorasbora parva. The sequence goes on along the minus strand of NC_090196.1, from coordinate 13,357,748 downwards.
GTGGTCCGTAACATCATTGTATGTTGTAAATAAAATGTCATATGCTTGGTATGATAATAAATGCTGCTATAAATAACGGACCAATTCAAATGTTTACGTGCTTTTATTTTAATTTGTTTGAGCGGTGATTAAATATATTGCTCTTGTAAATACTTGCCAGCATTTTAAAGAAATACAAGTCTAGAAATCAACCTCAGTGTTTGTCAAAAGCAGTAGGTAACTCTTTACCTGTAGGTAAAAAGGTAGGATTTTTTCATGGGTGGTGAGACAGACGGCAATAAAATCACTAACTAGCCCCTGTAAATGATGCCAATACCTTCCGACCCCACGAGAATCAGTTACCGTCTGAATAAGGCTTCAGCAACTCCTTCATTAATAACGGAGCGAGCTGGAAAATCAAACTTTTCCCCAATTCACCCTGTTGGGAAGGAGGGCCACAACATCATCTGCACCAACAAACCCCAGCAAAGATTGTTATTGCTCCGGCTTTAACTTCTGGATATTCAGCAGCGGTGCCACAACGGAATTAATGGTTTCGTTCGCCGCCGCCATTACTGAACAACAACTCAAAATAGCACACTACATCTACATCATCGTTCTCAGCCACTCTCTCTGTTCACTGATTGCACCGGTAAAAATTAGTTCGGAGAATACCTAAGAATACACCGCAGTCCCAGACATAGTACTGAAGGAAAATGAAAATTGAGCGGAAGTGCAGCAGAGGGCAGAGCCAGGCTACTTCTTATTACCTGATGCATATAAAACAACATCTATCCATGATTAAAGTACACTATAACAAAATATAGCAATACAACAAATGAATTAACAAAGACTAACAACTCTTACCTCTACATAACAACTCTTATCTGTACATTACAACACACAACTCTTACCTGTAAATTACAACACACAACTCTTACCTGTACATTACAACTCTTACTTGTACATAACACACAACTCTGACATGTACATTACAACACACAACTCTGACATGTACATTACAACATACAACTCTGACATGTACATTACAACATACAACTCTTACCTGTACATTACAACTCTGAACTGTACATTACAACTCTTACCTGTACATTACAACACACAACTCTTATCTGTACATAACAACTCTTACCTGTACATTACAACACACAACTCTTACCTGTACATTACAACACACAACTCTAATCTGTACATTACAACATACAACTCTTACCAGTACATTACAATTCTTACCTGTACATTACAACACACAACTTTTATCTGAACATTAAAACTCTAATCTGTCCATTACAACACACAACTCTTACCTGTACATTACAACACACAACTCTTACCTGTACATTACAACTCTTACCTGTACATAACAACTCTTACCTGTACATTACAACACACAACTCTTACCTGCACATTACAACTCTGAACTGTACATTACAACACACAACTCTAATTTGTACATTACAACTCTTACCAGAACATTACAGCTCTTACCAGTACATTACAACACACAACTCTTACCTGCACATTACAATTCTTACCTGTACATAACAACACACAACTCTTACCTGCACATTACAAATCTTACCTGTACATTACAACACACAACTCTTACCTGTACATTACAACACACAACTCTTACCTGTACATTACAACACACAAATCTTATCTGTACTTTACAACTCTTACCTGTACATTACAACACACAACTCTTATCTGTACTTTACAACACACAACTCTTACCTGTAAATTACAACACTTACCTGTACATTACAACACACAACGCTTATCTGTACTTTACAACTCTTACCTGTACATTACAACTCTTACCTGTACATTACAACACACAACTCTAATATGTACATTACCACACACAACTCTTACCTGTACATTACAACACTTACCTGTACATTACAACACACAACTCTTACCTGTACATTACAACACACAACCCTTACCTGTACATTACAACACACAACTCTTATCTGTACATTACAACACACAACTCTTATCTGTACATTACAACACACAACTCTTATCTGTACATTACAACACACAACTCTTACCTGTACATTTCAACACACAACTCTTACCTGTACATTACAACTCTTACCTGTACATTACAACTCTTACCTGTACATTACAACTCTTACCAGTACATTACAACTCTTACCTGTACATTACAACTCTTATCTGTACATTACAACACACAACTCTTATCTGTACATTACAACACACAACTCTTACCTGTACATTACAACACACAACTCTTACCTGTACATTACAACACACAACTCTTACCTGTCCATAACAACACTTACCTGTACATTACAACATACAACTCTTATCTGTACATTACAACTCTTACCTGTACATTACAACACACAGCTCTTAAATGTACATTACAACACACAACTCTAATCTGTACATTACAACACACAACTCTTAAATGTAAATTACAACACACAACTCTTACCTGTACATAACAAAACTTACCTGTACATTACATCATACAACTCTAATCTGTACATTACAACACTTACCTGTACATTACAACTCTTACCTGTACATTACAACACACAACTCTAATCTGTACATTAAAACTCTTACGTGTACATTACAACACACAACTCTTACCTTCACATTACAACTCTTACCTGCACATTACAAATCTTACCTGTACATTACAACACACAACTCTTACCTGCACATTACAACTCTTACCTGTACATTACAACACACAACTCTTACCTGCACATTACAATTCTTACCTGTACATAACAACACACAACTCTTACCTGCACATTACAAATCTTACCTGTACATTACAACACACAACTCTTACCTGTACATTACAACACACAACTCTTACCTGTACATTACAACACACAAATCTTATCTGTACTTTACAACTCTTACCTGTACATTACAACACACAACTCTTATCTGTACTTTACAACACACAACTCTTACCTGTAAATTACAACACTTACCTGTACATTACAACACACAACGCTTATCTGTACTTTACAACTCTTACCTGTACATTACAACTCTTACCTGTACATTACAACACACAACTCTAATATGTACATTACCACACACAACTCTTACCTGTACATTACAACACTTACCTGTACATTACAACACACAACTCTTACCTGTACATTACAACACACAACCCTTACCTGTACATTACAACACACAACTCTTATCTGTACATTACAACACACAACTCTTATCTGTACATTACAACACACAACTCTTATCTGTACATTACAACACACAACTCTTACCTGTACATTTCAACACACAACTCTTACCTGTACATTACAACTCTTACCTGTACATTACAACTCTTACCTGTACATTACAACTCTTACCAGTACATTACAACTCTTACCTGTACATTACAACTCTTATCTGTACATTACAACACACAACTCTTATCTGTACATTACAACACACAACTCTTACCTGTACATTACAACACACAACTCTTACCTGTACATTACAACACACAACTCTTACCTGTCCATAACAACACTTACCTGTACATTACAACATACAACTCTTATCTGTACATTACAACTCTTACCTGTACATTACAACACACAGCTCTTAAATGTACATTACAACACACAACTCTAATCTGTACATTACAACACACAACTCTTAAATGTAAATTACAACACACAACTCTTACCTGTACATAACAAAACTTACCTGTACATTACATCATACAACTCTAATCTGTACATTACAACACTTACCTGTACATTACAACTCTTACCTGTACATTACAACACACAACTCTAATCTGTACATTAAAACTCTTACGTGTACATTACAACACACAACTCTTACCTTCACATTACAACTCTTACCTGCACATTACAAATCTTACCTGTACATTACAACACACAAGTCTTACCTGTACATTACAGCTCTTACCTGTACATTACAACACACAACTCTTACCTGTACATTACAACACACAACTCTTACCTGTACATAACAACTCTTACCTGTACATTACAACTCTTACCTGTACATTACAACACACAACTCTAATATGTACATTACCACACACAACTCTTACCTGTACTTTACAACACACAACTCTTACCTGTAAATTACAACACTTACCTGTACATTACAACACACAACTCTTATCTGTACTTTACAACACACAACTCTTATCTGTACTTTACAACACTTACCTGTACATTACAACTCTTACCTGTACATTACAACACACAACTCTAATATGTACATTACCACACACAACTCTTACCTGTACATTACAACACACAACTCTTACCTGTACATAACAACTCTTACCTGTACATTACAACACACAACTCTTACCTGTACATAACAACACTTACCTGTACATTACAACACACAACTCTTACCTGTACATAACAACTCTTAAATGTAAATTACAACACACAACTCTTATCTGTACATTACAACACACAACTCTTATCTGTACATTACAACACACAACTCTTATCTGTACATTACAACACACAACACTTACCTGTACATTACAACTCTTACCTGTACATTACAACACACAACTCTTACCTGTACATTTCAACACACAACTCTTACCTGTACATTACAACTCTTACCAGTACATTACAACTCTTACCAGTACATTACAACTCTTACCTGTACATTACAACTCTTACCTGTACATTACAACTCTTACCTGTACATTACAACACTTACCTGTACATAACAACACTTACCTGTACATTACAACTCTTACCATTACAACACACAACTCTTACCTGTACATAACAACTCTTACCATTACAACACACAACTCTTACCTGTACATAACAACTCTTACCTGTACATTACAACTCTTACCTGTACATAACAACACACAACACTTTCCTGTACATAACAACACACAACTCTTACCTGTACATTACAACACACAACTCTTAGCTGTACATTACAACATACAACTCTTATCTGTACATTACAACTCTTACCTGTACATTACAACACACAGCTCTTAAATGTACATTACAACACACAACTCTAATCTGTACATTACAACACACAACTCTTACCTGTACATAACAACTCTTACCTGTACATTACAACACACAACTCTTACCTGTACATAACAACTCTTACCTGTACATTACATCATACAACTCTTACCTGTACATTTCAACTCTGAACTGTACATTACAACACACAACTCTAATCTGTACATTACAACATACAACTCTTATCTGTACATAACAAATCTAATCTGTACATTACAACTCTTATCTGTACATTACAACTCTTACCAGAACATTACAGCTCTTACCAGAACATTACAACTCTTACCTGCACATTAAAACTCTTACGTGTACATTACAACACACAACTCTTACCTGCACATTACAACACACAACTCTTACCTGTACATTACAACACACAACTCTTACCTGTACATTAAAACTCTTACCTGTACATTACAACTCTTACCTGTACATTACAACACACAACTCTTATCTGTACATAACAACTCTTACCTGTACATTACAACTCTTACTTGTACATTACAACACACAACTCTTACCTGTACATTACAACACACAACTCTTACCTGTACATTAAAACTCTTACCTGTACATTACAACTCTTACCTGTACATTACAACACACAACTCTTATCTGTACATAACAACTCTTATCTGTACATTAGAACCCTTACCTGTAAATTACAACTCTTACCAGTACATTACAACGCTTACCTGTACATTACATCATACAACTCTAATCTGTCCATTACAACATACAACTCTTATCTGTACATTACAACTCTTACCTGTACATTACAACACACAACTCTAATCTGTACATTACAACTCTTACCTGTACATTACAACACACAACTCTAATCTGTACATTACAACTCTTACCTGTACATTACAACTCTTATATGTACATAACAACTCTTACCTGTACATTAAAACACTTACCTGTACATTACGACACTTAGCTGTACATAACAACTCTTACCAGTACATTACAACACACAACTCTTACCTGTACGTTACAACACACAACTCTTATCTGTACATTACAACTCTTACCAGTACATTACAACTCTTACCTGTACATTACAACACACAACTCTTATCTGTACTTTACAACTCTTACCTGTACATTACAACACACAACTCTTATCTGTACTTTACAACACACAACTCTTACCTGTAAATTACAACACTTACCTGTACATTACAACACACAACTCTTATCTGTACTTTACAACACACAACTCTTATCTGTACTTTACAACTCTTACCTGTACATTACAACTCTTAGCTGTACATTACAACACACAACTCTTATCTGTACTTTACAACACACAACTCTTATCTGTACTTTACAACACTTACCTGTACATTACAACTCTTACCTGTACATTACAACACACAACTCTAATATGTACATTACCACACACAACTCTTACCTGTACATTACAACACACAACTCTTAACTGTACATAACAACACTTACCTGTACATTACAACACACAACTCTAATCTGTACATTACAACACACAACTCTTACCTGTACATTACAACACACAACTCTTACCTGTAAATTACAACACACAACTCTTACCTGTACATTACAACACACAACTCTTACCTGTACATTACAACACACAACTTTTATCTGTACATTACAACACACAACTCTTACCTGTACATAACAACTCTTACCTGTACATTACAACACACAACTCTTACCTGTACATTACAACACACAACTCTTACCTGTACATTACAACTCTTACCTGTACATTACAACACACAACTCTTACCTGTACATAACAACTCTTACCTGTACATTACAACACACAACTCTTACCTGTACATTTCAACACACAACTCTTACCTGTACATTACAACTCTTACCAGTACATTACAACTCTTATCTGTACATAACAACTCTTACCTTTACATTACCACACACAACTCTTACGTGTACATTACAACTCTTACCTGTACATAACAACACACAACTCTAATCTGTACATTACAACATACAACTCTTACCAGTACATTACCACTCTTACCAAAACATTACAACTCTTACCAGAACATTACAATTCTTACCTGTACATTACAACACACAACTTTTATCTGAACATTAAAACTCTAATCTGTCCATTACAACTCTTACCTGTACATAACAACACACAACTCTAATCTGTACATTACAACACACAACTCTTACCTGTACATTACAACACACAACTCTTACCTGTACATTACAACACACAACTCTTACCTGTACATAACAACTCTTACCTGTACATTACAAATCTTACCTGTACATTACAACTCTTACCTGTACATTACAACTCTTACCTGTACATAACAACTCTTACCTGTACATTACAACACACAACTCTTACCTGTACATTACAAATCTTACCTGTACATTACAACACACAACTCTTACCTGTACATTACAACTCTTACCTGTACATTACAACTCTTACCTGTACATAACAACTCTTACCTGTACATTACAACACACAACTCTTACCTGTACATTACAAATCTTACCTGTACAATACAACACACAACTCTTACCTGTACATTACAACACACAACTCTAATTTGTACATTACAACATACAACTCTTATCTGTACATTACAACTCTAATCTGTATATTACAACTCTTATCTGTACATTACAACTCTTACCAGAACATTACAGCTCTTACCTGTACATAACAACACACAACTCTTACCTGCACATTACAAATCTTACCTGTACATTACAACACACAACTCTTACCTGTACATTAAAACTCTTATCTGTACATTACAACACTTACCTGTACATTACAACTCTTACCTGTACACAACTCTTACCTGTACATTACAACACACAACTCTTACCTGTACATTACAACACACAACTCTTATCTGTACTTTACAACTCTTACCTGTACATTACAACACACAACTCTTATCTGTACTTTACAACACACAACTCTTACCTGTAAATTACAACACTTACCTGTAAATTACAACACACAACTCTTATCTGTACTTTACAACTCTTACCTGTACATTAAAACTCTTACCTGTACATTACAACACACAACTCTAATCTGTACATTACAACACACAACGCTTACCTGTACATTACAACACACAACTCTTACCTGTACATTACAACACACAACTCTTACCTGTACATTACAACACACAACTCTTATCTGTACTTTACAACTCCTACCTGTACATAACAACTCTTAAATGTAAATTACAACACACAACTCTTATCTGTACATTACAACACACAACTCTTACCTGTACATTACAACACACAACTCTTATCTGTACATTACAACACACAACTCTTATCTGTACATTACAACACACAACACTTACCTGTACATTACAACTCTTACCAGTACATTACAACACACAACTCTTATCTGTACATTACAACACACAACACTTACCTGTACATTACAACTCTTACCAGTACATTACAACACACAACTCTTACCTGTACATTACAACACACAACTTTTATCTGTACATTACAACACACAACTCTTACCTGTACATAACAACTCTTACCTGTACATTACAACACACAACTCTTACCTGTACATTACAAATCTTACCTGTACATTACAACACACAACTCTTACCTGTACATTTCAACACACAACTCTTACCTGTACATTACAACTCTTACCAGTACATTACAACTCTTACCTGTACATTACAACTCTTACCAGTACATTACAACTCTTACCTGTACATTACAACTCTTACCTGTACATTACAACACTTACCTGTACATAACAACACTTACCTGTACATTACAACTCTTACCTGTACATTACAACACACAACTCTTACCTGTACATTAAAACACTTACCTGTACATAACAACTCTTACCTGTACATAACAACACACAACACTTTCCTGTACATTACAACTCTTACCTGTACATAACAACACACAACTCTTACCTGTACATTACAACACACAACTCTTAGCTGTACATTACAACACACAACTCTTACCTGTACATTACAACTCTTACCTGTACATAACAACACTTACCTGTACATTACAACATACAACTCTAAACTGTACATTACAACATACAACTCTTATCTGTACATTACAACTCTTACCTGTACATTACAACTCTTACCTGTACATTACAACACACAGCTCTTAAATGTACATTACAACACACAACTCTAATCTGTACATTACAACACACAGCTCTTAAATGTACATTACAACACACAACTCTTAAATGTAAATTACAACACACAACTCTTATCTGTACATTACAACACACAACTCTTACCTGTACATAACAACACTTACCTGTACATTACATCATACAACTCTAATCTGTACATTACAACACTTACCTGTACATTACAACTCTTACCTGTACATTACAACACACAACTCTTACCTTCACATTACAACTCTTACCTGTACATTACAACACACAAGTCTTACCTGTACATTACAACTCTTACCTGTACATTACAACACACAAGTCTTACCTGTACATTACAACTCTTACCTGTACATTACAACACACAACTCTTACCTTCACATTACAACTCTTACCTGCACATTACAACACACAAGTCTTACCTGTACATTACAACTCTTACCTGTACATTACAACACACAACTCTTACCTTCACATTACAACTCTTACCTGTACATTACAACACACAACTCTTACCTGTACATAACAACTCTTACCTGTACATTACAACACACAACTCTTACCTGTACATTACAACACTTACCTGTACATTACATCATACAACTCTTACCTGTACATTACAACTCTGAACTGTACATTACAACACACAACTCTAATCTGTACATTACAACATACAACTCTTATCTGTACATAACAAATCTAATCTGTACATTACAACTCTTACCTGTACATTACAACACACAACTCTTACCTGTACATAACAACACTTACCTGTACATTACAACACACAACTCTAATCTGTACATTACAACACACAACTCTTACCTGTACATTACAACACACAACTCTTACCTGTACATTACAACACACAACTCTTACCTGTACATTTCAACACACAACTCTTACCTGTACATTACAACACACAACTCTTATCTGTACTTTACAACTCCTACCTGTACATAACAACACTTACCTGTACATTACAACACACAACTCTAATCTGTACATTACAACACACAACTCTTACCTGTACATTACAACACACAACTCTTACCTGTACATTACAACACACAACTCTTACCTGTACATTACAACATACAACTCTAAACTGTACATTACAACATACAACTCTTATCTGTACATTACAACTCTTACCTGTACATTACAACTCTTACCTGTACATTACAACACACAGCTCTTACCTGTACATTAAAACACTTACCTGTACATAACAACTCTTACCTGTACATAACAACACACAACACTTTCCTGTACATTACAACTCTTACCTGTACATAACAACACACAACTCTTACCTGTACATTACAACACACAACTCTTAGCTGTACATTACAACACACAACTCTTACCTGTACATTACAACTCTTACCTGTACATAACAACACTTACCTGTACATTACAACATACAACTCTAAACTGTACATTACAACATACAACTCTTATCTGTACATTACAACTCTTACCTGTACATTACAACTCTTACCTGTACATTACAACACACAGCTCTTAAATGTACATTACAACACACAACTCTAATCTGTACATTACAACACACAGCTCTTAAATGTACATTACAACACACAACTCTTAAATGTAAATTACAACACACAACTCTTATCTGTACATTACAACACACAACTCTAATCTGTACATTACAACACTTACCTGTACATTACAACTCTTACCTGCACATTACAAATCTTACCTGTACATTACAACACACAAGTCTTACCTGTACATTACAGCTCTTACCTGTACATTACAACACACAACTCTTACCTGTACATTACAACACTTACCTGTACATTACATCATACAACTCTTACCTGTACATTACAACTCTGAACTGTACATTACAACACACAACTCTAATCTGTACATTACAACATACAACTCTTATCTGTACATAACAAATCTAATCTGTACATTACAACTCTTACCTGTACATTACAACACACAACTCTTACCTGTACATTACAACACACAACTCTAATCTGTACATTACAACACACAACTCTTACCTGTACATTACAACACACAACTCTTACCTGTACATTACAACACACAACTCTTACCTGTACATTTCAACACACAACTCTTACCTGTACATTACAACACACAACTCTTATCTGTACTTTACAACTCCTACCTGTACATAACAACACTTACCTGTACATTACAACACACAACTCTAATCTGTACATTACAACACACAACTCTTACCTGTACATTACAACACACAACTCTTACCTGTACATTACAACACACAACTCTTACCTGTACATTACAACACACAACACTTACCTGTACATTACAACATACAACTCTAAACTGTACATTACAACATACAACTCTTATCTGTACATTACAACTCTTACCTGTACATTACAACACACAGCTCTTAAATGTACATTACAACACACAACTCTTAAATGTAAATTACAACACACAACTCTTATCTGTACATTACAACACACAACTCTTACCTGTACATAACAACACTTACCTGTACATTACATCATACAACTCTAATCTGTACATTACAACACTTACCTGTACATTACAACTCTTACCTGTACATTACAACACACAACTCTTACCTTTACATTACAACTCTTACCTGCACATTACAAATCTTACCTGTACATTACAACACACAACTCTTACCTGTACATAACAACTCTTACCTGTACATTACAACACACAACTCTTACCTGTACATAACAACTCTTACCTGTACATTACAACACACAACTCTTACCTGTACATTACAACTCTGAACTGTACATTAAAACACACAACTCTAATCTGTACATTACAACATACAACTCTTATCTGTACATAACAAATCTAATCTGTACATTACAACTCTTATCTGTACATTACAACTCTTACCAGAACATTACAGCTCTTACCAGAACATTACAACTCTTACCTGCACATTACAAATCTTACCTGTACATTACAACACACAACTCTTACCTGTACATTAAAACTCTTACCTGTACATTACAACTCTTACCTGTACATTACAACACACAACTCTTATCTGTACATAACAACTCTTACCTGTACATTACAACTCTTACTTGTACATTACAACACACAACTCTTATCTGTACATTAGAACCCTTACCTGTAAATTACAACTCTTACAAGTACATTACAACGCTTACCTGTACATTACATCATACAACTCTAATCTGTACATTACAACATACAACTCTTATCTGTACATTACAACTCTTACCTGTACATTACAACACACAGCTCTTAAATGTACATTACAACACACAACTCTAATCTGTACATTACAACTCTTACCTGTACATTACAACACACAACTCTAATCTGTACATTACAACTCTTATATGTACATAACAACTCTTACCTGTACATTACAACTCTTACCAGTACATTACAACACACAACTCTTACCAGTACATTACAACACACAACTCTTACCTGTACATTACAACACACAACTCTTATCTGTACATTACAACACACAACTCTTATCTGTACATTACAACTCTTACCTGTACATTACAACTCTTACCAGTACATTACAACACACAACTCTTACCAGTACATTACAACACACAACTCTTACCAGTACATTACAACACACAACTCTTACCTGTACATTACAACACACAACTTTTATCTGTACATTACAACACACAACTCTTACCTGTACATTACAACACACAACTCTTCCCTGCACATTAAAACTCTTATGTGTACATTACAACACACAACTCTTACCTGCACATTACAACTCTTACCTGTACATTACAACACACAACTTTTATCTGTACATTACAACACACAACTCTTACCTGTACATAACAACTCTTACCTGTACATTACAACACACAACTTTTATCTGTACATTACAACACACAACTCTTCCCTGCACATTACAACTCTTACCTGTACATTACAACACACAACTCTTACCTGTACATTACAACACACAACTCTTACCTGTACATTACAACACACAACTCTTATCTGTAATCAATCAATCAATCAACTTTATTTATATAGCGCTTTTACAATCACGATTGTGTCAAAGCAGCTTCACAGTGTCAAACAGGATAATATTGCGACAAAATTAGATTTGGCTGTACAGTCGTACTGGAGAAAACAGTGATGTTATCAGCTTATTTTAAATTATCATATAGCGACAATGTTGGCAGATCAGTATTATAGTTTATAGAATTAAATAAGACCTAATTCATAAATTTTATTTGTATAATAAGTTGAATAACTTTAATCATATTTTTAGTGTCCCCAACTGAGCAAGCCAAGCCAAAGGCGACAGTGGCAAGGAACCAAAACTCCATCAGGGCGTGATGGAGAAAAATAAACCTTGGGAGAAACCAGACTCAGTCGGGGTGCCAGTTCTCCTCTGGCCTATTAACACACCGTGTAAGATTATTATTCTGGCAACCTTACAGTTCGGAAATCATATTAGATCGGATTATTCAAAATTTTCAGGGTATCACGGAAGAGACAGATTTATTTAGGATTGGGCGTCGATTACACAAGAGTATGAATACATGAAAGATCGGAATTATTGCGCCGAAGACCGGTTTTGAGCATGTCGTGCAAGTAAGGCAAATTCGGAGGAGACACCATTCGACACGGCTCAGCAGACACTCCAGGATGCGTTGGTCATGTCCAGGCAGGTCCACCATCCGATCCGGACAGGGCCCAGATCCGGGATAAACCTCGGGATAAACAGAGAGACTAACATTAGCGTAGATGTCACTCTTTTTATGATGTAACGAGTACATCAGGTGTTATGGGAAGTGTTCCCGGTTCCGGCTGACCTAGTTAATGCAGCCTAACAATCAGTCAATTGAATTGAATAATGAAAGTTAAAAATGTTCTATGTGTATGCCATAGTAAAGAGATGTGTTTTTAGTCTAGATTTAAACTGACAGAGTGTGTCTGCTTCCCGAACAATGCTAGGAAGACTATTCCACAATTTAGGAGCTAAATAGGAAAATGATCGACCACCTGCAGTTGATTTAGATATTCTAGGTATGATCAACTGGCCAGAGTTTTGAGACCGCAATCGACGTGATGGAGTATAATGTGTTAAGAGCTCGCTTAAGTACCGGGGAGCTAAACTATTTAGTGCTTTGTAAGTAATAAGCAAGATTTTAAAATGTATGCAATGTTTAATAGGGAGCCAGTGCAGTGTTGACAGAACTGGACTAATATGATCATACTTCCTGGTTCTAGTAAGAACTCGAACTGCTGCATTTTGGACTAGCTGGAGTTTGTTTATTAAGCGAGCAGGGCAACCACCCAGTAGAGCATTACAATAATCTAGCCTTGAGCTCATGAACGCATGTACTAACTTTTCAGCATTTTGCATTGAAAGCATGTGCCGTAATTTAGATATATTTTTAAGATGATAGAATGCGGTTTTACAGATGCTAGAAACGTGGCTTTCAAATGAAAGATTGGTATCAAAGAGCACACCCAGGTTCCTCACTGACGACGAGGGCTTGACAGAGCAGTCATCAAGTGTTAGACAGTATTCTCGGTTACTACTTGTGGAGCTTTTCTGTCCAATAATTAAAAATTCAGTTTTATTAAGTTAAGAAAATTGCAGAAAATTACTATTCATCCAATTTTTTATATCAGCTATGCATTCTGTTAATCTTGTGAATTGGTAGGTTTCGTCAGGGCGTGAGGAAATATAGAGCTGAGTATCGTCAGCATAACAATGAAAACTAACGCCATGTTTCCTAATGATATCTCCCAGTGGTAGCATATACAGGGTGAAAAGCAACGGTCCTAACACTGAGCCTTGCGGTACCCCATACTGAACTTGTGATCGGTGTGACATCTCTTCATTTACTGCTACAAACTGATAACGGTCAGATAAGTACGATTTAAACCATGCCAAAGCAGTTCCACTAACGCCAACATCATTTTCGATTCTATTCAGAAGAATATTGTGATCGATAGTATCAAATGCAGCGCTAAGATCGAGTAACACTAATAGAGAGATACAACCACGATCAGATGATAAGAGTAAATCATTTGTAACTCTAATTAGAGCAGTCTCAGTGCTATGATACGGTCTAAATCCTGACTGGAAATCCTCACATATACCATTTCTTTCTAAAAAAGAACATAATTGTGAAGACACAGCGTTTTCTAGTATTTTTGATAGAAACGGTAGATTCGAGATTGGCCTGTAATTGACTAATTCTTTAGGATCAAGTTGCGTTTTTTTAATAAGTGGTTTAATTATAGCCAACTTAAAAGTTTTCGGTACATATCCTAATGTCAAAGATGAATTAATGATATTAAGCAGAGGATCTATGACCCTTTGAAGTATCTCTTTTAATAGCCTAGTCGGTATAGGGTCAAGCATACATGTTGTTGATTTTGATGATTTTACAAGTTTAGCCAATTCTTCTCCTCCTATAGTAGTGAATGAGTGTAATTTTTCCTCAGTGACCCTACAATACTCTGTCTGAAGTGATACTGTAATAGACGGCTGCATGGTTATAATTTTATTCCTAATATTATCAATCTTACTAGTAAAGAAGTTCATAAAGTCATTACTGCTGTGTTGTTTACAAACATCAGAAGCTGAAGCTTTATTTTTTGATAATTTAGCCACTGTATCGAATAAATACTTAGGGTTGTGTTTGTTTTCTTCTAAAAGAGTTGGGAAATAAGCAGATCTAGCAGTTTTTATGGCCTTTCTGTATGCAATCATGCTCTCTTTCCACAAATTGCGAAAAACCTCTAGTTTTGTTTTCTTCCAGCTGCGCTCCATTTTTCTGGCTGCTGTTTTAAGGGCCCGAGTGTGCTCGTTGTACCACGGCGTTGGATTATTTGCTTTAATCTTCTTTAAGCGCCGGGGAGCAACTATATCTAAAGTGCTAGTAAAGAGAGAGTCAATAGTTTCTGTTGCAGCATCAAGTTCCTCTTGGCTATCTGTAATGCTGAGGAGATGGAACTGATGAGGAAGATTATGTACAAAGCAATCTTTAGTCGCAGCGGTTATCGTCCTGCCATATTTGAAGCGAGGGGATGGCTTTGCAGCCTTAGGTAAATTAAGTATACACGATATTTGGTAATGATCTGAGATGTCATCGCTCTGCTGCAGAATTTTAACAGTATCAACATTTATTCCATGTGACATTATTAGATCTAAAGTATGATTAAGGCGATGAGTGGGTCCCGATACGTGTTGTCTAACTCCAATAGAGTTTAGAATGTCTCTAAATGCCAATCCCAATGCGTCTTTTTCATTGTCTACGTGGATATTAAAATCCCCAACAATTAGTACTTTATCTACAGCTAATACTAACTCCGATACAAAACCAGCAAATTCTTTGATAAAGTCTGTATTGTGCCCTGGTGGCCTGTATACAGTAGCCAACACAAATGTCAAAAGGGATTTATCATTTACACTACACAGCGTTACATAAAGCACCAAAACTTCAAAGGAATTATATTTGAAACTAGACTTCTGAGTAATACTGAAAATATTATTATAAATTACAGCAACACCTCCCCCTTTACCTTTCAGACGTGGCTCATGTTTGTAACAATAATCTCGGGGGGTGCACTCATTTAAAGTAATGTAATCGTCAGGTTTTAGCCAGGTTTCTGTCAAACACAGCACATCTAAGTTATGATCTATAATCATATCATTGACAACAAGCGTTTTTGGCGAAAGGGATCGAATATTCAGCAACCCAAGCTTTATCAATTGTTCATCCGTATTATATCTGTTGTTTATTTGTTGGACATCAATTAAATTTTTACTGTTGAATGGTTTTGATGGTTTTTTGTATTTACTAATTCGGGGAACAGACACAGTCTCTATATGATAATATCTAGGTGAAAGAGTCTCTATGTGCTGGGATTTAGCTGACTTTGGTGACGTGAGACAGCTAGCAGACGGTTGGTTTAGCCAGTTTGTCTGCTTCAACACAGTTCAGTGCTAAACTGGCTGTCATGGGTCAAGTCTTCTCGGACAACTCTTAAACAGACTTTCTGACTGCTAAATATGTGTAAACATGTAGATTATGTTTGTAATTTAACTTTGGAAAGATTGTACATCTGTACATTACAACACACAACTCTTACCTGTACATTACAACACACAACTCTTACCTGTACATTACAACACACAACTCTTACCTGTGCATAACAACTCTTACCTGTACATTACAACACACAACTCTTACCTGTACATTACAATTCTTACCTGTACATTACAACACGCAACTTTTATCTGTAGATTACAACTCTAATCTGTACATTACAACTCTTACCTGCACATAACAACTCTTACCTGTACATTACAACTCTTACCTGTACATTACAACACACAACTCTTATCTGTACATTACAACTCTTACCTGTAAATTACAACACACAAATCTTACCTATACATTACAACACACAACTCTTATCTGTACATTACAACTCTTACCTGTACATTACAACACACAACTCATACCTGTACATTACAACACAAAACTCTTATCTGTACATTACAACTCTTACCTGTACATTACAGCACACAACTCTTACCTGTACATTACAGCACACAACTCTTATCTGTACATTACAACACTTACCTGTACATTACAACTCTTATCTGTACATAACAACACACAACTCTTATCTGTACATTACAACACTTACCTGTACATTACAGCACACAACTCTTATCTGTACATTACAACACTTACCTGTACATTACAACACTTACCTGTACATAACAACACTTCCCTGTATATTACAACTCTTACCTGTACATTTCAACACTTACCTGTACATAACAACACACAACTCTTACCTGTACATTACAACTCTTACCTGTACATAACAACACACAACTCTTACCTGTACATTACAACACACAACACTTACCTGTACATTACAACTCTTACCTGTACATAACAACACACAACACTTACCTGTACATTACAACTCTTATCTGTACATTAGAACCCTTACCTGTGCATTACAACACACAACTCTTACCTGTACATTACAAATCTTACCTGTACATTACAACACACAACTCTTACCGCTACATTACAACTCTTACCAGTACATTACAACTCTTACCAGTACATTACAACTCTTATCTGTACATAACAACACACAACTCTTACCAGTACATTACAACTCTTACCAGTACATTACAACTCTTATCTGTACATTACAACACACAAAACTTACCTGTACATTACAACTCTTACCTGTACATAACAACACACAACTCTTACTTGTACATTACAACACACAACTCTTATCTGTACATTAGAACCCTTACCTGTACATTACAACTCTTACCTGTACATTACAACACACAACTCGTATCTGTAAATTACAACTCTTACCTGTACATTACAAATCTTACCTGTACATTACAACACACAACTCTTACCTGTACATTACAAATCTTACCTGTACAATACAACACATAACTCTTACCTGCACATTACAACACACAACACTTACCTGTACATTACAACTCTTACCTGTACATTACAACTCTTACCTGTACATAACAACACACAACTCTTACCTGTACATTACAACACACAACTCTTACCTGCACATTACAAGCCTTACCTGTACATTACAACACACAACTCTTACCTGTACATTACAACATACAACTCTAATCTGTACATTACAACTCTTACCTGTACATTACAACACACAACTCTTATCTGTACATTACAACACTTACCTGTACATAACAACTCTTGCCTGTACATTACAACACACAACTCTTACCTGCACATTACAACTCTTACCTGTACATAACAACTCTTACCTGTACATTACAACACTTACCTGTACATAACAACTCTTACCTGTACATTACAACACACAACTCTTATCTGTACATTACAACTCTGAACTGTACATTACAACACACAACACTTACCTGTACATTACAACTCTTACCTGTACATAACAACACACAACTCTTACCTGTACATTACAACACACAACTCTTATCTGTACATTACAACACTTACCTGTACATTACAACTCTTGCCTGTACATAACAACTCTTACCTGAACATTACAACACACAACTCTTACCTGTACATTACAACACTTACCTGTACATAACAACTCTTACCTGTACATTACAACACTTACCTGTACATAACAACTCTTACCTGTACATTACAACACACAACTCTTACCTGTACATTACAACTCTTACCTGTACATAACAACTCTTACCTGTACATTACAACACTTACCTGTACATTACAACTCTTACCTGTACATTACAACACTTACCTGTACATAACAACTCTTACCTGTACATTACAACACACAACTCTTATCTGTACATTACAACATACAACTCTAATCTGTACATTACAACTCTGAACTGTACATTACAACACACAACACTTACCTGTACATTACAACTCTTACCTGTACATTACAACTCTTACCTGTACATTACAACTCTTACCTGTACATTACAACTCTTACCTGTACATTACAATAATTACCTGTAGATTACAACACACAACTCTTATCAGTACATTACAACTCTTACCTGTACATTACAACTCCTACCTGTACATTACAACACACAACTCTTACCTGCACATTACAAGCCTTACCTGTACATTACAACACACAACTCTTAACTGTACATTGCAACATACAACTCTAATCTGTACATTACAACTCTGAACTGTACATTACAACACACAACACTTACCTGTACATTACAACTCTTACCTGTACGTTACAACACACAACTCTTACCTGTACATTACAACACACAACACTTACCTGTACATTACAACTCTTATCTGTACATTACAACATACAACTCTAATCTGTACATTACAACTCTGAACTGTATATTACAACACACAACACTTACCTGTACATTACAACTCTTACCTGTACATAACAACACACAACTCTTACCTGTACATTACAACACACAACACTTACCTGTACATTAAAACACACAACTCTTACCTGTACATTACAACACACAACACTTACCTGTACATTAAAACACACAACTCTTACCTTTACATTACAACACACAACACTTACCAGTACATTACAACTCTTATCTGTACATAACAACACACAACTCTTACCTGTACATTACAACACACAAAACTTACCTGTACATAACAACACACAACTCTTACCTGTACATTACAACACACAACTCTTATCTGTACATTACAACATACAACTCTAATCTGTACATTACAACTCTGAACTGTAT
Source organism: Pseudorasbora parva (assembly GCF_024679245.1). Taxonomy (NCBI): domain Eukaryota; kingdom Metazoa; phylum Chordata; class Actinopteri; order Cypriniformes; family Gobionidae; genus Pseudorasbora; species Pseudorasbora parva. The sequence goes on along the minus strand of NC_090196.1, from coordinate 13,337,167 downwards.
ATTACAACACACAACACTTACCTGTACATTACAACTCTTACCTGTACATAACAACACACAACTCTTACCTGTACATTACAACACACAACACTTACCTGTACATTACAACTCTTACCTGTACATTACAACACACAACTCGTATCTGTAAATTACAACTCTTACCTGTACATTACAAATCTTACCTGTACATTACAACACACAACTCTTACCTGTACATTACAACTCTTACTTGTACATTACAACACACAACTCTTATCTGTACATTAGAACCCTTACCTGTACATTACAACTCTTACCTGTACATTACAACACACAACTCGTATCTGTAAATTACAACTCTTACCTGTACATTACAAATCTTACCTGTACATTACAACACACAACTCTTACCAGTACATTACAACACACAACTCTTACCTGTACATTACAAATCTTACCTGTACAATACAACACACAACTCTTACCTGCACATTACAACACACAACACTTACCTGTACATTACAACTCTTATCTGTACATAACAACACACAACTCTTACCTGTACATTACAACACACAACACTTACCTGTACATTACAACTCTTACCTGTACATTACAACACACAACTCTTATCTGTACATTACAACTCTTACCTGTACATTACAACACACAACTCTTATCTATACATAACAACTCTTACCTGTACATTACAAATCTTACCTGTACATTACAACACACAACTCTTATCTGTACATTACAACATACAACTCTAATCTGTACATTACAACTCTGAACTGTATATTACAACACACAACACTTACCTGTACATTACAACTCTTACCTGTACATAACAACACACAACTCTTACCTGTACATTACAACACACAACACTTACCTGTACATTACAACACACAACTCTTATCTATACATAACAACTCTTACCTGTACATTACAACTCTTACCTGTACATTACAACACACAACTCTTATCTGTACATTACAACTCTGAACTGTACATTACAACACACAACACTTACCTGTACATTACAACTCTTATCTGTACATTACAACATACAACTCTAATCTGTACATTACAACTCTGAACTGTACATTACAACACACAACACTTACCTGTACATTACAACTCTTACCTGTACATTACAACACACAACTCTTATCTGTACATTACAACATACAACTCTAATCTGTACATTACAACTCTGAACTGTATATTACAACACACAACACTTACCTGTACATTACAACTCTTACCTGTACATAACAACACACAACTCTTACCTGTACATTACAACACACAACACTTACCTGTACATTACAACTCTTACCTGTACATTACAACTCTTACCTGTACATTACAATAATTACCTGTAGATTACAACACACAACTCTTATCTGTACATTACAACTCTTACCTGTACATTACAACTCCTACCTGTACATTACAACACACAACTCTTACCTGCACATTACAAGCCTTACCTGTACATTACAACACACAACTCTTACCTGTACATTGCAACATACAACTCTAATCTGTACATTACAACACACAACACTTACCTGTACATTACAACTCTTACCTGTACATTACAACACACAACTCTTATCTGTACATTACAACATACAACTCTAATCTGTACATTACAACTCTGAACTGTATATTACAACACACAACACTTACCTGTACATTACAACTCTTACCTGTACATTACAACACACAACTCTTACCTGTACATTACAACACACAACACGTACCTGTACATTACAACTCTTACCTGTACATTACAACACACAACACTTACCTGTACATTACAACTCTTACCTGTACATTACAACTCTTACCTGTACATAACAACACACAACTCTTACCTTTACATTACAACACACAACACTTACCTGTACAGTACAACTCTTATCTGTACATAACAACACACAACTCTTACCTGTACATTACAACTCTTACTTGTACATTACAACACACAACTCTTATCTGTACATTAGAACCCTTACCTGTACATTACAACTCTTACCTGTACATTACAACACACAACTCGTATCTGTAAATTACAACTCTTACCTGTACATTACAAATCTTACCTGTACATTACAACACACAACTCTTACCAGTACATTACAACACACAACTCTTACCTGTACATTACAAATCTTACCTGTACAATACAACACACAACTCTTACCTGCACATTACAACACACAACACTTACCTGTACATTACAACTCTTACCTGTACATTACAACACACAACTCTTACCTGTACATTACAACACACAACACTTACCTGTACATTACAACACACAACACTTACCTGTACATTACAACTCTTACCTGTACATAACAACACACAACTCTTACCTGTACATTACAACACACAACTCTTACCTGCACATTACAACTCTAATCTGTACATTACAACACTTACCTGTACATTACAACTCTGAAATGTACATTACAACACACAACTCTTATCTGTACATTACAACATACAACTCTAATCTGTACATTACAACTCTTACCTGTACATTACAACACACAACTCTTATCTGTACATTACAACACTTACCTGTACATTACAACTCTTGCCTGTACATAACAACTCTTACCTGAACATTACAACACACAACTCTTACCTGTACATTACAACACTTGCCTGTACATAACAACTCTTACCTGTACATTACAACACTTACCTGTACATTACAACTCTTGCCTGTACATTACAACTCTTACCTGAACATTACAACACACAACTCTTACCTGTACATTACAACACTTACCTGTACATAACAACTCTTGCCTGTACATAACAACTCTTACCTGTACATTACAACACACAACTTTTACCTGTACATTACAACTCTTACCTGTACATAACAACTCTTACCTGTACATTACAACACTTACCTGTACATTACAACACACAACTCTTACCTGTACATAACAACTCTTACCTGTACATTACAACTCTTACCTGTACATTACAACACACAACTCTTATCTGTACATTACAACATACAACTCTAATCTGTACATTACAACTCTGAACTGTACATTACAACACACAACACTTACCTGTACATTACAACTCTTATCTGTACATTACAACATACAACTCTAATCTGTACATTACAACCCTGAACTGTACATTACAACACACAACACTTACCTGTACATTACAACTCTTACCTGTACATAACAACACACAACTCTTACCTGTACATTACAACACACAACACTTACCTGTACATTACAACTCTTACCTGTACATTACAACACACAACTCTTATCTGTACATTACAACTATTACCAGTACATTACAACTCTTACCTGTACATTACAACACACAACTCTTACCTGTACATTACAACTCTTACCTGTACATTACAACTCCTACCTGTACATTACAACACACAACTCTTACCTGCACATTACAAGCATTACCTGTACATTACAACACACAACTCTTACCTGTACATTGCAACATACAACTCTAATCTGTACATTACAACTCTGAACTGTACATTACAACACACAGCACTTACCTGTACATTACAACTCTTACCTGTACATTACAACACACAACTCTTATCTGTACATTACAACATACAACTCTAATCTGTACATTACAACTCTGAACTGTATATTACAACACACAACACTTACCTGTACATTACAACACACAACTCTAACCTGTACATTACAACACACAACTCTAACCTGTACATTACAACACACAACTCTAACCTGTACATTACAACACACAACACTTACCTGTACATTACAACTTTTACCTGTACATTACAACACACAACACTTACCTGTACATTACAACTCTTACCTGTACATTACAACTCTTACCTGTACATAACAACACACAACTCTTACCTTTACATTACAACACACAACTCTTATCTGTACATAACAACACACAACTCTTACCTGTACATTACAACACACAAAACTTACCTGTACATTACAACTCTTACCTGTACATAACAACACACAACTCTTACCTGTACATAACAACTCTTACTTGTACATTACAACACACAACTCTTACCAGTACATTACAACACACAACTCTTACCTGTACATTACAAATCTTACCTGTACAATACAACACACAACACTTACCTGCACATTACAACACACAACACTTACCTGTACATTACAACTCTTACCTGTACATTACAACTCTTACCTGTACATTACAACTCTGAAATGTACATTACAACACACAACACTTATCTGTACATTACAACATACAACTCTAATCTGTACATTACATCTCTTACCTGTACATTACAACACACGACTCTTATCTGTACATTACAACACTTACCTGTACATTACAACTCTTGCCTGTACATAACAACTCTTACCTGAACATTACAACACACAACTCTTACCTGTACATTACAACACTTACCTGTACATAACAACTCTTGCCTGTACATAACAACTCTTACCTGTACATTACAACACACAACTCTTACCTGTACATTACAACTCTTACCTGTACATAACAACTCTTACCTGTACATTACAACACTTACCTGTACATTACAACTCTTACCTGTACATTACAACACTTACCTGTACATAACAACTCTTACCTGTACATTACAACACACAACTCTTATCTGTACATTACAACATACAACTCTAATCTGTACATTACAACTCTGAACTGTACATTACAACACACAACACTTACCTGTACATTACAACTCTTACCTGTACATAACAACACACAACTCTTACCTGTACATTACAACACACAACTCTTACCTGCACATTACAACTCTAATCTGTACATTACAACACTTACCTGTACATAACAACTCTTACCTGTACATTACAACACACAACTCTTATCTGTACATTACAACTCTGAACTGTACATTACAACACACAACACTTACCTGTACATTACAACTCTTACCTGTACATAACAACACACAACTCTTACCTGTACATTACAACACACAACTCTTATCTGTACATTACAACACTTACCTGTACATTACAACTCTTGCCTGTACATAACAACTCTTACCTGAACATTACAACACACAACTCTTACCTGTACATTACAACACTTACCTGTACATAACAACTCTTACCTGTACATTACAACACTTACCTGTACATAACAACTCTTGCCTCTACATAACAACTCTTACCTGTACATTACAACACACAACTCTTACCTGTACATTACAACTCTTACCTGTACATAACAACTCTTACCTGTACATTACAACACTTACCTGTACATTACAACTCTTACCTGTACGTTACAACACACAACTCTTACCTGTACATTACAACACACAACACTTACCTGTACATTACAACTCTTATCTGTACATTACAACATACAACTCTAATCTGTACATTACAACTCTGAACTGTATATTACAACACACAACACTTACCTGTACATTACAACTCTTACCTGTACATAACAACACACAACTCTTACCTGTACATTACAACACACAACACTTACCTGTACATTAAAACACACAACTCTTACCTGTACATTACAACACACAACTCTTATCTGTACATTACAACACTTACCTGTACATTACAACTCTTGCCTGTACATAACAACTCTTACCTGAACATTACAACACACAACTCTTACCTGTACATAACAACTCTTACCTGTACATTACAACACTTACCTGTACATAACAACTCTTGCCTGTACATAACAACTCTTACCTGTACATTACAACACACAACTCTTACCTGTACATTACAACTCTTACCTGTACATAACAACTCTTACCTGTACATTACAACACTTACCTGTACATTACAACTCTTACCTGTACATTACAACTCTTACCTGTACATAACAACACACAACTCTTACCTGTACATTACAACACACAACTCTTATCTGTACATTACAACATACAACTCTAATCTGTACATTACAACTCTGAACTGTACATTACAACACACAACACTTACCTGTACATTACAACTCTTACCTGTACATAACAACACACAACTCTGAACTGTACATTACAACACACAACACTTACCTGTACATTACAACTCTTACCTGTACATAACAACACACAACTCTTACCTGTACATTACAACACACAACACGTACCTGTACATTACAACTCTTACCTGTACATAACAACACACAACTCTTACCTGTACATTACAACACACAACTCTTATCTATACATAACAACTCTTACCTGTACATTACAACTCTTACCTGTACATTACAACACACAACTCTTATCTGTACATTACAACATACAACTCTAATCTGTACATTACAACTCTGAACTGTACATTACAACACACAACACTTACCTGTACATTACAACTCTTACCTGTACATTACAACACACAACTCTTATCTGTACATTACAACATACAACTCTAATCTGTACATTACAACTCTGAACTGTACATTACAACACACAACACTTACCTGTACATTACAACTCTTACCTGTACATTACAACACACAACTCTTATCTGTACATTACAACATACAACTCTAATCTGTACATTACAACTCTGAACTGTATATTACAACACACAACACTTACCTGTACATTACAACTCTTACCTGTACATAACAACACACAACTCTTACCTGTACATTACAACACAAAACACTTACCTGTACATTACAACTCTTACCTGTACATTACAACACACAACTCTTATCTATACATAACAACTCTTACCTGTACATAACAACTCTTACCTGTACATTACAACACACAACTCTTATCTGTACATTACAACTCTTACCTGGACATTAGAACTCTTACCTGTACATTACAACACACAACTCTTACCTGTACATTACAACACACAACTCTGAACTGTACATTACAACACACAACACTTACCTGTACATTACAACACACAACTCTTATCTGTACATTACAACACACAACTCTTATCTGTACATTACAACACACAACTCTTATCTGTACATTACAACACACAACACTTACCTGTACATTACAACTCTTACCTGTACATAACAACACACAACTCTTACCTGTACATTACAACACACAACACTTACCTGTACATTACAACTCTTACCTGTACATTACAACACACAACACTTACCTGTACATTACAACTCTTACCTGTACATAACAACACACAACTCTTACCTTTACATTACAACACACAACTCTTACCTGTACATAACAACACACAACTCTTACCTTTACATTACAACACACAACTCTTACCTGTACATTACAACACACAAAACTTACCTGTACATTACAACTCTTACCTGCACATAACAACACACAACTCTTACCTGTACATTACAACTCTTACCTGTACATTACAACACACAACTCGTATCTGTAAATTACAACTCTTACCTGTACATTACAAATCTTACCTGTACATTACAACACACAACTCTTACCTGTACATTACAACTCTTACTTGTACATTACAACACACAACTCTTATCTGTACATTAGAACCCTTACCTGTACATTACAAATCTTACCTGTACATTACAAATCTTACCTGTACATTACAACTCTTACTTGTACATTACAACACACAACTCTTATCTGTACATTAGAACCCTTACCTGTACATTACAACTCTTACCTGTACATTACAAATCTTACCTGTACATTACAACACACAACTCTTACCTGTACATTACAAATCTTACCTGTACAATACAACACACAACTCTTACCTGCACATTACAACACACAACACTTACCTGTACATTACAACTCTTACCTGTACATAACAACACACAACTCTTACCTGAACATTACAACACACAACTCTTACCTGTACATTACAACTCTTGCCTGTACATAACAACTCTTACCTGAACATTACAACACACAACTCTTACCTGTACATAACAACTCTTGCCTGTACATAACAACTCTTACCTGTACATTACAACACTTACCTGTACATAACAACTCTTACCTGTACATTACAACACACAACTCTTATCTGTACATTACAACATACAACTCTAATCTGTACATTACAACTCTGAACTGTACATTACAACACACAACACTTACCTGTACATTACAACTCTTACCTGTACATAACAACACACAACTCTTACCTGTACATTACAACACACAACTCTTATCTGTACATTACAACATACAACTCTAATCTGTACATTACAACTCTGAACTGTACATTACAACACACAACACTTACCTGTACATTACAACTCTTACCTGTACATAACAACACACAACTCTTACCTGTACATTACAACACACAACTCTTATCTGTACATTACAACACTTACCTGTACATTACAACTCTTGCCTGTACATAACAACTCTTACCTGAACATTACAACACACAACTCTTACCTGTACATAACAACTCTTACCTGTACATTACAACACTTACCTGTACATAACAACTCTTGCCTGTACATAACAACTCTTACCTGTACATTACAACACACAACTCTTACCTGTACATTACAACTCTTACCTGTACATAACAACTCTTACCTGTACATTACAACACTTACCTGTACATTACAACTCTTACCTGTACATTACAACTCTTACCTGTACATAACAACACACAACTCTTACCTGTACATTACAACACACAACTCTTATCTGTACATTACAACATACAACTCTAATCTGTACATTACAACTCTGAACTGTACATTACAACACACAACACTTACCTGTACATTACAACTCTTACCTGTACATAACAACACACAACTCTGAACTGTACATTACAACACACAACACTTACCTGTACATTACAACTCTTACCTGTACATAACAACACACAACTCTTACCTGTACATTACAACACACAACACGTACCTGTACATTACAACTCTTACCTGTACATAACAACACACAACTCTTACCTGTACATTACAACACACAACTCTTATCTATACATAACAACTCTTACCTGTACATTACAACTCTTACCTGTACATTACAACACACAACTCTTATCTGTACATTACAACATACAACTCTAATCTGTACATTACAACTCTGAACTGTACATTACAACACACAACACTTACCTGTACATTACAACTCTTACCTGTACATTACAACACACAACTCTTATCTGTACATTACAACATACAACTCTAATCTGTACATTACAACTCTGAACTGTACATTACAACACACAACACTTACCTGTACATTACAACTCTTACCTGTACATTACAACACACAACTCTTATCTGTACATTACAACATACAACTCTAATCTGTACATTACAACTCTGAACTGTATATTACAACACACAACACTTACCTGTACATTACAACTCTTACCTGTACATAACAACACACAACTCTTACCTGTACATTACAACACAAAACACTTACCTGTACATTACAACTCTTACCTGTACATTACAACACACAACTCTTATCTATACATAACAACTCTTACCTGTACATTACAACTCTTACCTGTACATTACAACACACAACTCTTATCTGTACATTACAACTCTTACCTGGACATTAGAACTCTTACCTGTACATTACAACACACAACTCTTACCTGTACATTACAACACACAACTCTGAACTGTACATTACAACACACAACACTTACCTGTACATTACAACACACAACTCTTATCTGTACATTACAACACACAACTCTTATCTGTACATTACAACACACAACTCTTATCTGTACATTACAACACACAACACTTACCTGTACATTACAACTCTTACCTGTACATAACAACACACAACTCTTACCTGTACATTACAACACACAACACTTACCTGTACATTACAACTCTTACCTGTACATTACAACACACAACACTTACCTGTACATTACAACTCTTACCTGTACATAACAACACACAACTCTTACCTTTACATTACAACACACAACTCTTACCTGTACATAACAACACACAACTCTTACCTTTACATTACAACACACAACTCTTACCTGTACATTACAACACACAACTCTTACCTGTACATTACAACTCTTACCTGCACATAACAACACACAACTCTTACCTGTACATTACAACACACAACTCGTATCTGTAAATTACAACTCTTACCTGTACATTACAAATCTTACCTGTACATTACAACACACAACTCTTACCTGTACATTACAACTCTTACTTGTACATTACAACACACAACTCTTATCTGTACATTAGAACCCTTACCTGTACATTACAACTCTTACCTGTACATTACAAATCTTACCTGTACATTACAACACACAACTCTTACCTGTACATTACAAATCTTACCTGTACAATACAACACACAACTCTTACCTGCACATTACAACACACAACACTTACCTGTACATTACAACTCTTACCTGTACATAACAACACACAACTCTTACCTGAACATTACAACACACAACTCTTACCTGTACATTACAACTCTTGCCTGTACATAACAACTCTTACCTGAACATTACAACACACAACTCTTACCTGTACATAACAACTCTTGCCTGTACATAACAACTCTTACCTGTACATTACAACACTTACCTGTACATAACAACTCTTACCTGTACATTACAACACACAACTCTTATCTGTACATTACAACATACAACTCTAATCTGTACATTACAACTCTGAACTGTACATTACAACACACAACACTTACCTGTACATTACAACTCTTACCTGTACATAACAACACACAACTCTTACCTGTACATTACAACACACAACTCTTATCTGTACATTACAACATACAACTCTAATCTGTACATTACAACTCTGAACTGTACATTACAACACACAACACTTACCTGTACATTACAACTCTTACCTGTACATAACAACACACAACTCTTACCTGTACATTACAACACACAACTCTTATCTGTACATTACAACACTTACCTGTACATTACAACTCTTGCCTGTACATAACAACTCTTACCTGAACATTACAACACACAACTCTTACCTGTACATAACAACTCTTACCTGTACATTACAACACTTACCTGTACATAACAACTCTTGCCTGTACATAACAACTCTTACCTGTACATTACAACACACAACTCTTACCTGTACATTACAACTCTTACCTGTACATAACAACTCTTACCTGTACATTACAACACTTACCTGTACATTACAACTCTTACCTGTACATTACAACACTTACCTGTACATAACAACTCTTACCTGTACATTACAACACACAACTCTTATCTGTACATTACAACATACAACTCTAATCTGTACATTACAACTCTGAACTGTACATTACAACACACAACACTTACCTGTACATTACAACTCTTATCAGTACATTACAACTCTTACCTGTACATTACAACTCCTACCTGTACATTACAACACACAACTCTTACCTGCACATTACAAGCCTTACCTGTACATTACAACACACAACTCTTACCTGTACATTGCAACATACAACTCTAATCTGTACATTACAACTCTGAACTGTACATTACAACACACAACACTTACCTGTTCATTACAACTCTTACCTGTACATTACAACACACAACTCTTATCTGTACATTACAACACACAACTCTTATCTGTACATTACAACACACAACACTTACCTGTACATTACAACTCTTACCTGTACATAACAACACACAACTCTTACCTGTACATTACAACACACAACACTTACCTGTACATTACAACTCTTACCTGTACATTACAACACACAACACTTACCTGTACATTAAAACACACAACTCTTACCTGTACATTACAACTCTTACCTTTACATTACAACACACAACACTTACCTGTACATTACAACTCTTATCTGTACATAACAACACACAACTCTTACCTGTACATTACAACACACAAAACTTACCTGTACATTACAACTCTTACCTGTACATAACAACACACAACTCTTACCTGTACATTACAACTCTTACTTGTACATTACAACACACAACTCTTATCTGTACATTACAACATACAACTCTAATCTGTACATTACAACTCTGAACTGTACATTACAACACACAACACTTACCTGTACATTACAACTCTTACCTGTACATAACAACACACAACTCTTACCTGTACATTACAACACACAACTCTTATCTGTACATTACAACATACAACTCTAATCTGTACATTACAACTCTGAACTGTACATTACAACACACAACACTTACCTGTACATTACAACTCTAACCTGTACATAACAACACACAACTCTTACCTGTACATTACAACACACAACTCTTATCTGTACATTACAACACTTACCTGTACATTACAACTCTTGCCTGTACATAACAACTCTTACCTGAACATTACAACACACAACTCTTACCTGTACATAACAACTCTTACCTGTACATTACAACACTTACCTGTACATAACAACTCTTGCCTGTACATAACAACTCTTACCTGTACATTACAACACACAACTCTTACCTGTACATTACAACTCTTACCTGTACATAACAACTCTTACCTGTACATTACAACACTTACCTTTACATTACAACTCTTACCTGTACATTACAACACTTACCTGTACATAACAACTCTTACCTGTACATTACAACACACAACTCTTATCTGTACATTACAACATACAACTCTAATCTGTACATTACAACTCTGAACTGTACATTACAACACACAACACTTACCTGTACATTACAACTCTTACCAGTACATTACAACTCTTACCTGTACATTACAACTCTTACCTGTACATTACAACACACAACTCTTATCTGTACATTACAACTCTTATCAGTACATTACAACTCTTACCTGTACATTACAACACACAAAACTTACCTGTACATTACAACTCTTACCTGTACATAACAACACACAACTCTTACCTGTACATTACAACTCTTACTTGTACATTACAACACACAACTCTTATCTGTAAATTACAACACACAACTCTTACCTGTACATTACAACACACAACACTTACCTGTACATTACAACTCTTACCTGTACATTACAACACACAACTCGTATCTGTAAATTACAACTCTTAACTGTACATTACAAATCTTACTTGTACATTACAACACACAACTCTTACCAGTACATTACAACACACAACTCTTACCTGTACATTACAAATCTTACCTGTACAATACAACACACAACTCTTACCTGCACATTACAACACACAACACTTACCTGTACATTACAACTCTTACCTGTACATTACAACTCTTACCTGTACATAACAACACACAACTCTTACCTGTACATTACAACACACAACACTTACCTGTACATTACAACACACAAAACTTACCTGTACATTACAACTCTTACTTGTACATAACAACACACAACTCTTACCTGTACATTACAACACACAAAACTTACCTGTACATTACAACTCTTACCTGTACATAACAACACACAACTCTTACCTGTACATTACAACACACAACACTTACCTGTACATTACAACTCTTACCTGTACATAACAACACACAACTCTTACCTGTACATTACAACACACAACACTTACCTGTACATAACAACTCTTACCTGTACATTACAACACACAACTCTTATCTTTACATTACAACTCTTACCTGTACATTACAACACACAACTCTTATCTGTACATTACAACACACAACTCTTATCTGTACATTACAACTCTTACCAGTACATTACAACACACAACTCTTATCTGTACATTACAACATACAACTCTAATCTGTACATTACAACTCTGAACTGTACATTACAACACACAACACTTACCTGTACATTACAACTCTTACCTGTACATTACAACACACAACTCTTATCTGTACATTACAACATACAACTCTAATCTGTACATTACAACTCTGAACTGTACATTACAACACACAACACTTACCTGTACATTACAACTCTTACCTGTACATAACAACACACAACTCTTATCTGTACATTACAACACACAACACTTACCTGTACATTACAACTCTTACCTGTACATTACAACACTTACCTGTACATAACAACTCTTACCTGTACATTACAACACACAACTCTTATCTGTACATTACAACATACAACTCTAATCTGTACATTACAACTCTGAACTGTACATTACAACACACAACACTTACCTGTACATTACAACTCTTACCTGTACATTACAACTCTTACCTGTACATTACAATAATTACCTGTAGATTACAACACACAACTCTTATCTGTACATTACAACTCTTATCAGTACATTACAACTCTTACCTGTACATTACAACTCCTACCTGTACATTACAACACACAACTCTTACCTGCACATTACAAGCCTTACCTGTACATTACAACACACAACTCTTACCTGTACATTGCAACATACAACTCTAATCTGTACATTACAACTCTGAACTGTACATTACAACACACAACACTTACCTGTTCATTACAACTCTTACCTGTACATTACAACACACAACTCTTATCTGTACATTACAACATACAACTCTAATCTGTACATTACAACTCTGAACTGTATATTACAACACACAACACTTACCTGTACATTACAACTCTTACCTGTACATAACAACACACAACTCTTACCTGTACATTACAACACACAACACTTACCTGTACATTACAACTCTTACCTGTACATTACAACACACAACACTTACCTGTACATTAAAACACACAACTCTTACCTGTACATTACAACTCTTACCTTTACATTACAACACACAACACTTACCTGTACATTACAACTCTTATCTGTACATAACAACACACAACTCTTACCTGTACATTACAACACACAAAACTTACCTGTACATTACAACTCTTACCTGTACATAACAACACACAACTCTTACCTGTACATTACAACTCTTACTTGTACATTACAACACACAACTCTTATCTGTACATTACAACATACAACTCTAATCTGTACATTACAACTCTGAACTGTACATTACAACACACAACACTTACCTGTACATTACAACTCTTACCAGTACATTACAACTCTTACCTGTACATTACAACTCTTACCTGTACATTACAACACACAACTCTTATCTGTACATTACAACTCTTATCAGTACATTACAACTCTTACCTGTACATTACAACTCCTACCTGTACATTACAACACACAACTCTTACCTGCACATTACAAGCCTTACCTGTACATTACAACACACAACTCTTACCTGTACATTGCAACATACAACTCTAATCTGTACATTACAACTCTGAACTGTACATTACAACACACAACACTTACCTGTTCATTACAACTCTTACCTGTACATTACAACACACAACTCTTACCTGTACATTACAACACACAACACTTACCTGTACATTACAACTCTTACCTGTACATTACAACACACAACACTTACCTGTACATTAAAACACACAACTCTTACCTGTACATTACAACTCTTACCTTTACATTACAACACACAACACTTACCTGTACATTACAACTCTTATCTGTACATAACAACACACAACTCTTACCTGTACATTACAACACACAAAACTTACCTGTACATTACAACTCTTACCTGTACATAACAACACACAACTCTTACCTGTACATTACAACTCTTACTTGTACATTACAACACACAACTCTTATCTGTAAATTACAACACACAACTCTTACCTGTACATTACAACACACAACACTTACCTGTACATTACAACTCTTACCTGTACATTACAACACACAACTCGTATCTGTAAATTACAACTCTTAACTGTACATTACAAATCTTACTTGTACATTACAACACACAACTCTTACCAGTACATTACAACACACAACTCTTACCTGTACATTACAAATCTTACCTGTACAATACAACACACAACTCTTACCTGCACATTACAACACACAACACTTACCTGTACATTACAACTCTTACCTGTACATTACAACTCTTACCTGTACATAACAACACACAACTCTTACCTGTACATTACAACACACAACACTTACCTGTACATTACAACACACAAAACTTACCTGTACATTACAACTCTTACCTGTACATAACAACACACAACTCTTACCTGTACATTACAACACACAAAACTTACCTGTACATTACAACTCTTACCTGTACATAACAACACACAACTCTTACCTGTACATTACAACACACAACACTTACCTGTACATTACAACTCTTACCTGTACATAACAACACACAACTCTTACCTGTACATTACAACACACAACACTTACCTGTACATAACAACTCTTACCTGTACATTACAACACACAACTCTTATCTTTACATTACAACTCTTACCTGTACATTACAACACACAACTCTTATCTGTACATTACAACACACAACTCTTATCTGTACATTACAACTCTTACCAGTACATTACAACACACAACTCTTATCTGTACATTACAACATACAACTCTAATCTGTACATTACAACTCTGAACTGTACATTACAACACACAACACTTACCTGTACATTACAACTCTTACCTGTACATTACAACACACAACTCTTATCTGTACATTACAACATACAACTCTAATCTGTACATTACAACTCTGAACTGTACATTACAACACACAACACTTACCTGTACATTACAACTCTTACCTGTACATTACAACACACACAACTCTTATCTGTACATTACAACATACAACTCTAATCTGTACATTACAACTCTGAACTGTACATTACAACACACAACACTTACCTGTACATTACAACTCTTACCTGTACATAACAACACACAACTCTTATCTGTACATTACAACACACAACACTTACCTGTACATTACAACTCTTACCTGTACATTACAACACACAACTCTTATCTATACATAACAACTCTTACCTGTACATTACAACTCTTACCTGTACATTACAACACACAACTCTTATCTGTACATTACAACATACAACTCTAATCTGTACATTACAACTCTGAACTGTACATTACAACACACAACACTTACCTGTACATTACAACTCTTATCTGTACATTACAACATACAACTCTAATCTGTACATTACAACTCTGAACTGTACATTACAACACACAACACTTACCTGTACATTACAACTCTTACCTGTACATAACAACACACAACTCTTATCTGTACATTACAACATACAACTCTAATCTGTACATTACAACTCTGAACTGTATATTACAACACACAACACTTACCTGTACATTACAACTCTTACCTGTACATAACAACACACAACTCTTACCTGTACATTACAACACACAACTCTTACCTGTACATTACAACTCTTACCTGTACATAACAACTCTTACCTGTACATTACAACACTTACCTGTACATTACAACTCTTACCTGTACATTACAACACTTACCTGTACATAACAACTCTTACCAGTACATTACAACTCTTACCTGTACATTACAACATACAACTCTAATCTGTACATTACAACTCTGAACTGTACATTACAACACACAACAATTACCTGTACATTACAACTCTTACCAGTACATTACAACTCTTACCTGTACATTACAACTCTTACCTGTACATTACAATAATTACCTGTAGATTACAACACACAACTCTTATCTGTACATTACAACTCTTACCTGTACATTACAACACACAACTCTTACCTGTACATTACAACTCCTACCTGTACATTACAACACACAACTCTTACCTGCACATTACAAGCCTTACCTGTACATTACAACACACAACTCTTACCTGTACATTGCAACATACAACTCTAATCTGTACATTACAACTCTTACCTGTACATTAAAACACACAACACTTACCTGTACATTACAACTCTTACCTGTACATTACAACTCTTACCTGTACATAACAACACACAACTCTTACCTTTACATTACAACACACAACACTTACCTGTACATTACAACTCTAATCTGTACATAACAACACACAACTCTTACCTGTACATTACAACACACAAAACTTACCTGTACATTACAACTCTTACCTGTACATAACAACACACAACTCTTACCTGTACATTACAACTCTTACTTGTACATTACAACACACAACTCTTATCTGTACATTAGAACCCTTACCTGTACATTACAACTCTTACCTGTACATTTCAACACACAACTCGTATCTGTAAATTACAACTCTTACCTGTACATTACAAATCTTACCTGTACATTACAACACACAACTCTTACCTGTACATTACAAATCTTACCTGTACATTACAACACACAACTCTTACCTGTACATTACAACACACAACTCTTACCTGTACATTACAACACACAACACTTACCTGTACATTACAACACACAACACTTACCTGTACATTACAACTCTTACCCGTACATAACAACACACAACTCTTACCTGTACATTACAACACACAAAACTTACCTGTACATTACAACTCTTACCTGTACATTAGAAATCCTACCTGTACATTGCAACACTTACCTGTACATTACAACATACAACTCTAATCTGTACATTACAACACTTACCTGTACATTATAACACACACAACTCTTATCTGTACATTACAACATACAACTCTAATCTGTACATTACAACTCTTACCTGTACATTACAACACACAACTCTTATCTGTACATTACAACACTTACCTGTACATTACAACAATTGCCTGTACATAACAACTCTTACCTGAACATTACAACACACAACTCTTACCTGTACATTACAACACTTACCTGTACATAACAACTCTTGCCTGTACATAACAACTCTTACCTGAACATTACAACACACAACTCTTACCTGTACATTACAACACTTACCTGTACATAACAACTCTTGCCTGTACATAACAACTCTTACCTGTACATTACAACACACAACTCTTACCTGTACATTACAACTCTTACCTGTACATAACAACTCTTACCTGTACATTACAACACTTACCTGTACATTACAACACACAACTCTTATCTATACATAACAACTCTTACCTGTACATTACAACTCTTACCTGTACATTACAACACACAACTCTTATCTGTACATTACAACATACAACTCTAATCTGTACATTACAACTCTGAACTGTACATTACAACACACAACACTTACCTGTACATTACAACTCTTATCTGTACATTACAACATACAACTCTAATCTGTACATTACAACTCTGAACTGTACATTACAACACACAACACTTACCTGTACATTACAACTCTTACCTGTACATTAAAACACACAACTCTTATCTGTACATTACAACATACAACTCTAATCTGTACATTACAACTCTGAACTGTATATTACAACACACAACAATTACCTGTACATTACAACTCTTACCTGTACATAACAACACACAACTCTTACCTGTACATTACAACACACAACACTTACCTGTACATTACAACATACAACTCTAATCTGTACATTACAACTCTGAACTGTACATTACAACACACAACACTTACCTGTACATTACAACTCTTACCTGTACATAACAACACACAACTCTGAACTGTACATTACAACACACAACACTTACCTGTACATTACAACTCTTACCTGTACATAACAACACACAACTCTTACCTGTACATTACAACACACAACACGTACCTGTACATTACAACTCTTACCTGTACATAACAACACACAACTCTTACCTGTACATTACAACACACAACACTTACCTGTACATAACAACTCTTACCTGTACATTACAACACACAACTCTTATCTTTACATTACAACTCTTACCTGTACATTACAACACACAACTCTTATCTGTACATTACAACTCTTACCTGTACATTACAACACACAACTCTTATCTATACATAACAACTCTTACCTGTACATTACAACTCTTACCTGTACATTACAACACACAACTCTTATCTGTACATTACAACTCTTACCTGGACATTAGAACTCTTACCTGTACATTACAACACACAACTCTTACCTGCACATTACAAGCCTTACCTGTACATTACAACACACAACTCTTACCTGTACATTACAACACACAACTCTGAACTGTACATTACAACACACAACACTTACCTGTACATTACAACTCTTACCAGTACATTACAACTCTTACCTGTACATTACAACTCTTACCTGTACATTACAATAATTACCTGTAGATTACAACACACAACTCTTATCTGTACATTACAACTCTTATCAGTACATTACAACTCTTACCTGTACATTACAACTCCTACCTGTACATTACAACACACAACTCTTACCTGCACATTACAAGCCTTACCTGTACATTACAACACACAACTCTTACCTGTACATTGCAACATACAACTCTAATCTGTACATTACAACTCTGAACTGTACATTACAACACACAACACTTACCTGTTCATTACAACTCTTACCTGTACATTACAACACACAACTCTTATCTGTACATTACAACATACAACTCTAATCTGTACATTACAACTCTGAACTGTATATTACAACACACAACACTTACCTGTACATTACAACTCTTACCTGTACATAACAACACACAACTCTTACCTGTACATTACAACACACAACACTTACCTGTACATTACAACTCTTACCTGTACATTACAACACACAACACTTACCTGTACATTAAAACACACAACTCTTACCTGTACATTACAACTCTTACCTTTACATTACAACACACAACACTTACCTGTACATTACAACTCTTATCTGTACATAACAACACACAACTCTTACCTGTACATTACAACACACAAAACTTACCTGTACATTACAACTCTTACCTGTACATAACAACACACAACTCTTACCTGTACATTACAACTCTTACTTGTACATTACAACACACAACTCTTATCTGTACATTACAACATACAACTCTAATCTGTACATTACAACTCTGAACTGTACATTACAACACACAACACTTACCTGTACATTACAACTCTTACCTGTACATAACAACACACAACTCTTACCTGTACATTACAACACACAACTCTTATCTGTACATTACAACACTTACCTGTACATTACAACTCTTGCCTGTACATAACAACTCTTACCTGAACATTACAACACACAACTCTTACCTGTACATAACAACTCTTACCTGTACATTACAACACTTACCTGTACATAACAACTCTTGCCTGTACATTACAACACACAACTCTTACCTGTACATTACAACTCTTACCTGTACATAACAACTCTTACCTGTACATTACAACACTTACCTGTACATTACAACTCTTACCTGTACATTACAACTCTTACCTGTACATTACAACACACAACTCTTACCTGTACATTACAACTCTTACCTGTACATAACAACTCTTACCTGTACATTACAACACTTACCTGTACATTACAACTCTTACCTGTACATTACAACACTTACCTGTACATAACAACTCTTACCTGTACATTACAACACACAACTCTTATCTGTACATTACAACATACAACTCTAATCTGTACATTACAACTCTGAACTGTACATTACAACACACAACACTTACCTGTACATTACAACTCTTACCAGTACATTACAACTCTTACCTGTACATTACAACTCTTACCTGTACATTACAACACACAACTCTTATCTGTACATTACAACTCTTATCAGTACATTACAACTCTTACCTGTACATTACAACTCCTACCTGTACATTACAACACACAACTCTTACCTGCACATTACAAGCCTTACCTGTACATTACAACACACAACTCTTACCTGTACATTGCAACATACAACTCTAATCTGTACATTACAACTCTGAACTGTACATTACAACACACAACACTTACCTGTTCATTACAACTCTTACCTGTACATTACAACACACAACTCTTACCTGTACATTACAACACACAACACTTACCTGTACATTACAACTCTTACCTGTACATTACAACACACAACACTTACCTGTACATTAAAACACACAACTCTTACCTGTACATTACAACTCTTACCTTTACATTACAACACACAACACTTACCTGTACATTACAACTCTTATCTGTACATAACAACACACAACTCTTACCTGTACATTACAACACACAAAACTTACCTGTACATTACAACTCTTACCTGTACATAACAACACACAACTCTTACCTGTACATTACAACTCTTACTTGTACATTACAACACACAACTCTTATCTGTAAATTACAACACACAACTCTTACCTGTACATTACAACACACAACACTTACCTGTACATTACAACTCTTACCTGTACATTACAACACACAACTCGTATCTGTAAATTACAACTCTTAACTGTACATTACAAATCTTACTTGTACATTACAACACACAACTCTTACCAGTACATTACAACACACAACTCTTACCTGTACATTACAAATCTTACCTGTACAATACAACACACAACTCTTACCTGCACATTACAACACACAACACTTACCTGTACATTACAACTCTTACCTGTACATTACAACTCTTACCTGTACATAACAACACACAACTCTTACCTGTACATTACAACACACAACACTTACCTGTACATTACAACACACAAAACTTACCTGTACATTACAACTCTTACCTGTACATAACAACACACAACTCTTACCTGTACATTACAACACACAAAACTTACCTGTACATTACAACTCTTACCTGTACATAACAACACACAACTCTTACCTGTACATTACAACACACAACACTTACCTGTACATTACAACTCTTACCTGTACATAACAACACACAACTCTTACCTGTACATTACAACACACAACACTTACCTGTACATAACAACTCTTACCTGTACATTACAACACACAACTCTTATCTGTACATTACAACACACAACTCTTATCTGTACATTACAACTCTTACCAGTACATTACAACACACAACTCTTATCTGTACATTACAACATACAACTCTAATCTGTACATTACAACTCTGAACTGTACATTACAACACACAACACTTACCTGTACATTACAACTCTTACCTGTACATTACAACACACAACTCTTATCTGTACATTACAACATACAACTCTAATCTGTACATTACAACTCTGAACTGTACATTACAACACACAACACTTACCTGTACATTACAACTCTTACCTGTACATTACAACACACACAACTCTTATCTGTACATTACAACATACAACTCTAATCTGTACATTACAACTCTGAACTGTACATTACAACACACAACACTTACCTGTACATTACAACTCTTACCTGTACATAACAACACACAACTCTTATCTGTACATTACAACACACAACACTTACCTGTACATTACAACTCTTACCTGTACATTACAACACACAACTCTTATCTATACATAACAACTCTTACCTGTACATTACAACTCTTACCTGTACATTACAACACACAACTCTTATCTGTACATTACAACATACAACTCTAATCTGTACATTACAACTCTGAACTGTACATTACAACACACAACACTTACCTGTACATTACAACTCTTATCTGTACATTACAACATACAACTCTAATCTGTACATTACAACTCTGAACTGTACATTACAACACACAACACTTAACTGTACATTACAACTCTTACCTGTACATAACAACACACAACTCTTATCTGTACATTACAACATACAACTCTAATCTGTACATTACAACTCTGAACTGTATATTACAACACACAACACTTACCTGTACATTACAACTCTTACCTGTACATAACAACACACAACTCTTACCTGTACATTACAACACACAACTCTTACCTGTACATTACAACTCTTACCTGTACATAACAACTCTTACCTGTACATTACAACACTTACCTGTACATTACAACTCTTACCTGTACATTACAACACTTACCTGTACATAACAACTCTTACCAGTACATTACAACTCTTACCTGTACATTACAACATACAACTCTAATCTGTACATTACAACTCTGAACTGTACATTACAACACACAACAATTACCTGTACATTACAACTCTTACCAGTACATTACAACTCTTACCTGTACATTACAACTCTTACCTGTACATTACAATAATTACCTGTAGATTACAACACACAACTCTTATCTGTACATTACAACTCTTACCTGTACATTACAACACACAACTCTTACCTGTACATTACAACTCCTACCTGTACATTACAACACACAACTCTTACCTGCACATTACAAGCCTTACCTGTACATTACAACACACAACTCTTACCTGTACATTGCAACATACAACTCTAATCTGTACATTACAACTCTTACCTGTACATTAAAACACACAACACTTACCTGTACATTACAACTCTTACCTGTACATTACAACTCTTACCTGTACATAACAACACACAACTCTTACCTTTACATTACAACACACAACACTTACCTGTACATTACAACTCTAATCTGTACATAACAACACACAACTCTTACCTGTACATTACAACACACAAAACTTACCTGTACATTACAACTCTTACCTGTACATAACAACACACAACTCTTACCTGTACATTACAACTCTTACTTGTACATTACAACACACAACTCTTATCTGTACATTAGAACCCTTACCTGTACATTACAACTCTTACCTGTACATTTCAACACACAACTCGTATCTGTAAATTACAACTCTTACCTGTACATTACAAATCTTACCTGTACATTACAACACACAACTCTTACCTGTACATTACAAATCTTACCTGTACATTACAACACACAACTCTTACCTGTACATTACAACACACAACTCTTACCTGTACATTACAACACACAACACTTACCTGTACATTACAACACACAACACTTACCTGTACATTACAACTCTTACCCGTACATAACAACACACAACTCTTACCTGTACATTACAACACACAAAACTTACCTGTACATTACAACACTTACCTGTACATTACAACATACAACTCTAATCTGTACATTACAACACTTACCTGTACATTACAACACACAACTCTTATCTGTACATTACAACATACAACTCTAATCTGTACATTACAACACTTACCTGTACATTACAACAATTGCCTGTACATAACAACTCTTACCTGAACATTACAACACACAACTCTTACCTGTACATTACAACACTTACCTGTACATAACAACTCTTGCCTGTACATAACAACTCTTACCTGAACATTACAACACACAACTCTTACCTGTACATTACAACACTTACCTGTACATAACAACTCTTGCCTGTACATAACAACTCTTACCTGTACATTACAACACACAACTCTTACCTGTACATTACAACTCTTATCTGTACATAACAACTCTTACCTGTACATTACAACACTTACCTGTACATTACAACACACAACTCTTATCTATACATAACAACTCTTACCTGTACATTACAACTCTTACCTGTACATTACAACACACAACTCTTATCTGTACATTACAACATACAACTCTAATCTGTACATTACAACTCTGAACTGTACATTACAACACACAACACTTACCTGTACATTACAACTCTTATCTGTACATTACAACATACAACTCTAATCTGTACATTACAACTCTGAACTGTACATTACAACACACAACACTTACCTGTACATTACAACTCTTACCTGTACATTAAAACACACAACTCTTATCTGTACATTACAACATACAACTCTAATCTGTACATTACAACTCTGAACTGTATATTACAACACACAACAATTACCTGTACATTACAACTCTTACCTGTACATAACAACACACAACTCTTACCTGTACATTACAACACACAACACTTACCTGTACATTACAACATACAACTCTAATCTGTACATTACAACTCTGAACTGTACATTACAACACACAACACTTACCTGTACATTACAACTCTTACCTGTACATAACAACACACAACTCTGAACTGTACATTACAACACACAACACTTACCTGTACATTACAACTCTTACCTGAACATAACAACACACAACTCTTACCTGTACATTACAACACACAACACGTACCTGTACATTACAACTCTTACCTGTACATAACAACACACAACTCTTACCTGTACATTACAACACACAACACTTACCTGTACATAACAACTCTTACCTGTACATTACAACACACAACTCTTATCTTTACATTACAACTCTTACCTGTACATTACAACACACAACTCTTATCTGTACATTACAACTCTTACCTGTACATTACAACACACAACTCTTATCTATACATAACAACTCTTACCTGTACATTACAACTCTTACCTGTACATTACAACACACAACTCTTATCTGTACATTACAACTCTTACCTGGACATTAGAACTCTTACCTGTACATTACAACACACAACTCTTACCTGCACATTACAAGCCTTACCTGTACATTACAACACACAACTCTTACCTGTACATTACAACACACAACTCTGAACTGTACATTACAACACACAACACTTACCTGTACATTACAACACACAACTCTTATCTGTACATTACAACACACAACTCTTATCTGTACATTACAACACACAACTCTTATCTGTACATTACAACACACAACACTTACCTGTACATTACAACTCTTACCTGTACATAACAACACACAACTCTTACCTGTACATTACAACACACAACACTTACCTGTACATTACAACTCTTACCTGTACATTACAACACACAACACTTACCTGTACTTTACAACTCTTACCTGTACATTACAACTCTTACCTGTACATAACAACACACAACTCTTACCTTTACATTACAACACACAACACTTACCTGTACATTACAACTCTTATCTGTAAATAACAACACACAACTCTTACCTGTACATTACAACACACAAAACTTACCTGTACATTACAACTCTTACCTGCACATAACAACACACAACTCTTACCTGTACATTACAACTCTTACTTGTACATTACAACACACAACTCTTATCTGTACATTAGAACCCTTACCTGTACATTACAACTCTTACCTGTACATTACAACACACAACTCTTATCTGTAAATTACAACTCTTACCTGTACATTACAAATCTTACCTGTACATTACAACACACAACTCTTACCTGTACATTACAACTCTTACTTGTACATTACAACACACAACTCTTATCTGTACATTAGAACCCTTACCTGTACATTACAACTCTCACCTGTACATTACAAATCTTACCTGTACATTACAACACACAACTCTTACCAGTACATTACAACACACAACTCTTACCTGTACATTACAAATCTTACCTGTACAATACAACACACAACTCTTACCTGCACATTACAACACACAACACTTACCTGTACATTACAACTCTTACCTGTACATAACAACACACAACTCTTACCTGTACATTACAACACACAACACTTACCTGTACATTACAACTCTTACCTGTACATAACAACACACAACTCTTACCTGTACATTACAACACACAAAAATTACCTGTACATTACAACTCTTACCTGTACATAACAACACACAACTCTTACCTGTACATTACAACACACAACTCTTACCTGCACATTACAAGCCTTACCTGTGCATTACAACACACAACTCTTACCTGTACATTAGAAATCCTACCTGTACATTACAACATACAACTCTAATCTGTACATTACAACACTTACCTGTACATTACAACTCTGAAATGTACATTACAACACACAACTCTTATCTGTACATTACAACATACAACTCTTACCTGAACATTACAACACACAACTCTTACCTGTACATTACAACTCTTGCCTGTACATAACAACGCTTACCTGAACATTACAACACACAACTCTTACCTGTACATAACAACTCTTGCCTGTACATAACAACTCTTACCTGTACATTACAACACACAACTCTTACCTGTACATTACAACACTTACCTGTACATTACAACTCTTACCTGTACATTACAACACTTACCTGTACATAACAACTCTTACCTGTACATTACAACACACAACTCTTATCTGTACATTACAACATACAACTCTAATCTGTACATTACAACTCTGAACTGTACATTACAACACACAACACTTACCTGTACATTACAACTCTTACCTGTACATAACAACACACAACTCTTACCTGTACATTACAACACACAACTCTTATCTGTACAGTACAACATACAACTCTAATCTGTACATTACAACTCTGAACTGTACATTACAACACACAACTCTTACCTGTACATTACAACACACAACACTTACCTGTACATTACAACTCTTACCTGTACATTACAACACACAACTCTTATCTGTACATTACAACATACAACTCTAATCTGTACATTACAACTCTGAACTGTACATTACAACACACAACACTTACCTGTACATTACAACTCTTATCTGTACATTACAACATACAACTCTAATCTGTACATTACAACTCTGAACTGTACATTACAACACACAACACTTACCTGTACATTACAACTCTTACCTGTACATTAAAACACACAACTCTTATCTGTACATTACAACATACAACTCTAATCTGTACATTACAACTCTGAACTGTATATTACAACACACAACAATTACCTGTACATTACAACTCTTACCTGTACATAACAACACACAACTCTTACCTGTACATTACAACACACAACACTTACCTGTACATTACAACATACAACTCTAATCTGTACATTACAACTCTGAACTGTACATTACAACACACAACACTTACCTGTACATTACAACTCTTACCTGTACATAACAACACACAACTCTGAACTGTACATTACAACACACAACACTTACCTGTACATTACAACTCTTACCTGTACATAACAACACACAACTCTTACCTGTACATTACAACACACAACACGTACCTGTACATTACAACTCTTACCTGTACATAACAACACACAACTCTTACCTGTACATTACAACACACAACACTTACCTGTACATAACAACTCTTACCTGTACATTACAACACACAACTCTTATCTTTACATTACAACTCTTACCTGTACATTACAACACACAACTCTTATCTGTACATTACAACTCTTACCTGTACATTACAACACACAACTCTTATCTATACATAACAACTCTTACCTGTACATTACAACTCTTACCTGTACATTACAACACACAACTCTTATCTGTACATTACAACTCTTACCTGGACATTAGAACTCTTACCTGTACATTACAACACACAACTCTTACCTGCACATTACAAGCCTTACCTGTACATTACAACACACAACTCTTACCTGTACATTACAACACACAACTCTGAACTGTACATTACAACACACAACACTTACCTGTACATTACAACACACAACTCTTATCTGTACATTACAACACACAACTCTTATCTGTACATTACAACACACAACTCTTATCTGTACATTACAACACACAACACTTACCTGTACATTACAACTCTTACCTGTACATAACAACACACAACTCTTACCTGTACATTACAACACACAACACTTACCTGTACATTACAACTCTTACCTGTACATTACAACACACAACACTTACCTGTACTTTACAACTCTTACCTGTACATTACAACTCTTACCTGTACATAACAACACACAACTCTTACCTTTACATTACAACACACAACACTTACCTGTACATTACAACTCTTATCTGTAAATAACAACACACAACTCTTACCTGTACATTACAACACACAAAACTTACCTGTACATTACAACTCTTACCTGCACATAACAACACACAACTCTTACCTGTACATTACAACTCTTACTTGTACATTACAACACACAACTCTTATCTGTACATTAGAACCCTTACCTGTACATTACAACTCTTACCTGTACATTACAACACACAACTCTTATCTGTAAATTACAACTCTTACCTGTACATTACAAATCTTACCTGTACATTACAACACACAACTCTTACCTGTACATTACAACTCTTACTTGTACATTACAACACACAACTCTTATCTGTACATTAGAACCCTTACCTGTACATTACAACTCTCACCTGTACATTACAAATCTTACCTGTACATTACAACACACAACTCTTACCAGTACATTACAACACACAACACTTACCTGTACATTACAACTCTTACCTGTACATTACAACACTTACCTGTACATAACAACTCTTACCTGTACATTACAACACACAACTCTTATCTGTACATTACAACATACAACTCTAATCTGTACATTACAACTCTGAACTGTACATTACAACACACAACACTTACCTGTACATTACAACTCTTACCAGTACATTACAACTCTTACCTGTACATTACAACTCTTACCTGTACATTACAATAATTACCTGTAGATTACAACACACAACTCTTATCTGTACATTACAACTCTTATCAGTACATTACAACTCTTACCTGTACATTACAACTCCTACCTGTACATTACAACACACAACTCTTACCTGCACATTACAAGCCTTACCTGTACATTACAACACACAACTCTTACCTGTACATTGCAACATACAACTCTAATCTGTACATTACAACTCTGAACTGTACATTACAACACACAACACTTACCTGTTCATTACAACTCTTACCTGTACATTACAACACACAACTCTTATCTGTACATTACAACATACAACTCTAATCTGTACATTACAACTCTGAACTGTATATTACAACACACAACACTTACCTGTACATTACAACTCTTACCTGTACATAACAACACACAACTCTTACCTGTACATTACAACACACAACACTTACCTGTACATTACAACTCTTACCTGTACATTACAACACACAACACTTACCTGTACATTAAAACACACAACTCTTACCTGTACATTACAACTCTTACCTTTACATTACAACACACAACACTTACCTGTACATTACAACTCTTATCTGTACATAACAACACACAACTCTTACCTGTACATTACAACACACAAAACTTACCTGTACATTACAACTCTTACCTGTACATAACAACACACAACTCTTACCTGTACATTACAACTCTTACTTGTACATTACAACACACAACTCTTATCTGTACATTACAACATACAACTCTAATCTGTACATTACAACTCTGAACTGTACATTACAACACACAACACTTACCTGTACATTACAACTCTTACCTGTACATAACAACACACAACTCTTACCTGTACATTACAACACACAACTCTTATCTGTACATTACAACACTTACCTGTACATTACAACTCTTGCCTGTACATAACAACTCTTACCTGAACATTACAACACACAACTCTTACCTGTACATAACAACTCTTACCTGTACATTACAACACTTACCTGTACATAACAACTCTTGCCTGTACATAACAACTCTTACCTGTACATTACAACACACAACTCTTACCTGTACATTACAACTCTTACCTGTACATAACAACTCTTACCTGTACATTACAACACTTACCTGTACATTAAAACTCTTACCTGTACATTACAACACTTACCTGTACATAACAACTCTTACCTGTACATTACAACACACAACTCTTATCTGTACATTACAACATACAACTCTAATCTGTACATTACAACTCTGAACTGTACATTACAACACACAACACTTACCTGTACATTACAACTCTTACCAGTACATTACAACTCTTACCTGTACATTACAACTCTTACCTGTACATTACAACACACAACTCTTATCTGTACATTACAACTCTTATCAGTACATTACAACTCTTACCTGTACATTACAACTCCTACCTGTACATTACAACACACAACTCTTACCTGCACATTACAAGCCTTACCTGTACATTACAACACACAACTCTTACCTGTACATTGCAACATACAACTCTAATCTGTACATTACAACTCTGAACTGTACATTACAACACACAACACTTACCTGTTCATTACAACTCTTACCTGTACATTACAACACACAACTCTTACCTGTACATTACAACACACAACACTTACCTGTACATTACAACTCTTACCTGTACATTACAACACACAACACTTACCTGTACATTAAAACACACAACTCTTACCTGTACATTACAACTCTTACCTTTACATTACAACACACAACACTTACCTGTACATTACAACTCTTATCTGTACATAACAACACACAACTCTTACCTGTACATTACAACACACAACTCTTACCTGTACATTACAACTCTTACCTTTACATTACAACACACAACTCTTACCTGTACATTACAACTCTTACCTGTACATAACAACACACAACTCTTACCTGTACATTACAACTCTTACTTGTACATTACAACACACAACTCTTATCTGTAAATTACAACACACAACTCTTACCTGTACATTACAACACACAACACTTACCTGTACATTACAACTCTTACCTGTACATTACAACACACAACTCGTATCTGTAAATTACAACTCTTAACTGTACATTACAAATCTTACTTGTACATTACAACACACAACTCTTACCAGTACATTACAACACACAACTCTTACCTGTACATTACAAATCTTACCTGTACAATACAACACACAACTCTTACCTGCACATTACAACACACAACACTTACCTGTACATTACAACTCTTACCTGTACATTACAACTCTTACCTGTACATAACAACACACAACTCTTACCTGTACATTACAACACACAACACTTACCTGTACATTACAACACACAAAACTTACCTGTACATTACAACTCTTACCTGTACATAACAACACACAACTCTTACCTGTACATTACAACACACAAAACTTACCTGTACATTACAACTCTTACCTGTACATAACAACACACAACTCTTACCTGTACATTACAACACACAACACTTACCTGTACATTACAACTCTTACCTGTACATAACAACACACAACTCTTACCTGTACATTACAACACACAACACTTACCTGTACATAACAACTCTTACCTGTACATTACAACACACAACTCTTATCTGTACATTACAACACACAACTCTTATCTGTACATTACAACTCTTACCAGTACATTACAACACACAACTCTTATCTGTACATTACAACATACAACTCTAATCTGTACATTACAACTCTGAACTGTACATTACAACACACAACACTTACCTGTACATTACAACTCTTACCTGTACATTACAACACACAACTCTTATCTGTACATTACAACATACAACTCTAATCTGTACATTACAACTCTGAACTGTACATTACAACACACAACACTTACCTGTACATTACAACTCTTACCTGTACATTACAACACACACAACTCTTATCTGTACATTACAACATACAACTCTAATCTGTACATTACAACTCTGAACTGTACATTACAACACACAACACTTACCTGTACATTACAACTCTTACCTGTACATAACAACACACAACTCTTATCTGTACATTACAACACACAACACTTACCTGTACATTACAACTCTTACCTGTACATTACAACACACAACTCTTATCTATACATAACAACTCTTACCTGTACATTACAACTCTTACCTGTACATTACAACACACAACTCTTATCTGTACATTACAACATACAACTCTAATCTGTACATTACAACTCTGAACTGTACATTACAACACACAACACTTACCTGTACATTACAACTCTTATCTGTACATTACAACATACAACTCTAATCTGTACATTACAACTCTGAACTGTACATTACAACACACAACACTTACCTGTACATTACAACTCTTACCTGTACATAACAACACACAACTCTTATCTGTACATTACAACATACAACTCTAATCTGTACATTACAACTCTGAACTGTATATTACAACACACAACACTTACCTGTACATTACAACTCTTACCTGTACATAACAACACACAACTCTTACCTGTACATTACAACACACAACTCTTACCTGTACATTACAACTCTTACCTGTACATAACAACTCTTACCTGTACATTACAACACTTACCTGTACATTACAACTCTTACCTGTACATTACAACACTTACCTGTACATAACAACTCTTACCAGTACATTACAACTCTTACCTGTACATTACAACATACAACTCTAATCTGTACATTACAACTCTGAACTGTACATTACAACACACAACAATTACCTGTACATTACAACTCTTACCAGTACATTACAACTCTTACCTGTACATTACAACTCTTACCTGTACATTACAATAATTACCTGTAGATTACAACACACAACTCTTATCTGTACATTACAACTCTTACCTGTACATTACAACACACAACTCTTACCTGTACATTACAACTCCTACCTGTACATTACAACACACAACTCTTACCTGCACATTACAAGCCTTACCTGTACATTACAACACACAACTCTTACCTGTACATTGCAACATACAACTCTAATCTGTACATTACAACTCTTACCTGTACATTAAAACACACAACACTTACCTGTACATTACAACTCTTACCTGTACATTACAACTCTTACCTGTACATAACAACACACAACTCTTACCTTTACATTACAACACACAACACTTACCTGTACATTACAACTCTAATCTGTACATAACAACACACAACTCTTACCTGTACATTACAACACACAAAACTTACCTGTACATTACAACTCTTACCTGTACATAACAACACACAACTCTTACCTGTACATTACAACTCTTACTTGTACATTACAACACACAACTCTTATCTGTACATTAGAACCCTTACCTGTACATTACAACTCTTACCTGTACATTTCAACACACAACTCGTATCTGTAAATTACAACTCTTACCTGTACATTACAAATCTTACCTGTACATTACAACACACAACTCTTACCTGTACATTACAAATCTTACCTGTACATTACAACACACAACTCTTACCTGTACATTACAACACACAACTCTTACCTGTACATTACAACACACAACACTTACCTGTACATTACAACACACAACACTTACCTGTACATTACAACTCTTACCCGTACATAACAACACACAACTCTTACCTGTACATTACAACACACAAAACTTACCTGTACATTACAACTCTTACCTGTACATTAGAAATCCTACCTGTACATTGCAACACTTACCTGTACATTACAACATACAACTCTAATCTGTACATTACAACACTTACCTGTACATTACAACACACAACTCTTATCTGTACATTACAACATACAACTCTAATCTGTACATTACAACACTTACCTGTACATTACAACAATTGCCTGTACATAACAACTCTTACCTGAACATTACAACACACAACTCTTACCTGTACATTACAACACTTACCTGTACATAACAACTCTTGCCTGTACATAACAACTCTTACCTGAACATTACAACACACAACTCTTACCTGTACATTACAACACTTACCTGTACATAACAACTCTTGCCTGTACATAACAACTCTTACCTGTACATTACAACACACAACTCTTACCTGTACATTACAACTCTTATCTGTACATAACAACTCTTACCTGTACATTACAACACTTACCTGTACATTACAACACACAACTCTTATCTATACATAACAACTCTTACCTGTACATTACAACTCTTACCTGTACATTACAACACACAACTCTTATCTGTACATTACAACATACAACTCTAATCTGTACATTACAACTCTGAACTGTACATTACAACACACAACACTTACCTGTACATTACAACTCTTATCTGTACATTACAACATACAACTCTAATCTGTACATTACAACTCTGAACTGTACATTACAACACACAACACTTACCTGTACATTACAACTCTTACCTGTACATTAAAACACACAACTCTTATCTGTACATTACAACATACAACTCTAATCTGTACATTACAACTCTGAACTGTATATTACAACACACAACAATTACCTGTACATTACAACTCTTACCTGTACATAACAACACACAACTCTTACCTGTACATTACAACACACAACACTTACCTGTACATTACAACATACAACTCTGAACTGTACATTACAACACACAACACTTACCTGTACATTACAACTCTTACCTGTACATAACAACACACAACTCTGAACTGTACATTACAACACACAACACTTACCTGTACATTACAACTCTTACCTGAACATAACAACACACAACTCTTACCTGTACATTACAACACACAACACGTACCTGTACATTACAACTCTTACCTGTACATAACAACACACAACTCTTACCTGTACATTACAACACACAACACTTACCTGTACATAACAACTCTTACCTGTACATTACAACACACAACTCTTATCTTTACATTACAACTCTTACCTGTACATTACAACACACAACTCTTATCTGTACATTACAACTCTTACCTGTACATTACAACACACAACTCTTATCTATACATAACAACTCTTACCTGTACATTACAACTCTTACCTGTACATTACAACACACAACTCTTATCTGTACATTACAACTCTTACCTGGACATTAGAACTCTTACCTGTACATTACAACACACAACTCTTACCTGCACATTACAAGCCTTACCTGTACATTACAACACACAACTCTTACCTGTACATTACAACACACAACTCTGAACTGTACATTACAACACACAACACTTACCTGTACATTACAACACACAACTCTTATCTGTACATTACAACACACAACTCTTATCTGTACATTACAACACACAACTCTTATCTGTACATTACAACACACAACACTTACCTGTACATTACAACTCTTACCTGTACATAACAACACACAACTCTTACCTGTACATTACAACACACAACACTTACCTGTACATTACAACTCTTACCTGTACATTACAACACACAACACTTACCTGTACTTTACAACTCTTACCTGTACATTACAACTCTTACCTGTACATAACAACACACAACTCTTACCTTTACATTACAACACACAACACTTACCTGTACATTACAACTCTTATCTGTAAATAACAACACACAACTCTTACCTGTACATTACAACACACAAAACTTACCTGTACATTACAACTCTTACCTGCACATAACAACACACAACTCTTACCTGTACATTACAACTCTTACTTGTACATTACAACACACAACTCTTATCTGTACATTAGAACCCTTACCTGTACATTACAACTCTTACCTGTACATTACAACACACAACTCTTATCTGTAAATTACAACTCTTACCTGTACATTACAAATCTTACCTGTACATTACAACACACAACTCTTACCTGTACATTACAACTCTTACTTGTACATTACAACACACAACTCTTATCTGTACATTAGAACCCTTACCTGTACATTACAACTCTCACCTGTACATTACAAATCTTACCTGTACATTACAACACACAACTCTTACCAGTACATTACAACACACAACTCTTACCTGTACATTACAAATCTTACCTGTACAATACAACACACAACTCTTACCTGCACATTACAACACACAACACTTACCTGTACATTACAACTCTTACCTGTACATAACAACACACAACTCTTACCTGTACATTACAACACACAACACTTACCTGTACATTACAACTCTTACCTGTACATAACAACACACAACTCTTACCTGTACATTACAACACACAAAAATTACCTGTACATTACAACTCTTACCTGTACATAACAACACACAACTCTTACCTGTACATTACAACACACAACTCTTACCTGCACATTACAAGCCTTACCTGTGCATTACAACACACAACTCTTACCTGTACATTAGAAATCCTACCTGTACATTACAACATACAACTCTAATCTGTACATTACAACACTTACCTGTACATTACAACTCTGAAATGTACATTACAACACACAACTCTTATCTGTACATTACAACATACAACTCTTACCTGAACATTACAACACACAACTCTTACCTGTACATTACAACTCTTGCCTGTACATAACAACGCTTACCTGAACATTACAACACACAACTCTTACCTGTACATAACAACTCTTGCCTGTACATAACAACTCTTACCTGTACATTACAACACACAACTCTTACCTGTACATTACAACACTTACCTGTACATTACAACTCTTACCTGTACATTACAACACTTACCTGTACATAACAACTCTTACCTGTACATTACAACACACAACTCTTATCTGTACATTACAACATACAACTCTAATCTGTACATTACAACTCTGAACTGTACATTACAACACACAACACTTACCTGTACATTACAACTCTTACCTGTACATAACAACACACAACTCTTACCTGTACATTACAACACACAACTCTTATCTGTACAGTACAACATACAACTCTAATCTGTACATTACAACTCTGAACTGTACATTACAACACACAACTCTTACCTGTACATTACAACACACAACACTTACCTGTACATTACAACTCTTACCTGTACATTACAACACACAACACTTACCTGTACATTAAAACACACAACTCTTACCTGTACATTACAACTCTTACCTTTACATTACAACACACAACACTTACCTGTACATTACAACTCTTATCTGTACATAACAACACACAACTCTTACCTGTACATTACAACACACAAAACTTACCTGTACATTACAACTCTTACCTGTACATAACAACACACAACTCTTACCTGTACATTACAACTCTTACTTGTACATTACAACACACAACTCTTATCTGTAAATTACAACACACAACTCTTACCTGTACATTACAACAAACAACACTTAACTGTACATTACAACTCTTACCTGTACATTACAACACACAACTCGTATCTGTAAATTACAACTCTTAACTGTACATTACAAATCTTACCTGTACATTACAACACACAACTCTTACCTGTACATTACAACTCTTACTTGTACATTACAACACACAACTCTTATCTGTACATTAGAACCCTTACCTGTACATTACAACTCTTACCTGTACATTACAACACACAACCCGTATCTGTAAATTACAACTCTTACCTGTACATTAGAACCCTTACCTGTACATTACAACTCTTACCTGTACATTACAACACACAACCCGTATCTGTAAATTACAACTCTTACCTGTACATTACAAATCTTACCTGTACATTACAACACACAACTCTTACCAGTACATTACAACACACAACTCTTACCTGTACATTACAAATCTTACCTGTACAATACAACACACAACTCTTACCTGCACATTACAACACACAACACTTACCTGTACATTACAACTCTTACCTGTACATTACAACTCTTACCTGTACATAACAACACACAACTCTTACCTGTACATTACAACACACAACACTTACCTGTACATTACAACACACAAAACGTACCTGTACATTACAACTCTTACCTGTAAATAACAACACACAACTCTTACCTGTACATTACAACACACAAAACTTACCTGTACATTACAACTCTTACCTGTACATAACAACACACAACTCTTACCTGTACATTACAACACACAACACTTACCTGTACATAACAACTCTTACCTGTACATTACAACAGACAACTCTTATCTTTACATTACAACTCTTACCTGTACATTACAACACACAACTCTTATCTGTACATTACAACACACAAGTCTTATCTATACATAACAACTCTTACCTGTACATTACAACTCTTACCTGTACATTACAACACACAACTCTTATCTGTACATTACAACTCTGAACTGTACATTACAACACACAACACTTACCTGTACATTACAACTCTTACCTGTACATTACAACACACAACTCTTATCTGTACATTACAACATACAACTCTAATCTGTACATTACAACTCTGAACTGTACATTACAACACACAACACTTACTTGTACATTACAACTCTTACCTGTACATTACAACACACACAACTCTTATCTGTACATTACAACATACAACTCTAATCTGTACATTACAACTCTGAACTGTACATTACAACACACAACACTTACCTGTACATTACAACTCTTACCTGTACATAACAACACACAACTCTTATCTGTACATTACAACACACAACACTTACCTGTACATTACAACTCTTACCTGTACATTACAACACACAACTCTTATCTATACATAACAACTCTTACCTGTACATTACAACTCTTACCTGTACATTACAACACACAACTCTTATCTATACATTACAACATACAACTCTAATCTGTACATTACAACTCTGAACTGTACATTACAACACACAACACTTACCTGTACATTACAACTCTTATCTGTACATTACAACATACAACTCTAATCTGTACATTACAACTCTGAACTGTACATTACAACACACAACACTTACCTGTACATTACAACTCTTACCTGTACATTACAACACACAACTCTTATCTGTACATTACAACATACAACTCTAATCTGTACATTACAACTCTGAACTGTATATTACAACACACAACACTTACCTGTACATTACAACTCTTACCTGTACATAACAACACACAACTCTTACCTGTACATTACAACACACAACTCTTACCTGTACATTACAACACTTACCTGTACATTACAACTCTTACCTGTACATTACAACACTTACCTGTACATAACAACTCTTACCAGTACATTACAACTCTTACCTGTACATTACAACATACAACTCTAATCTGTACATTACAACTCTGAACTGTACATTACAACACACAACAATTACCTGTACATTACAACTCTTACCAGTACATTACAACTCTTACCTGTACATTACAACTCTTACCTGTACATTACAACACACAACTCTTATCTGTACATTACAACACACAACTCTTACCTGTACATTACAACACACAACTCTTATCTGTACATTACAACTCTTATCAGTACATTACAACTCTTACCTGTACATTACAACACACAACTCTTACCTGTACATTACAACTCCTACCTGTACATTACAACACACAACTCTTACCTGCACATTACAAGCCTTACCTGTACATTACAACACACAACTCTTACCTGTACATTGCAACATACAACTCTAATCTGTACATTACAACTCTTACCTGTACATTAAAACACACAACACTTACCTGTACATTACAACTCTTACCTGTACATTACAACTCTTACCTGTACATTACAACACACAAAAATTACCTGTACATTACAACTCTTACCTGTACATAACAACACACAACTCTTACCTGTACATTACAACACACAACTCTTACCTGCACATTACAAGCCTTACCTGTGCATTACAACATACAACTCTAATCTGTACATTACAACACTTACCTGTACATTACAACTCTGAAATGTACATTACAACACACAACTCTTATCTGTACATTACAACATACAACTCTTACCTGTACATTACAACTCTTACCTGTACATTACAACACACAACTCTTATCTGTACATTACAACACTTGCCTGTACATAACAACGCTTACCTGAACATTACAACACACAACTCTTACCTGTACATTACAACTCTTGCCTGTACATAACAACGCTTACCTGAACATTACAACACACAACTCTTACCTGTACATAACAACTCTTGCCTGTACATAACAACTCTTACCTGTACATTACAAAACACAACTCTTACCTGTACATTACAACACTTACCTGTACATTACAACTCTTACCTGTACATTACAACACTTACCTGTACATAACAACTCTTACCTGTACATTACAACACACAACTCTTATCTGTACATTACAACATACAACTCTAATCTGTACATTACAACTCTGAACTGTACATTACAACACACAACACTTACCTGTACATTACAACTCTTACCTGTACATAACAACACACAACTCTTACCTGTACATTACAACACACAACTCTTATCTGTACAGTACAACATACAACACTTACCTGTACATTAAAACACACAACTCTTACCTGTACATTAGAACCCTTACCTGTGCATTACAACACACAACTCTTACCTGTACATTACAAATCTTACCTGTACATTACAACACACAACTCTTACCGCTACATTACAACACACAACTCTTACCTGTACATTACAACTCTTACCAGTACATTACAACTCTTACCAGTACATTACAACTCTTATCTGTACATAACAACACACAACTCTTAC
The DNA here is from genome assembly GCF_024679245.1 of Pseudorasbora parva. Lineage (NCBI taxonomy): Eukaryota > Metazoa > Chordata > Actinopteri > Cypriniformes > Gobionidae > Pseudorasbora > Pseudorasbora parva. The sequence continues at coordinate 13,294,865 of NC_090196.1, read as the reverse complement.
CTGTACATTACAACACACAAAACTTACCTGTACATTACAACTCTTACCTGTACATAACAACACACAACTCTTACCTGTACATTACAACTCTTACTTGTACATTACAACACACAACTCTTATCTGTAAATTACAACACACAACTCTTACCTGTACATTACAACACACAACACTTACCTGTACATTACAACTCTTACCTGTACATTACAACACACAACTCGTATCTGTAAATTACAACTCTTAACTGTACATTACAAATCTTACCTGTACATTACAACACACAACTCTTACCTGTACATTACAACACACAACTCTTATCTGTACATTAGAACCCTTACCTGTACATTACAACTCTTACCTGTACATTACAACACACAACCCGTATCTGTAAATTACAACTCTTACCTGTACATTACAAATCTTACCTGTACATTACAACACACAACTCTTACCAGTACATTACAACACACAACTCTTACCTGTACATTACAAATCTTACCTGTACAATACAACACACAACTCTTACCTGCACATTACAACACACAACACTTACCTGTACATTACAACTCTTACCTGTACATTACAACTCTTACCTGTACATAACAACACACAACTCTTACCTGTACATTACAACACACAACACTTACCTGTACATTACAACACACAAAACTTACCTGTACATTACAACTCTTACCTGTACATAACAACACACAACTCTTACCTGTACATTACAACACACAAAACTTACCTGTACATTACAACTCTTACCTGTACATAACAACACACAACTCTTACCTGTACATTACAACACACAACACTTACCTGTACATTACAACTCTTACCTGTACATAACAACACACAACTCTTACCTGTACATTACAACACACAACACTTACCTGTACATTACAACAGACAACTCTTATCTTTACATTACAACTCTTACCTGTACATTACAACACACAACTCTTATCTGTACATTACAACACACAACTCTTATCTGTACATTACAACATACAACTCTAATCTGTACATTACAACTCTTACCTGTACATTACAACACACAACTCTTATCTGTACATTACAACATACAACTCTAATCTGTACATTACAACTCTGAACTGTACATTACAACACACAACACTTACCTGTACATTACAACTCTTACCTGTACATTACAACACACAACTCTTATCTGTACATTACAACATACAACTCTAATCTGTACATTACAACTCTGAACTGTACATTACAACACACAACACTTACCTGTACATTACAACTCTTACCTGTACATTACAACACACACAACTCTTATCTGTACATTACAACATACAACTCTAATCTGTACATTACAACTCTGAACTGTACATTACAACACAAAACACTTACCTGTACATTACAACTCTTACCTGTACATAACAACACACAACTCTTATCTGTACATTACAACACACAACACTTACCTGTACATTACAACTCTTACCTGTACATTACAACACACAACTCTTATCTATACATAACAACTCTTACCTGTACATTACAACTCTTACCTGTACATTACAACACACAACTCTTATCTATACATTACAACATACAACTCTAATCTGTACATTACAACTCTGAACTGTACATTAGAACACACAACACTTACCTGTACATTACAACTCTTATCTGTACATTACAACATACAACTCTAATCTGTACATTACAACTCTGAACTGTACATTACAACACACAACACTTACCTGTACATTACAACTCTTACCTGTACATTACAACACACAACTCTTATCTGTACATTACAACATACAACTCTAATCTGTACATTACAACTCTGAACTGTATATTACAACACACAACACTTACCTGTACATTACAACTCTTACCTGTACATAACAACACACAACTCTTACCTGTACATTACAACACACAACTCTTACCTGTACATTACAACTCTTACCTGTACATAACAACTCTTACCTGTACATTACAACACTTACCTGTACATTACAACTCTTACCTGTACATTACAACACTTACCTGTACATAACAACTCTTACCAGTACATTACAACTCTTACCTGTACATTACAACATACAACTCTAATCTGTACATTACAACTCTGAACTGTACATTACAACACACAACAATTACCTGTACATTACAACTCTTACCAGTACATTACAACTCTTACCTGTACATTACAACTCTTACCTGTACATTACAACACACAACTCTTATCTGTACATTACAACACACAACTCTTACCTGTACATTACAACACACAACTCTTATCTGTACATTACAACTCTTATCAGTACATTACAACTCTTACCTGTACATTACAACACACAACTCTTACCTGTACATTACAACTCCTACCTGTACATTACAACACACAACTCTTACCTGCACATTACAAGCCTTACCTGTACATTACAACACACAACTCTTACCTGTACATTGCAACATACAACTCTAATCTGTACATTACAACTCTTACCTGTACATTAAAACACACAACACTTACCTGTACATTACAACTCTTACCTGTACATTACAACTCTTACCTGTACATAACAACACACAACTCTTACCTTTACATTACAACACACAACACTTACCTGTACATTACAACTCTTATCTGTACATAACAACACACAACTCTTACCTGTACATTACAACACACAAAACTTACCTGTACATTACAACTCTTACCTGTACATAACAACACACAACTCTTACCTGTACATTACAACTCTTACTTGTACATTACAACACACAACTCTTATCTGTACATTAGAACCCTTACCTGTACATTACAACTCTTACCTGTACATTTCAACACACAACTCGTATCTGTAAATTACAACTCTTACCTGTACATTACAAATCTTACCTGTACATTACAACACACAACTCTTACCTGTACATTACAAATCTTACCTGTACAATACAACACACAACTCTTACCTGCACATTACAAAACACAACACTTACCTGTACATTACAACTCTTACCTGTACATTACAACACACAACTCTTACCTGTACATTACAACACACAACACTTACCTGTACATTACAACACACAACACTTACCTGTACATTACAACTCTTACCTGTACATAACAACACACAACTCTTACCTGTACATTACAACACACAAAACTTACCTGTACATTACAACTCTTACCTGTACATTAGAAATCCTACCTGTACATTGCAACACTTACCTGTACATTACAACATACAACTCTAATCTGTACATTACAACACTTACCTGTACATTACAACACACAACTCTTATCTGTACATTACAACATACAACTCTAATCTGTACATTACAACTCTTACCTGTACATTACAACACACAACTCTTATCTGTACATTACAACACTTACCTGTACATTACAACTCTTGCCTGTACATAACAACTCTTACCTGAACATTACAACACACAACTCTTACCTGTACATTACAACACTTACCTGTACATAACAACTCTTGCCTGTACATAACAACTCTTACCTGAACATTACAACACACAACTCTTACCTGTACATTACAACACTTACCTGTACATAACAACTCTTACCTGTACATTACAACTCTTACCTGTACATTACAACACACAACTCTTACCTGTACATTACAACTCTTACCTGTACATAACAACTCTTACCTGTACATTACAACTCTTACCTGTACATTAAAACACACAACTCTTATCTGTACATTACAACATACAACTCTAATCTGTACATTACAACTCTGAACTGTATATTACAACACACAACACTTACCTGTACATTACAACTCTTACCTGTACATAACAACACACAACTCTTACCTGTACATTACAACACACAACACTTACCTGTACATTACAACATACAACTCTAATCTGTACATTACAACTCTGAACTGTACATTACAACACACAACACTTACCTGTACATTACAACTCTTACCTGTACATAACAACACACAACTCTGAACTGTACATTACAACACACAACACTTACCTGTACATTACAACTCTTACCTGTACATAACGACACACAACTCTTACCTGTACATTACAACACACAACACGTACCTGTACATTACAACTCTTACCTGTACATAACAACACACAACTCTTACCTGTACATTACAACACACAACACTTACCTGTACATAACAACTCTTACCTGTACATTACAACACACAACTCTTATCTTTACATTACAACTCTTACCTGTACATTACAACACACAACTCTTATCTGTACATTACAACTCTTACCTGTACATTACAACACACAACTCTTATCTATACATAACAACTCTTACCTGTACATTACAACTCTTACCTGTACATTACAACACACAACTCTTATCTGTACATTACAACTCTTACCTGGACATTAGAACTCTTACCTGTACATTACAACACACAACTCTTACCTGCACATTACAAGCCTTACCTGTACATTACAACACACAACTCTTACCTGTACATTACAACACACAACTCTGAACTGTACATTACAACACACAACACTTACCTGTACATTACAACTCTTACCTGTACATAACAACACACAACTCTTACCTGTACATTACAACACACAACACTTACCTGTACATTACAACTCTTACCTGTACATAACAACACACAACTCTTACCTGTACATTACAACACACAACACTTACCTGTACATTACAACAGACAACTCTTATCTTTACATTACAACTCTTACCTGTACATTACAACACACAACTCTTATCTGTACATTACAACACACAACTCTTATCTGTACATTACAACATACAACTCTAATCTGTACATTACAACTCTTACCTGTACATTACAACACACAACTCTTATCTGTACATTACAACATACAACTCTAATCTGTACATTACAACTCTGAACTGTACATTACAACACACAACACTTACCTGTACATTACAACTCTTACCTGTACATTACAACACACAACTCTTATCTGTACATTACAACATACAACTCTAATCTGTACATTACAACTCTGAACTGTACATTACAACACACAACACTTACCTGTACATTACAACTCTTACCTGTACATTACAACACACACAACTCTTATCTGTACATTACAACATACAACTCTAATCTGTACATTACAACTCTGAACTGTACATTACAACACAAAACACTTACCTGTACATTACAACTCTTACCTGTACATAACAACACACAACTCTTATCTGTACATTACAACACACAACACTTACCTGTACATTACAACTCTTACCTGTACATTACAACACACAACTCTTATCTATACATAACAACTCTTACCTGTACATTACAACTCTTACCTGTACATTACAACACACAACTCTTATCTATACATTACAACATACAACTCTAATCTGTACATTACAACTCTGAACTGTACATTAGAACACACAACACTTACCTGTACATTACAACTCTTATCTGTACATTACAACATACAACTCTAATCTGTACATTACAACTCTGAACTGTACATTACAACACACAACACTTACCTGTACATTACAACTCTTACCTGTACATTACAACACACAACTCTTATCTGTACATTACAACATACAACTCTAATCTGTACATTACAACTCTGAACTGTATATTACAACACACAACACTTACCTGTACATTACAACTCTTACCTGTACATAACAACACACAACTCTTACCTGTACATTACAACACACAACTCTTACCTGTACATTACAACTCTTACCTGTACATAACAACTCTTACCTGTACATTACAACACTTACCTGTACATTACAACTCTTACCTGTACATTACAACACTTACCTGTACATAACAACTCTTACCAGTACATTACAACTCTTACCTGTACATTACAACATACAACTCTAATCTGTACATTACAACTCTGAACTGTACATTACAACACACAACAATTACCTGTACATTACAACTCTTACCAGTACATTACAACTCTTACCTGTACATTACAACTCTTACCTGTACATTACAACACACAACTCTTATCTGTACATTACAACACACAACTCTTACCTGTACATTACAACACACAACTCTTATCTGTACATTACAACTCTTATCAGTACATTACAACTCTTACCTGTACATTACAACACACAACTCTTACCTGTACATTACAACTCCTACCTGTACATTACAACACACAACTCTTACCTGCACATTACAAGCCTTACCTGTACATTACAACACACAACTCTTACCTGTACATTGCAACATACAACTCTAATCTGTACATTACAACTCTTACCTGTACATTAAAACACACAACACTTACCTGTACATTACAACTCTTACCTGTACATTACAACTCTTACCTGTACATAACAACACACAACTCTTACCTTTACATTACAACACACAACACTTACCTGTACATTACAACTCTTATCTGTACATAACAACACACAACTCTTACCTGTACATTACAACACACAAAACTTACCTGTACATTACAACTCTTACCTGTACATAACAACACACAACTCTTACCTGTACATTACAACTCTTACTTGTACATTACAACACACAACTCTTATCTGTACATTAGAACCCTTACCTGTACATTACAACTCTTACCTGTACATTTCAACACACAACTCGTATCTGTAAATTACAACTCTTACCTGTACATTACAAATCTTACCTGTACATTACAACACACAACTCTTACCTGTACATTACAAATCTTACCTGTACAATACAACACACAACTCTTACCTGCACATTACAAAACACAACACTTACCTGTACATTACAACTCTTACCTGTACATTACAACACACAACTCTTACCTGTACATTACAACACACAACACTTACCTGTACATTACAACACACAACACTTACCTGTACATTACAACTCTTACCTGTACATAACAACACACAACTCTTACCTGTACATTACAACACACAAAACTTACCTGTACATTACAACTCTTACCTGTACATTAGAAATCCTACCTGTACATTGCAACACTTACCTGTACATTACAACATACAACTCTAATCTGTACATTACAACACTTACCTGTACATTACAACACACAACTCTTATCTGTACATTACAACATACAACTCTAATCTGTACATTACAACTCTTACCTGTACATTACAACACACAACTCTTATCTGTACATTACAACACTTACCTGTACATTACAACTCTTGCCTGTACATAACAACTCTTACCTGAACATTACAACACACAACTCTTACCTGTACATTACAACACTTACCTGTACATAACAACTCTTGCCTGTACATAACAACTCTTACCTGAACATTACAACACACAACTCTTACCTGTACATTACAACACTTACCTGTACATAACAACTCTTACCTGTACATTACAACTCTTACCTGTACATTACAACACACAACTCTTACCTGTACATTACAACTCTTACCTGTACATAACAACTCTTACCTGTACATTACAACTCTTACCTGTACATTAAAACACACAACTCTTATCTGTACATTACAACATACAACTCTAATCTGTACATTACAACTCTGAACTGTATATTACAACACACAACACTTACCTGTACATTACAACTCTTACCTGTACATAACAACACACAACTCTTACCTGTACATTACAACACACAACACTTACCTGTACATTACAACATACAACTCTAATCTGTACATTACAACTCTGAACTGTACATTACAACACACAACACTTACCTGTACATTACAACTCTTACCTGTACATAACAACACACAACTCTGAACTGTACATTACAACACACAACACTTACCTGTACATTACAACTCTTACCTGTACATAACGACACACAACTCTTACCTGTACATTACAACACACAACACGTACCTGTACATTACAACTCTTACCTGTACATAACAACACACAACTCTTACCTGTACATTACAACACACAACACTTACCTGTACATAACAACTCTTACCTGTACATTACAACACACAACTCTTATCTTTACATTACAACTCTTACCTGTACATTACAACACACAACTCTTATCTGTACATTACAACTCTTACCTGTACATTACAACACACAACTCTTATCTATACATAACAACTCTTACCTGTACATTACAACTCTTACCTGTACATTACAACACACAACTCTTATCTGTACATTACAACTCTTACCTGGACATTAGAACTCTTACCTGTACATTACAACACACAACTCTTACCTGCACATTACAAGCCTTACCTGTACATTACAACACACAACTCTTACCTGTACATTACAACACACAACTCTGAACTGTACATTACAACACACAACACTTACCTGTACATTACAACTCTTACCTGTACATAACAACACACAACTCTTACCTGTACATTACAACACACAACACTTACCTGTACATTACAACTCTTACCTGTACATTACAACACACAACACTTACCTGTACTTTACAACACACAACTCTTATCTGTACATTACAACACACAACTCTTATCTGTACATTACAACACACAACACTTACCTGTACATTACAACTCTTACCTGTACATAACAACACACAACTCTTACCTGTACATTACAACACACAACACTTACCTGTACATTACAACTCTTACCTGTACATTACAACACACAACACTTACCTGTACTTTACAACTCTTACCTGTACATTACAACTCTTACCTGTACATAACAACACACAACTCTTACCTTTACATTACAACACACAACACTTACCTGTACATTACAACTCTTATCTGTAAATAACAACACACAACTCTTACCTGTACATTACAACTCTTACCTGCACATAACAACACACAACTCTTATCTGTACATTAGAACCCTTACCTGTACATTACAACTCTTACCTGTACATTACAACACACAACTCTTATCTGTAAATTACAACTCTTACCTGTACATTACAAATCTTACCTGTACATTACAACACACAACTCTTACCTGTACATTACAACTCTTACTTGTACATTACAACACACAACTCTTATCTGTACATTAGAACCCTTACCTGTACATTACAACTCTCACCTGTACATTACAAATCTTACCTGTACATTACAACACACAACTCTTACCAGTACATTACAACACACAACTCTTACCTGTACATTACAAATCTTACCTGTACAATACAACACACAACTGTTACCTGCACATTACAACACACAACACTTACCTGTACATTTCAACTCTTACCTGTACATAACAACACACAACTCTTACCTGTACATTACAACACACAACACTTACCTGTACATTACAACTCTTACCTGTACATAACAACACACAACTCTTACCTGTACATTACAACACACAAAAATTACCTGTACATTACAACTCTTACCTGTACATAACAACACACAACTCTTACCTGCACATTACAAGCCTTACCTGTGCATTACAACACACAACTCTTACCTGTACATTAGAAATCCTACCTGTACATTACAACATACAACTCTAATCTGTACATTACAACACACAACTCTTATCTGTACATTACAACATACAACTCTTACCTGTACATTACAACTCTTACCTGTACATTACAACACACAACTCTTATCTGTACATTACAACACTTACCTGTACATTACAACTCTTGCCTGTACATAACAACTCTTACCTGAACATTACAACACACAACTCTTACCTGTACATTACAACTCTTGCCTGTACATAACAACGCTTACCTGAACATTACAACACACAACTCTTACCTGTACATAACAACTCTTGCCTGTACATAACAACTCTTACCTGTACATTACAACACACAACTCTTACCTGTACATTACAACACTTACCTGTACATTACAACTCTTACCTGTACATTACAACACTTACCTGTACATAACAACTCTTACCTGTACATTACAACACACAACTCTTATCTGTACATTACAACATACAACTCTAATCTGTACATTACAACTCTGAACTGTACATTACAACACACAACACTTACCTGTACATTACAACTCTTACCTGTACATAACATCACACAACTCTTACCTGTACATTACAACACACAACTCTTATCTGTACAGTACAACATACAACTCTAATCTGTACATTACAACTCTGAACTGTACATTACAACACACAACTCTTACCTGTACATTACAACACACAACTCTTATCTGTACATTACAACACTTACCTGTACATTACAACTCTTGCCTGTACATAACAACTCTTACCTGAACATTACAACACACAACTCTTACCTGTACATTACAACTCTTACCTGTACATAACAACTCTTACCTGTACATTACAACTCTTACCTGTACATTACAACACTTACCTGTACATAACAACTCTTACCTGTACATTACAACACACAACTCTTATCTGTACATTACAACATACAACTCTAATCTGTACATTACAACTCTGAACTGTACATTACAACACACAACACTTACCTGAACATTACAACTCTTATCAGTACATTGCAACTCTTACCTGTACATTACAACTCCTACCTGTACATTACAACACACAACTCTTACCTGCACATTACAAGCCTTACCTGTACATTACAACACACAACTCTTACCTGTACATTGCAACATACAACTCTAATCTGTACATTACAACTCTGAACTGTACATTACCACACACAACACTTACCTGTTCATTACAACTTTTACCTGTACATTACAACACACAACTCTTATCTGTACATTACAACATACAACTCTAATCTGTACATTACAACTCTGAACTGTATATTACAACACACAACACTTACCTGTACATTACAACTCTTACCTGTACATAACAACACACAACTCTTACCTGTACATTACAACACACAACACTTACCTGTACATTACAACTCTTACCTGTACATTACAACACTTACCTGTACATTAAAACACACAACTCTTACCTGTACATTACAACTCTTACCTTTACATTACAACACACAACACTTACCTGTACATTACAACTCTTATCTGTACATAACAACACACAACTCTCACCTGTACATTACAACACACAAAACTTACCTGTACATTACAACTCTTACCTGTACATAACAACACACAACTCTTACCTGTACATTACAACTCTAACTTGTACATTACAACACACAACTCTTATCTGTACATTACAACTCTTACTTGTACATTACAACACACAACTCTTATCTGTACATTACAACATACAACTCTAATCTGTACATTACAACTCTGAACTGTACATTACAACACACAACACTTACCTGTACATTACAACTCTTACCTGTACATTACAACACACAACTCTTATCTGTACATTACAACATACAACTCTAATCTGTACATCACAACTCTTACCTGTACATTACAACACACAACACTTACCTGTACATCACAACTCTTACCTGTACATTACAACACACAACTCTAATCTGTACATTACAACTCTGAACTGTACATTACAACACACAACACTTACCTGTACATTACAACTCTTACCAGTACATTACAACTCTTACCTGTACATTACAATAATTACCTGTAGATTACAACACACAACTCTTATCTGTACATTACAACTCTTATCAGTACATTACAACTCTTACCTGTACATTACAACACACAACTCTTACCTGTACATTACAACTCCTACCTGTACATTACAACACACAACTCTTACCTGCACATTACAAGCCTTACCTGTACATTACAACACACAACTCTTACCTGTACATTGCAACATACAACTCTAATCTGTACATTACAACTCTGAACTGTACATTACAACACACAACACTTACCTGTACATTACAACTCTTACCTGTACATTACAACACACAACTCTTATCTGTACATTACAACTATTACCTGTACATTACAACTCTTACCTGTACATTACAATAATTACCTGTAGATTACAACACACAACTCTTGTCTGTACATTACAACTCTTATTAGTACATTACAACTCTTACCTGTACATTACAACACACAACTCTTACCTGTACATTACAACTCTTACCTGTACATTACAACTCCTACCTGTACATTACAACACACAACTCTTACCTGCACATTACAAGCCTTACCTGTACATTACAACACACAACTCTTACCTGTACATTGCAACATACAACTCTAATCTGTACATTACAACTCTGAACTGTACATTACAACACACAACACTTACCTGTACATTACAACTCTTACCTGTACATTACAACACACAACTCTTATCTGTACATTACAACATACAACTCTAATCTGTACATTACAACTCTGAACTGTATATTACAACACACAACACTTACCTGTACATTACAACTCTTACCTGTACATAACAACACACAACTCTTACCTGTACATTACAACACACAACACTTACCTGTACATTACAACTCTTACCTGTACATAACAACACACAACTCTTACTTGTACATTACAACACACAACACTTACCTGTACATTACAACTCTTACCTGTACAATACAACACACAACACTTACCTGTACATTACAACTCTTACCTGTACATAACAACACACAACTCTTACCTTTACATTACAACACACAACACTTACCTGTACATTACAACTCTTATCTGTACATAACAACACACAACTCTTACCTGTACATTACAACACACAAAACTTACCTGTACATTACAACTCTTACCTGTACATAACAACACACAACTCTTACCTGTACATTACAACTCTTACTTGTACATTACAACACACAACTCTTATCTGTACATTAGAACCCTTACCTGTACATTACAACTCTTACCTGTACATTACAACACACAACTCGTATCTGTAAATTACAACTCTTACCTGTACATTACAAATCTTACCTGTACATTACAACACACAACTCTTACCAGTACATTACAACACACAACTCTTACCTGTACATTACAAATCTTACCTGTACAATACAACACACAACTCTTACCTGCACATTACAACACACAACACTTACCTGTACATTACAACTCTTACCTGTACATTACAACTCTTACCTGTACATAATAACACACAACTCTTACCTGTACATTACAACACACAACACTTACCTGTACATTACAACTCTTACCTGTACATAACAACACACAACTCTTACCTGTACATTACAACACACAAAACTTACCTGTACATTACAACTCTTACCTGTACATTACAACACACAACTCTTACCTGTACATAACAACACACAACTCTTACCTGCACATTACAAGCCTTACCTGTACATTACAACACTTACCTGTACATTGCAACACTTACCTGTACATTACAACATACAACTCTAATCTGTACATTACAACACTTACCTGTACATTACAACACACAACTCTTACCTGTACATTACAACTCTTACCTTTACATTACAACACACAACACTTACCTGTACATTACAACTCTTATCTGTACATAACAACACACAACTCTCACCTGTACATTACAACACACAAAACTTACCTGTACATTACAACTCTTACCTGTACATAACAACACACAACTCTTACCTGTACATTACAACTCTTACTTGTACATTACAACACACAACTCTTATCTGTACATTACAACTCTTACTTGTACATTACAACACACAACTCTTATCTGTACATTACAACATACAACTCTAATCTGTACATTACAACTCTGAACTGTACATTACAACACACAACACTTACCTGTACATTACAACTCTTACCTGTACATTACAACACACAACTCTTATCTGTACATTACAACATACAACTCTAATCTGTACATCACAACTCTTACCTGTACATTACAACACACAACACTTACCTGTACATTACAACACACAACTCTTACCTGTACATTACAACACACAACTCTAATCTGTACATTACAACTCTGAACTGTACATTACAACACACAACACTTACCTGTACATTACAACTCTTACCAGTACATTACAACTCTTACCTGTACATTACAATAATTACCTGTAGATTACAACACACAACTCTTATCTGTACATTACAACTCTTATCAGTACATTACAACTCTTACCTGTACATTACAACACACAACTCTTACCTGTACATTACAACTCCTACCTGTACATTACAACACACAACTCTTACCTGCACATTACAAGCCTTACCTGTACATTACAACACACAACTCTTACCTGTACATTGCAACATACAACTCTAATCTGTACATTACAACTCTGAACTGTACATTACAACACACAACACTTACCTGTACATTACAACTCTTACCTGTACATTACAACACACAACTCTTATCTGTACATTACAACTATTACCTGTACATTACAACTCTTACCTGTACATTACAATAATTACCTGTAGATTACAACACACAACTCTTATCTGTACATTACAACTCTTATTAGTACATTACAACTCTTACCTGTACATTACAACACACAACTCTTACCTGTACATTACAACTCTTACCTGTACATTACAACTCCTACCTGTACATTACAACACACAACTCTTACCTGCACATTACAAGCCTTACCTGTACATTACAACACACAACTCTTACCTGTACATTGCAACATACAACTCTAATCTGTACATTACAACTCTGAACTGTACATTACAACACACAACACTTACCTGTACATTACAACTCTTACCTGTACATTACAACACACAACTCTTATCTGTACATTACAACATACAACTCTAATCTGTACATTACAACTCTGAACTGTATATTACAACACACAACACTTACCTGTACATTACAACTCTTACCTGTACATAACAACACACAACTCTTACCTGTACATTACAACACACAACACTTACCTGTACATTACAACTCTTACCTGTACATAACAACACACAACTCTTACTTGTACATTACAACACACAACACTTACCTGTACATTACAACTCTTACCTGTACAATACAACACACAACACTTACCTGTACATTACAACTCTTACCTGTACATAACAACACACAACTCTTACCTTTACATTACAACACACAACACTTACCTGTACATTACAACTCTTATCTGTACATAACAACACACAACTCTTACCTGTACATTACAACACACAAAACTTACCTGTACATTACAACTCTTACCTGTACATAACAACACACAACTCTTACCTGTACATTACAACTCTTACTTGTACATTACAACACACAACTCTTATCTGTACATTAGAACCCTTACCTGTACATTACAACTCTTACCTGTACATTACAACACACAACTCGTATCTGTAAATTACAACTCTTACCTGTACATTACAAATCTTACCTGTACATTACAACACACAACTCTTACCAGTACATTACAACACACAACTCTTACCTGTACATTACAAATCTTACCTGTACAATACAAAACACAACTCTTACCTGCACATTACAACACACAACACTTACCTGTACATTACAACTCTTACCTGTACATTACAACTCTTACCTGTACATAATAACACACAACTCTTACCTGTACATTACAACACACAACACTTACCTGTACATTACAACTCTTACCTGTACATAACAACACACAACTCTTACCTGTACATTACAACACACAAAACTTACCTGTACATTACAACTCTTACCTGTACATTACAACACACAACTCTTACCTGTACATAACAACACACAACTCTTACCTGCACATTACAAGCCTTACCTGTACATTACAACACTTACCTGTACATTGCAACACTTACCTGTACATTACAACATACAACTCTAATCTGTACATTACAACACTTACCTGTACATTACAACACACAACTCTTATCTGTACATTACAACACTTACCTGTACATTACAACTCTTGCCTGTACATAACAACTCTTACCTGAACATTACAACACACAACTCTTACCTGTACATTACAACACTTACCTGTACATAACAACTCTTGCCTGTACATAACAACTCTTACCTGAACATTACAACACACAACTCTTACCTGTACATTACAACACTTACCTGTACATAACAACTCTTGCCTGTACATAACAACTCTTACCTGTACATTACAACACACAACTCTTACCTGTACATTACAACTCTTACCTGAACATAACAACTCTTACATGTACATTACAACACTTACCTGTACATTACAAACAACTCTTATCTATACATAACAACTCTTACCTGTACATTACAACTCTTACCTGTACATTACAACACACAACTCTTATCTGTACATTACAACATACAACTCTAATCTGTACATTACAACTCTTACCTGTACATTACAACTTTTACCTGTACATAACAACACACAACTCTTACCTTTACATTACAACACACAAAACTTACCTGTACATTACAACTCTTATCTGTACATAACAACACACAACTCTTACCTGTACATTACAACACACAAAAATTACCTGTACATTACAACACACAACACTTACCTGTACATTACAACTCTTATCTGTACATAACAACACACAACTCTTACCTGTACATTACAACTCTTACTTGTACATTACAACACACAACTCTTATCTGTACATTAGAACCCTTACCTGTACATTACAACTCTTACCTGTACATTACAACACACAACTCATATCTGTAAATTACAACTCTTACCTGTACATTACAAATCTTACCTGTACATTACAACACACAACTCTTACCTGTACATTACAACTCTTACCTGTACAATACAACACACAACTCTTACCTGTACATTACAACTCTTACCTGTACATAACAACTCTTACCTGTACATTACAACACTTACCTGTACATTACAACTCTTACCTGTACATTACAACACTTACCTGTACATAACAACTCTTACCTGTACATTACAACACACAACTCTTATCTGTACATTACAACATACAACTCTAATCTGTACATTACAACTCTGAACTGTACATTACAACACACAACACTTACCTGTACATTACAACTCTTACCTGTACATAACAACACACAACTCTTATCTGTACATTACAACATACAACTCTAATCTGTACATTACAACTCTGAACTGTACATTACAACACACAACACTTACCTGTACATTACAACTCTTACCTGTACATTACAACACACAACTCTTATCTGTACATTACAACATACAACTCTAATCTGTACATTACAACTCTGAACTGTACATTACAACACACAACACTTACCTGTACATTACAACTCTTACCTGTACATTACAACACACAACTCTTATCTGTACATTACAACATACAACTCTAATCTGTACATCACAACTCTTACCTGTACATTACAACACACAACACTTACCTGTACATCACAACTCTTACCTGTACATTACAACACACAACTCTTATCTATACATAACAACTCTTACCTGTACATTACAACGTACAACTCTAATCTGTACATTACAACTCTGAACTGTACATTACAACACACAACACTTACCTGTACATTACAACTCTTATCTGTACATTACAACATACAACTCTAATCTGTACATTACAACTCTGAACTGTACATTACAACACACAACACTTACCTGTACATTACAACTCTTACCTGTACATTACAACACACAACTCTTATCTGTACATTACAACTCTGAACTGTATATTACAACACACAACACTTACCTGTACATTACAACTCTTACCTGTACATTACAACACACAACACTTACCTGTACATTACAACTCTTACCTGTACATTACAACACACAACACTTACCTGTACATTACAACTCTTACTTGTACATTACAACACACAACTCGTATCTGTAAATTACAACTCTTACCTGTACATTACAAATCTTACCTGTACATTACAACACACAACTCTTACCTGTACATTACAACACACAACTCTTACCTATACATTACAACACACAACACTTACCTGTACATTACAACTCTTACCTGTACATAACAACACACAACTCTTACCTGTACATTAGAAATCCTACCTGTACATTGCAACACTTACCTGTACATTACAACATACAACTCTAATCTGTACATTACAACACTTACCTGTACATTACAACTCTGAAATGTACATTACAACACACAACTCTTATCTGTACATTACAACATACAACTCTAATCTGTACATTACAACTCTTACCTGTACATTACAACTTTTACCTGTACATAACAACACACAACTCTTACCTTTACATTACAACACACAAAACTTACCTGTACATTACAACTCTTATCTGTACATAACAACACACAACTCTTACCTGTACATTACAACACACAAAACTTACCTGTACATTACAACACACAACACTTACCTGTACATTACAACTCTTATCTGTACATAACAACACACAACTCTTACCTGTACATTACAACTCTTACTTGTACATTACAACACACAACTCTTATCTGTACATTAGAACCCTTACCTGTACATTACAACTCTTACCTGTACATTACAACACACAACTCGTATCTGTAAATTACAACTCTTACCTGTACATTACAAATCTTACCTGTACATTACAACACACAACTCTTACCTGTACATTACAACTCTTACCTGTACATAACAACTCTTACCTGTACATTACAACACTTACCTGTACATTACAACTCTAATCTGTACATTACAACACTTACCTGTACATAACAACTCTTACCTGTACATTACAACACACAACTCTTATCTGTACATTACAACATACAACTCTAATCTGTACATTACAACTCTGAACTGTACATTACAACACACAACACTTACCTGTACATTACAACTCTTACCTGTACATAACAACACACAACTCTTACCTGTACATTACAACACACAACACGTACCTGTACATTACAACTCTTACCTGTACATAACAACACACAACTCTTACCTGTACATTACAACACACAACACTTACCTGTACATTACAACACACAACTCTTATCTTTACATTACAACTCTTACCTGTACATTACAACACACAACTCTTATCTGTACATTACAACTCTTACCTGTACATTACAACACACAACTCTTATCTATACATAACAACTCTTACCTGCACATTACAACTCTTACCTGTACATTACAACACACAACTCTAATCTGTACATTACAACTCTGAACTGTACATTACAACACACAACACTAACCTGTACATTACAACTCTTACCTGTACATTACAACACACAACTCTTATCTGTACATTACAACATACAACTCTAATCTGTACATTACAACTCTGAACTGTATATTACAACACACAACACTTACCTGTACATTACAACTCTTACCTGTACATAACAACACACAACTCTTACCTGTACATTACAACACACAAAACTTACCTGTACATTACAACTCTTACCTGTACATAACAACACACAACTCTTACCTGTACATTACAACTCTTACCTGTACATTACAACACACAACTCGTATCTGTAAATTACAACTCTTACCTGTACATTACAAATCTTACCTGTACATTACAACACACAACTCTTACCTGTACATTACAACTCTTACCTGTACAATACAACACACAACTCTTACCTGTACATTACAACTCTTACCTGTACATAACAACTCTTACCTGTACATTACAACACTTACCTGTACATTACAACTCTAATCTGTACATTACAACACTTACCTGTACATAACAACTCTTACCTGTACATTACAACACACAACTCTTATCTGTACATTACAACATACAACTCTAATCTGTACATTACAACTCTGAACTGTACATTACAACACACAACACTTACCTGTACATTACAACTCTTACCTGTACATAACAACACACAACTCTTACCTGTACATTACAACACACAACACGTACCTGTACATTACAACTCTTACCTGTACATAACAACACACAACTCTTACCTGTACATTACAACACACAACACTTACCTGTACATTACAACACACAACTCTTATCTTTACATTACAACTCTTACCTGTACATTACAACACACAACTCTTATCTGTACATTACAACTCTTACCTGTACATTACAACACACAACTCTTATCTATACATAACAACTCTTACCTGCACATTACAACTCTTACCTGTACATTACAACACACAACTCTAATCTGTACATTACAACTCTGAACTGTACATTACAACACACAACACTAACCTGTACATTACAACTCTTACCTGTACATTACAACACACAACTCTTATCTGTACATTACAACATACAACTCTAATCTGTACATTACAACTCTGAACTGTATATTACAACACACAACACTTACCTGTACATTACAACTCTTACCTGTACATAACAACACACAACTCTTACCTGTACATTACAACACACAACACTTACCTGTACATTACAACTCTTACCTGTACATTACAACACACAACTCTTATCTGTACATTACAACTCTTACCAGTACATTACAACTCTTACCTGTACATTACAATAATTACCTGTAGATTACAACACACAACTCTTATCTGTACATTACAACTCTTACCAGTACATTACAACTCTTACCTGTACATTACAACTCTTACCTGTACATTACAACACACAACTCTTACCTGTACATTACAACACACAACACTTACCTGTACATTACAACTCTTACCTGTACATTACAACACACAACACTTACCTGTACATTACAACTCTTACCTGTACATAACAACACACAACTCTTACCTGTACATTACAACACACAAAACTTACCTGTACATTAAAAACACACAACACTTACCTGTACATTACAACTCTTATCTGTACATAACAACACACAACTCTTACCTGTACATTACAACAAACAAAACTTACCTGTACATTACAACTCTTACCTGTACATAACAACACACAACTCTTACCTGTACATTACAACTCTTACTTGTACATTACAACACACAACTCTTATCTGTACATTAGAACCCTTACCTGTACATTACAACACACAACTCGTATCTGTAAATTACAACTCTTACCTGTACATTACAAATCTTACCTGTACATTACAACACACAACTCTTACCTGTACATTACAACTCTTACCTGTACATTACAACACACAACTCTTACCTGTACATTACAACTCTTACCTGTACATAACAACTCTTACCTGTACATTACAACACACAACTCTTATCTGTACATTACAACATACAACTCTAATCTGTACATTACAACTCTGAACTGTACATTACAACACACAACACTTACCTGTACATTACAACTCTTACCTGTACATAACAACACACAACTCTTACCTGTACATTACAACACACAACACTTACCTGTACATTAAAACTCTTACCTGTACATAACAACACACAACTCTTACCTGTACATTACAACACACAACTCTTATCTTTACATTACAACTCTTACCTGTACATTACAACACACAACACTTACCTGTACATTACAACTCTTACCTGTACATAACAACACACAACTCTTACCTGTACATTACAACACACAACTCGTATCTGTAAATTACAACTCTTACCTGTACATTACAAATCTTACCTGTACATTACAACACACAACTCTTACCTGTACATTACAACACACAACTCTTATCTGTACATTACAACATACAACTCTAATCTGTACATTACAACTCTGAACTGTACATTACAACACACAACACTTACCTGTACATTACAACTCTTACCTGTACATTACAACACACAACTCTTATCTGTACATTACAACATACAACTCTAATCTGTACATCACAACTCTTACCTGTACATTACAACACACAACACTTACCTGTACATCACAACTCTTACCTGTACATTACAACACACAACTCTTATCTATACATAACAACTCTTACCTGTACATTACAACTCTTACCTGTACATTACAACACACAACTCTTATCTGTACATTACAACATACAACTCTAATCTGTACATTACAACACACAACACTTACCTGTACATTACAACTCTTATCTGTACATTACAACATACAACTCTAATCTGTACATTACAACTCTGAACTGTACATTACAACACACAACACTTACCTGTACATTACAACTCTTACCAGTACATTACAACTCTTACCTGTACATTACAACTCTTACCTGTACATTACAATAATTACCTGTAGATTACAACACACAACTCTTATCTGTACATTACAACTCTTATCAGTACATTACAACTCTTACCTGTACATTACAACACACAACTCTTACCTGTACATTACAACTCCTACCTGTACATTACAACACACAACTCTTACCTGTATATTGCAACATACAACTCTAATCTGTACATTACAACTCTGAACTGTACATTTCCAACACACAACACTTACCTGTACATTACAACTCTTACCTGTACATTACAACACACAACTCTTATCTGTACATTACAACTATTACCTGTACATTACAACTCTTACCTGTACATTACAACTCTTACCTGTACATTACAATAATTACCTGTAGATTACAACACACAACTCTTATCTGTACATTACAACTCTTATTAGTACATTACAACTCTTACCTGTACATTACAACACACAACTCTTACCTGTACATTACAACTCTTACCTGTACATTACAACTCCTACCTGTACATTACAACACACAACTCTTACCTGTACATTACAACTCTTACCTGTACATTACAACTCCTACCTGTACATTACAACACACAACTCTTACCTGCACATTACAAGCCTTACCTGTACATTACAACACACAACTCTTACCTGTACATTGCAACATACAACTCTAATCTGTACATTACAACTCTGAACTGTACATTACAACACACAACACTTACCTGTACATTACAACTCTTACCTGTACATTACAACACACAACTCTTATCTGTACATTACAACATACAACTCTAATCTGTACATTACAACTCTGAACTGTATATTACAACACACAACACTTACCTGTACATTACAACTCTTACCTGTACATAACAACACACAACACTTACCTGTACATAACAACACACAACACTTACCTGTACATTACAACTCTTACCTGTACATAACAACACACAACTCTTACCTGTACATAACAACACACAACTCTTACCTGTACATTACAACTCTTACCTGTACAATACAACACACAACACTTACCTGTACATTACAACTCTTATCTGTACATAACAACACACAACTCTTACCTGTACATTACAACACACAAAACTTACCTGTACATTACAACTCTTACCTGTACATAACAACACACAACTCTTACCTGTACATTACAACTCTTACTTGTACATTACAACACACAACTCTTATCTGTACATTAGAACCCTTACCTGTACATTACAACTCTTACCTGTACATTACAACACACAACTCGTATCTGTAAATTACAACTCTTACCTGTACATTACAAATCTTACCTGTACATTACAACACACAACTCTTACCAGTACATTACAACACACAACTCTTACCTGTACATTACAAATCTTACCTGTACAATACAACACACAACTCTTACCTGCACATTACAACACACAACACTTACCTGTACATTACAACTCTTACCTGTACATAACAACACACAACTCTTACCTGTACATTACAACACACAACACTTACCTGTACATTACAACTCTTACCTGTACATAACAACACACAACTCTTACCTGTACATTACAACACACAAAACTTACCTGTACATTACAACTCTTACCTGTACATTACAACACACAACTCTTACCTGTACATAACAACACACAACTCTTACCTGCACATTACAAGCCTTACCTGTACATTACAACACACAACTCTTACCTGTACATTAGAAATCCTACCTGTACATTGCAACACTTACCTGTACATTACAACATACAACTCTAATCTGTACATTACAACACTTACCTGTACATTACAACTCTGAAATGTACATTACAACACACAACTCTAATCTGTACATTACAACTCTTACCTGTACATTACAACACACAACTCTTATCTGTACATTACAACACTTACCTGTACATTACAACTCTTGCCTGTACATAACAACTCTTACCTGAACATTACAACACACAACTCTTACCTGTACATTACAACACTTACCTGTACATAACAACTCTTGCCTGTACATAACAACTCTTACCTGTACATTACAATAATTACCTGTAGATTACAACACACAACTCTTATCTGTACATTACAACTCTTATCAGTACATTACAACTCTTACCTGTACATTACAACACACAACTCTTACCTGTACATTACAACTCCTACCTGTACATTACAACACACAACTCTTACCTGTATATTGCAACATACAACTCTAATCTGTACATTACAACTCTGAACTGTACATTTCCAACACACAACACTTACCTGTACATTACAACTCTTACCTGTACATTACAACACACAACTCTTATCTGTACATTACAACTATTACCTGTACATTACAACTCTTACCTGTACATTACAACTCTTACCTGTACATTACAATAATTACCTATAGATTACAACACACAACTCTTATCTGTACATTACAACTCTTATTAGTACATTACAACTCTTACCTGTACATTACAACACACAACTCTTACCTGTACATTACAACTCTTACCTGTACATTACAACTCCTACCTGTACATTACAACACACAACTCTTACCTGCACATTACAAGCCTTACCTGTACATTACAACACACAACTCTTACCTGTACATTGCAACATACAACTCTAATCTGTACATTAAAACTCTGAACTGTACATTACAACACACAACACTTACCTGTACATTACAACTCTTACCTGTACATTACAACACACAACTCTTATCTGTACATTACAACATACAACTCTAATCTGTACATTACAACTCTGAACTGTATATTACAACACACAACACTTACCTGTACATTACAACTCTTACCTGTACATAACAACACACAACTCTTACCTGTACATAACAACACACAACACTTACCTGTACATTACAACTCTTACCTGTACATAACAACACACAACACTTACCTGTACATTACAACTCTTACCTGTACAATACAACATACAACACTTACCTGTACATTACAACTCTTATCTGTACATAACAACACACAACTCTTACCTGTACATTACAACACACAAAACTTACCTGTACATTACAACTCTTACCTGTACATAACAACACACAACTCTTACCTGTACATTACAACTCTTACTTGTACATTACAACACACAACTCTTATCTGTACATTAGAACCCTTACCTGTACATTACAACTTTTACCTGTACATTACAACACACAACTCGTATCTGTAAATTACAACTCTTACCTGTACATTACAAATCTTACCTGTACATTACAACACACAACTCTTACCTGTACATTACAAATCTTACCTGTACAATACAACACACAACTCTTACCTGCACATTACAACACACAACACTTACCTGTACATTACAACTCTTACCTGTACATTACAACTCTTACCTGTACATAACAACACACAACTCTTACCTGTACATTACAACACACAACACTTACCTGTACATTACAACTCTTACCTGTACATAACAACACACAACTCTTACCTGTACATTACAACACACAAAACTTACCTGTACATTACAACTCTTACCTGTACATTACAACACACAACTCTTACCTGTACATAACAACACACAACTCTTACCTGCACATTACAAGCCTTACCTGTACATTACAACACACAACTCTTACCTGTACATTAGAAATCCTACCTGTACATTGCAACACTTACCTGTACATTACAACATACAACTCTAATCTGTACATTACAACACTTACCTGTACATTACAACTCTGAAATGTACATTACAACACACAACTCTAATCTGTACATTACAACTCTTACCTGTACATTACAACACACAACTCTTATCTGTACATTACAACACTTACCTGTACATTACAACTCTTGCCTGTACATAACAACTCTTACCTGAACATTACAACACACAACTCTTACCTGTACATTACAACACTTACCTGTACATAACAACTCTTGCCTGTACATAACAACTCTTACCTGTGCATTACAACACTTACCTGTACATAACAACTCTTGCCTGTACATAACAACTCTTACCTGTACATTACAACACACAACTCTTACCTGTACATTACAACTCTTACCTGAACATAACAACTCTTACATGTACATTACAACACTTACCTGTACATTACAAACAACTCTTATCTATACATAACAACTCTTACCTGTACATTACAACTCTTACCTGTACATTACAACACACAACTCTTATCTGTACATTACAACATACAACTCTAATCTGTACATTACAACTCTGAATTGTACATTACAACACACAACACTTACCTGTACATTACAACTCTTATCTGTACATTACAACATACAACTCTGAACTGTACATTACAACACACAACACTTACCTGTACATTACAACTCTTACCTGTACATTACAACACACAACTCTTATCTGTACATTACAACATACAACTCTAATCTGTACATTACAACTCTGAACTGTATATTACAACACACAACACTTACCTGTACATTACAACTCTTACCTGTACATAACAACACACAACTCTTACCTGTACATTACAACACACAACACTTACCTGTACATTACAACTCTTACCTGTACATTACAACACACAACTCTTATCTGTACATTACAACTCTTATCAGTACATTACAACTCTTACCTGTACATTACAACACACAACTCTTACCTGTACATTACAACTCTTACCTGTACATTACAACTCTTACCTGTACATTACAACTCTTAGCTGTACATTACAACACACAACTCTTATCTGTACATTACAACACACAACTCTTATCTGTACATTACAACACACAACTCTTATCTGTACATTAAAAATCTTACCTGTAAATTACAACACACAACTCTTACCTGTACATTACAACACACAACTTTTACCTGTACATTACAACACACAACTCTTATCTGTACATTAAAACACACAACTCTTATCTGTACATTACAACACACAACTCTTATCTGTACATTACAACACACAACACTTACCTGTACATTACAACACACAACTCTTGCCTCTACATTACAACTCTAACCTGTACATTACAACACACAACTCTTACCTGTACATTACAACACTTACCTGTACATAACAACTCTTACCTGTACATAACAACACTTACCTGTACATAACAACACTTACCTGTACATATCAACTCTTACCTGTACATTACAACACTTACCTGTACATTACAACTCTTACCTGTACATTACAACTCTTACCTGTACATTACAACACACAACTCTTATCTGTACATTACAACACTTACCTGTACATTACAACACACAACTCCTACCTGTACATTACAACACACAACTCTTACCTGTACATTACAACACACAACTCTTACCTGTACATTACAACTCTTACCTGTACATTACAACACACAACTCTTATCTGTACATTAAAACACACAACTCTTACCTGTACATTACAACACACAACTCTTACCTGTACATTACAACACACAACTCTTATCTGTACATTACAACTCTTACCTGAACATTACCACACAAAACTCTTACCTGTACATTAAAACACACAACTCTTACCTGTACATTACAACACACAACTCTTACCTGTACATTACAACACACAACTTTTACCTGTACATTACAACACACAACTCTTACCTGTACATTACAACTCTTACCTGTACATTACCACACACAACTCTTACCTGTACATTACAACACACAACTCTTACCTGTACATAACAACTCTTACCTGTATATTACAACACACAACTCTTACCTGTACATTACAACACAACTCTTACCTGTACATTAAAAAACACAACTCTTACCTGTACCCAACAACACACAACTCTTACCTGTACATTACAGCACAAAACTCTTATCTTTACATTACAACTCTTACCTGTACATTACAACACTTACCAGAACATTACAACTCTTACCTGTACATTACAATTCTTACCTGTACATTACAACTCTTACCAGAACATTACAACACTTACCAGAACATTACAACTCTTACCAGAACATTATAACTCTTACCTGTACATTACAACTCTTACCTGTACATTACAACACACAACTCTTACCTGCACATTACAACTCTTACCTGTACATTACAACACACAACTCTTACCTGTACATTACAACACACAACTCTTACCTGTACATTACAACACACAACTCTTACCTGTACATTACAACACACAACTCTTAACTGTACATTACCACACACAACTCTTACCTGTACATTAAAAAACACAACTCTTACCTGTACCTAACAACACACAACTCTTACCTGTACATTACAACTCTTACCTGTACATAACAGCTCTTACCTGTACATTAAAAAACACAACTCTTACCTGTACCTAACAACACACAACTCTTACCTGTACATTACAACTCTTACCTCTACATAACAACTCTTACCTGTACATTTCAACACTTACCTGTACATAACAACTCTTACCTGTACATTACAACTCTTACCAGAACATTACAACTCTTACCTGTACATTACAATTCTTACCTGTACATTACAACACACAACTCTTACCTGTACATTACAACACACAACTCTTACCTGTACATTACAACTCTTACCTGTACATTACAACACACAACTCTTATCTGTACATTAAAACACACAACTCTTACCTGTACATTACAACACACAACTCTTACCTGTACATTACAACACACAACTCTTATCTGTACATTACAACTCTTACCTGAACATTACCTCACAAAACTCTTACCTGTACATTAAAACACACAACTCTTACCTGTACATAACAACACACAACTCTTACCTGTACATTACAACACACAACTCTTACCTGTACATAACAACTTTTACCTGTACATTACAACACACAACTCTTACCTGTACATTACAACTCTTACCTGTACATTACCACACACAACTCTTATCTGTACATTCCAACACACAACTCTTATCTGTACATTAAAACACACAACTCTTACCTGTACATTACAACACACAACTCTTACCTGTACATTACAACACACAACTCTTATCTGTACATTACAACTCTTACCTGAACATTACCTCACAAAACTCTTACCTGTACATTAAAACACACAACTCTTACCTGTATATTACAACACACAACTCTTACCTGTACATTCCAACACACAACTCTTACCTGTACATTAAAAAACACAACTCTTACCTGTACCTAACAACACACAACTCTTACCTGTACATTACAACTCTTACCAGAACATTACAACTCTTACCTGTACATTACAACACTTACCAGAACATTACAACTCTTACCTGTACATTACAACTTTTACCAGAACATTACAACTCTTACCTGTACATTACAACTCTTACCTGTACATTACAACACACAACTCTTACCTGCACATTACAACTCTTACCTGTACATTACAACACACAACTCTTACCTGTACATTACAACACACAACTCTTACCTGTACATTACAACACACAACTCTTAACTGTACATTACCACACACAACTCTTACCTGTACCTAACAACACACAACTCTTACCTGTACATTACAACTCTTACCTGTACATAACAGCTCTTACCTGTACATTACAACACTTACCTGTACATAACAACTCTTACCTGTACATTACAACTCTTACCAGAACATTACAACTCTTACCTGTACATTACAATTCTTACCTGTACATTACAACTCTTACCAGAACATTACAACTATTACCAGAACATTATAACTCTTACCTGTACATTACAACTTTTACCAGAACATTACAACTCTTACCTGCACATTACAACTCTTACCTGTACATTACAACACACAAATCTTACCTTTACATAACAACTCTTACCAGTACATTACAACACACAACTCTTACCTGTACATTACAACACAAAAATCTTATCTGTACATTAAAACTCTCATCTGTACATTACAACTCTTACCTGTACAATTCAACACACAACTCTTACCAGTACATTACAATATTTACCTGTATATAACAACTCTTACCTGTACATTACAAATCTTACCTGTACATAACAACACACAACTCTTACCTGTACATTACAAAACACAACTCTTACCTGTACAATACAAATCTTACCTGTACATTACAACACACAACTCTTACCTGTACATTACAACACACAACTCTTACCTGTACATTACAACACACAACTCTTACCTGTACATTACAACACACAACTCTTACCTGTACATTACAACACACAACTCTTACCTGTACATTACAACTCTTACGTGTACATAACACACAACTCTTACCTGTACATTACAACTCTTACCTGTACCTTACAACACACAACTCTTACCTGTACATTACAACTCTTACCTGTACCTTACAACACACAACTCTTACCTGTACATTACAACACTTACCTGTACATAACAACTCTTACCTGTACATTACAACACTTACCTGTACATTACAACTCTTACCTGTACATTACAACACACAACTCTTATCTGTACATTACAACTCTTACCAGAACATTACAACTCTTACCTGTACATTACAACTCTTACCAGAACATTACAACTCTTACCTGTACATTACAACACACAACTCTTACCTGTACATTACAACACACAACTCTTATCTGAACATTACAAGCCTTACCTGTACATTACAACTCTTATCTGTACATTACAACTCTTACCTGTACATTACAACACACAACTCTTATCTGTACATTACAACTCTTACCTGTACATTACAACTCTAATCTGTACATTACAACTCTTACCTGTA
This sequence comes from Pseudorasbora parva, assembly GCF_024679245.1. Taxonomy (NCBI): domain Eukaryota; kingdom Metazoa; phylum Chordata; class Actinopteri; order Cypriniformes; family Gobionidae; genus Pseudorasbora; species Pseudorasbora parva. The sequence goes on along the minus strand of NC_090196.1, from coordinate 13,264,032 downwards.
CATTACAACACTTACCTGTACATTACAACTCTTACCTGTACATTACAACTCTTACCTGTACATTACAACTCTTATCTGTACATTACAACACACAACTCTTACCTGTACATTACCACACACAACTCTTACCTGTACATTAAAACACACAACTCTTACCTGTACAATACAAATCTTACCTGTACATTACAACACACAACTCTTACCTGTACATTACAACACACAACTCTTATCTTTACATTACAACTCTTACCTGTACATTACAACACTTACCTGTACATAACAACTCTTACCTGTACATTACAACACACAACTCTTACCTGTACATAACAACTCTTACCTGTACATTACAACTCTTACGTGTACATTACAACACACAACTCTTATCTTTACATTACAACTCTTACCTGTACATTACAACACTTACCTGTACATTACAACACACAACTCTTTTCTGTAAATTACAACTCTTACCTGTACATAACAGCTCTTACCTGTACATTACAACACACAACTCTTATCTGTAAATTACAACTCTTACCTGTACATAACAGCTCTTACCTGTACATTACAACACACAACTCTTATCTTTACATTACAACTCTTACCTGTACATTACAACACACAACTCTTTTCTGTAAATTACAACTCTTACCTGTACATAACAGCTCTTACCTGTACATTACAACACACAACTCTTATCTGTAAATTACAACTCTTACCTGTACATAACAGCTCTTACCTGTACATTACAACTCTTACCTGTACATAACAACTCTTCTGTACATTACAACATTTACCTGTACATTACAACTCTTACCTGTACATTAAAACTAACAAATCTTATCTGTACATTACAACTCTTACCTGTACATTACAACTCTTACCAGAACATTACAACTCTTACCTGTACATTACAATTGTTACCTGTACATTACAACACACAACTCTTACCGGCACATTACAACTCTTATCTGTACATTACAACTCTTATCTGTACATTACAACTCTAATCTGTACATTACAACTCTTACCTGTACATTACAACACTTACCTGTACATTACAACTCTTATCTGTACATTACAACACACGACTCTTACCTGTACATTACCACACACAACTCTTACCTGTACAATACAAATCTTACCTGTACATTACAACACACAACTCTTATCTATACATAACAACTCTTACCAGTACATTACAACACTTACCTGTACATAACAACTCTTACCTGTACATTACAACACTTACCTGTACATTACAACACTTACCTGTACATAACAACACTTACCTGTACATAACAACTCTTACCTGTACATAACAACTCTTACCTGTACATAACAACTCTTACCTGTACATTACAACACTTACCTGTACATAACAACACTTACCTGTACATAACAACTCTTACCTGTACATTACAACCCTTACTTGTACATAACAACTCTTACCTGTACATAACAACACTTACCTGTACATAACAACTCTTACCTGTACATTACAACCCTTACTTGTACATAACAACTCTTACCTGTACATTACAACCCTTACCTGTACATAACAACTCTTACCTGTACATTACAACTCTTACCTGTACATAACAACTCTTACCTGTACATTACAATCCTTACCTGTACATAACAACTCTTACCTGTACATTACAACACTTACCTGTACATAACAACACTTACCTGTACATAACAACTCTTACCTGTACATAACAACTCTTACCTGTACATTACAACCCTTACCTGTACATAACAACTCTTACCTGTACATTACAATCCTTACCTGTACATAACAACTCTTACCTGTACATAACAACTCTTACCTGTACATTACAATCCTTACCTGTACATTACAACTCTTACCTGTACATAACAACTCTTACCTGTACATTACAATCCTTACCTGTACATAACAACTCTTACCTGTACATAACAACTCTTACCTGTACATTACAATCCTTACCTGTACATAACAACTCTTACCTGTACATTACAACATTTACCTGTACATTACAACTCTTACCTGTACATTACAACTAGGGATGGGTATCGTTAAGGTTTTAACGGTATTACTACTCTTACCGATACTGCTTATCGGTCCGGTACTTTAACGGTATTCTTATCGGTACTTTTTGAAATGTGTGTGTGTATATATATATATATATATATACACACACACACAATTAACAAAAATACACAGCCTACACAGTGCTTTCATTTCAGGAAGAATTCTAGTAATCAAATGTAAAATAACACTGCATAGTTTATCATGGATAGAATAAATTAATGCTTATTAAAGCTGAAGTTATTAATTCAAGAGCTGTGAGTGATTTTCTCTTTGCATTTGGTTGTTTAATTCGCAGTAATTCTTCAGCATGTGTATTTACACCGCTGCCTCTTTAAGACAGATGTGCATCTATAGGCGACTGATAATAGGCAGATGCACTACACTTTCTCCCGACTATATCCATAATAACGACGTCCATTTTAGACACAAACTGTGTTGTGTTTAAGAGACTCTCCAAGCTGGTCATTTTGACACAGATGTTTGTGTACATTTGATCGTTTAGACGCGAGTGTGAAACCGAAAGTGTAATTTGCTCGTCTTGTTGCGGCTGTTTCGGAGCGCGCGCGTCGACTTGGGAACAATCTTTTGCGCACATTTTTGTGCATTTAATCGCTCTTTTTATTATTAAACGCATCCCACAATTTACCAACAGTGGCTAGACTGTATTTTACAACATTAACTGATCGTGCTGATTCTGTCATTATGTTTGAGTTTTATGGAGAAATGACAGCGTAGGCTACTGCTGCAAAGGGAATTAAGTTGGGCTAGACATAAATATTATTATTATAATCTTTGGAAGACAAAATCTAAAATAAAAGCAGACTATCACAGATCTAAAGTGTAACCAGGCTATGTTTGAATGTTTGGTTCTGTCCTCGGATGTCGTTTGCGGAGCTCTCTCTCTCTCTCTCTCTCTCTCTCTCTCTCTCTCTCTCTCTCTCTCTCTCTCTCTCTCTCTCTCTCTCTCTCGTGTCACGTGTATTTTCAAAAGTACCGACAGCAGAACCGATAACGTCCGAGCTTATCGATACAACGGTCTTTCAAAATTCAGCCCCGGTGCCCTATTAATACCGGTTTTCGGTACCCATCCCTAATTACAACACACAACTCTTACCTGTACATTACAACTCTTACCTGTACATTACAACACACAACTCTTACCTGTACATTACAACACACAACTCTTACCTGTACATTACAACTCTTACGTGTACATTACAACACACAACTCTTACCTGTACATTACAACTCTTACCTGTACATTACAACTCTTACCAGTACATTACAACTCTTACCTGTACATTACAACTCTTACCTGTACATTACAACTCTTACCAGTACATTACAACTCTTACCTGTACATTACAACTCTTACCTGTACATTACAACACACAACTCTTACCTGTACATTACAACTCTTACGTGTACATTACAACACACAACTCTTACCTGTACATAACAACTCTTACCAGTACATTACAACTCTTACCTGTACATAACAACTCTTACCTGTACATTACAACACACAACTCTTATCTGTACATTACAACTCTTACCTGTACATTACAACTCTTACCTGTGCATTACAACACACAACTCTTATCTGTACATTACAACTCTTACCTGTACATTACCACTAGACATGTGCCGATTTTCGATAATGCGATTTATCACGATAACGAATATGCACGATATTGTTATCGTGGGCACTTTAAAATATCGTGAATAATAATTTATTAACAATTTATAATTTTTTCATAATGCACTCAAAAATACTTTGCCCATCAACCGTATAAATGCTCAACACCGCTGTATTCTGCGTCAAAGGGACACGTGCTCAGATATAAACAAGCCCAACGTGTGTTTGCACATGACTGAACCGGTGGAGACGCGCTGCTGAAGTGCCGCTCAGTGACAGCAGAGAGCGCTGATGAACTGCAGAATGCAGCCGGTTACCCCGGAAACCAGCAAACAAACAAAAAAACGAGTGTAGTTTTTAAAACAGCCATTCGTTTTTGTAATCTCAATGTTGTGCATCACAGCACCAAATACTTAATACTTAAAGACTTAATAGGCTATTTATTTTCAAATTTAAACATTTTTATGTTTTAATCTGGAAACAACATACCCTAATAATTAGAACTGTTCTAATTATTTGTTATTGTTCAGTATAACTTTGAGATACGACTTCATTAGTTAACATGTTAATTCATTATTACCAAACTGACAATGAAAAATACTTATAAAGAATTAATCATTCTATGTTAATTTCTTAGTTACTTTTTAATAACATTAAAATCAAAATCAAAATAACTTTTTTAATGGACCTAAGATAAAACTAACAATGATCAGTATTTCTTAACTAACATTAACAAAAACATTATACTTTCTGTAGCAAATGTAGCTATTGCTCAATCTTAGTTAATGCATAAACTAATGAGACCTTATTGTAATTTGTAAGCCTACCTGTTGTTCTTTATAGCCTAATTCTTTTGCACTTTAATCTGCTTGAAAATTGTACTTTTACAGCTCTGAAAAAAATCAAGAGACCACTTAACATTGATTTCTCAAGAGGGGTCTCTTAATTTTTTTTCCAGAGCTGTATATATTTTTGGTGCATTATTGTATTTAAATATTCAGTAATTTTTGTTCTTACAAAAATAGTTCTTAAAGCTGTTATGCTATGGCAACACTTTTTTTGCAGCGTATTTCAATATCGTGATAATACCGTATATCGTGAAAAAACTTCATCAATTAATCGCAACATGAAAAATTGATATCGGCACATGCCTAATTACCACACACAACTCTTACCTGTACATTACAACACACAACTCTTACCTTTACATTACAACACACAACTCTTACCTGTACATTACAACACACAACTCTTACCTGTACATTACAACACACAACTCTTACCTTTACATTACAACACACAACTCTTACCTGTACATTACAACACACAACTCTTACCTGTACATTACAACACACAACTTGTATCTGTACATAACAACTCTTACCTGTACATTACAACTCTTACCTGTACATTACAACTCTTACCTGTACATTACAACACACAACTCTTATCTGTACATTACAACACACAACTCTTACCTGTACATTACAACACACAACTCTTACCTGTACATTACAACACACAACTCTTACCTGTACATTACAACACACAACTCTTACCTGTACATTACAACACACAACTTGTATCTGTACATAACAACTCTTACCTGTACATTACAACTCTTACCTGTACATTACAACTCTTACCTGTACATTACAACACACAACTCTTACCTGCACATTACAACTCTTACCTGTACATTACAACACACAACTCTTACCTGTACATTACAACACACAACTCTTACCTGTACATAACAACACTTACCTGTACATTACAACTCTTATGTGTACATTACAACACTTACCTGTACATTACAACTCTTACCTGTGCATTACAACACACAACTCTTATCTGTACATTACAACTCTTACCTGTACATTACAACTCTTATGTGTACATTACAACACTTACCTGTACATTACAACTCTTACCTGTGCATTACAACACACAACTCTTATCTGTACATTACAACTCTTACCTGTACATTACCACTAGACATGTGCCGATTTTCGATAATGCGATTTATCACGATAACTGATATGCACGATATTGTTATCGTGGGCACTTTAAAATATCGTGAATAATAATTTATTAACAATTTATAATTTTTTCATAATGCACTCAAAAATACTTTGCCCATCAACCGTATAAATGCTCAACACCGCTGTATTCTGCGTCAAAGGGACACGTGCTCAGATATAAACAAGCCCAACGTGTGTTTGCACATGACTGAACCGGTGGAGACGCGCTGCTGAAGTGCCGCTCAGTGACAGCAGAGAGCGCTGATGAACTGCAGAATGCAGCCGGTTACCCCGGAAACCAGCAAACAAACAAAAAAACGAGTGTAGTTTTTAAAACAGCCATTCGTTTTTGTAATCTCAATGTTGTGCATCACAGCACCAAATACTTAATACTTAAAGACTTAATAGGCTATTTATTTTCAAATTTAAATTAATTAGAATTAATCATTCTATGTTAATTTCTTAGTTACTTTTTAATAACATTAAAATCAAAATCAAAATAACTTTTTTAATGGACCTAAGATAAAACTAACAATGATCAGTATTTCTTAACTAACATTAACAAAAACATTATACTTTCTGTAGCAAATGTAGCTATTGCTCAATCTTAGTTAATGCATAAACTAATGAGACCTTATTGTAATTTGTAAGCCTACCTGTTGTTCTTTATAGCCTAATTCTTTTGCACTTTAATCTGCTTGAAAATTGTACTTTTACAGCTCTGAAAAAAATCAAGAGACCACTTAACATTGATTTCTCAAGAGGGGTCTCTTAATTTTTTTTTCCAGAGCTGTATATATTTTTGGTGCATTATTGTATTTAAATATTCAGTAATTTTTGTTCTTACAAAAATAGTTCTTAAAGCTGTTATGCTATGGCAACACTTTTTTTTGCAGCGTATTTCAATATCGTGATAATACCGCATATCGTGATAAAACTTCATCAATTAATCGCAACATAAAAAATTGATATCGGCACATGCCTAATTACCACACACAACTCTTACCTGTACATTACCACACACAACTCTTACCTGTACATTACAACACACAACTCTTACCTTTACATTACAACACACAACTCTTACCTGTACATTACAACACACAACTCTTACCTGTACAATACAACTCTTACCTTTACATTACAACACACAACTCTTACCTGTACATTACAACACACAACTCTTACCTGTACATTACAACACACAACTCTTACCTGTACATTACAACACACAACTTGTATCTGTACATAACAACTCTTACCTGTACATTACAACACACAACTCTTACCTGTACATTACAACACACAACTCTTACCTGTACATTACAACACACAACTCTTACCTTTACATTACAACACACAACTCTTACCTGTACATTACAACACACAACTCTTACCTGTACATTACAACACACAACTTGTATCTGTACATAACAACTCTTACCTGTACATTACAACTCTTACCTGTACATTACAACACACAACTCTTACCTGTACATTACAACTCTTACCTGTACATTACAACTCTTACCTGTACATTACAACACACAACTCTTACCTTTACATTACAACACACAACTCTTATCTGTGCATAACAACTCTTACCTGTACATAACAACTCTTACCTGTACATTACAACACACAACTCTTACCCGTACATAACAACTCTTACCTGTACATAACAACTCTTACCTGTACATTACAACTCTTACCTGTACATTACAACTTTTACCTGTACATAACAACTCTTACCTGTACATTACAACACACAACTCTTATCTGTACATTACAACTCTTACCTGTACATTACAACACACAACACTTATCTGTACATTACAACTCTTACCTGTACATTAAAACACACATCTCTTACCTGTACATTACAACACACAACTCTTACCTGTACATTACAACTCTTACCTGTACATTACAACACACAACTCTTACCTGTACATTAAAACACACAACTCTTACCTGTACATTACAACTCTTACCTGTACATTACAACTCTTACCTGTACATTACAACACACAACTCTTACCTTTACATTACAACACACAACTCTTACCTGTACATAACAACTCTTACCTGTACATTACAACACACAACTCTTACCTGTACATTACAACACACAACTCTTACCTGTACATTACAACTCTTACCTGTACATTACAACTTTTACCTGTACATAACAACTCTTACCTGTACATTACAACTCTTACCTGTACATTACAACACACAACTCTTATCTGTACATTACAACTCTTACCTGTACATTACAACACACAACACTTATCTGTACATTACAACTCTTACCTGTACATTACAACACACAACTCTTACCTGTACATTACAACACACAACTCTTACCTGTACATTACAACTCTTACCTGTACATTACAACACACAACTCTTATCTGTACATTACAACTCTTATCTGTACATTACAACACACAACTCTTATCTGTACATTACAACTCTTATCTGTACATTACAACACACAACTCTTATCTGTACATTAAAACTCTTATCTGTACATTACAACACACAACTCTTATCTGTACATTACAACTCTTACCTGTACATTACAACACACAACTCTTACCTGTACATTACAACTCTTACCTGCACATTACAACACACAACTCTTACCTTTACATTACAACACACAACTCTTACCTGCACATTACAACTCTTATCTGTACATTACAACTCTTACCTGTACATAACAACACACAACTCTTATCTGTACATAACAACTCTTACCTGTACATAACAACACAGAACTCTTATCTGTACATTACAACTCTTACCTGTACATGAAAACTCTTACCTGGACATAACAACACACAACTCTTACCTGTACATTACAACTCTTACCTGGACATAACACTTACCTGTACATTACAACTCTTACCTGTACATTACAACACACAACACTTATCTGTACATTACAATTCTTACCTGTACATTACAACACACAACTCTTAACTGTACATTACAACTCTTACCTGTAGATTAAAACTCTTATCTGTACATTACAACACACAACTCTTACCTGTACATTACAACTCTTACCTTTACATTACAACACACAACTCTTACCTGTGCATAACAACTCTTACCTGTACATAACAACTCTTACCTGTACATTACAACACACAACTCTTACCCGTACATAACAACTCTTACCTGTACATAACAACTCTTACCTGTACATTACAACACACAACACTTATCTGTACATTACAACTCTTACCTGTACATTACAACACACAACTGTTACCTGTACATTACAACACACAACTCTTACCTGTACATTACAACTCTTACCTGTACATTACAACACACAACACTTATCTGTACATTACAACTCTTACCTGTACATTACAACACACAACACTTATCTGTACATTACAACTCTTACCTGTACATTACAACACACAACTCTTATCTGTACATTACAACTCTTACCTGTACATTACAACACACAACTGTTACCTGTACATTACAACACACAACTCTTACCTGTACATTACAACACACAACTCTTACCTGTACATAACAACTCTTACCTGTACATTACAACACACAACTCTTACCTGTACATTACAACTCTTACCTGTACATTACAACACACAACTCTTACCTGTACATTACAACTCTTACCTGTACATTACAACACACAACTCTTACCTGTACATTACAACTCTTACCTGTACATTACAACACACAACTCTTATCTGTACATTACAACTCTTACCTGTACATTACAACACACAACTCTTACCCGTACATAACAACTCTTACCTGTACATTACAACTCTTACCTGTACATTACAACACACAACTCTTATCTGTACATTACAACTCTTACCTGTACATTACAACACACAACACTTATCTGCACATTACAACTCTTACCTGTACATTACAACACACAACTCTTATCTGTACATTACAACTCTTACCTGTACATTACAACACACAACTCTTACCTGCACATTACAACTCTTACCTGTACATTACAACACACAACTCTTATCTGTACATTACAACTCTTACCTGTACATTACAACATACAACTCTTATCTGTACATTACAACTCTTACCTGTACATTACAACACACAACTCTTACCTGTACATTACAACTCTTACCTGTACATTACAACACACAACTCTTATCTGTACATTACAACTCTTACCTGTACATTACAACACACAACTCTTACCTGTACATTACAACACACAACCCTTACCTGTACATTACAACTCTTACCTGAACATTACAACATACAACTCTAATCTGTACATTACAACACACAACTCTTACCTGTACATTACAACACACAACTCTTACCTGTACATTACAACTCTTACCTGTACATTACAACACACAACACTTATCTGTACAATACAACTCTTACCTGTACATTACAACACACAACTTACCTGTACATTACAACTCTTACCTGTAGATTAAAACTCTTATCTGTACATTACAACACACAACTCTTACCTGTACATTACAACTCTTACCTTTACATTACAACACACAACTCTTACCTGTGCATAACAACTCTTACCTTTACATTACAACACACAACTCTTATCTGTGCATAACAACTCTTACCTGTACATTACAACACACAACTCTTACCTGTGCATAACAACTCTTACCTGTACATTACAACACACAACTCTTATCTGTACATAACAACTCTTACCTGTACATTACAACACACAACTCTTATCTGTACATTACAACTCTTACCTTTACATTACAACACACAACTCTTACCTGTGCATAACCACTCTTACCTGTACATTACAACACACAACTCTTACCTGTACATTACAACACACAACTCTTACCTGTACATTACAACACACAACTCTTACCCGTACATAACAACTCTTACCTGTACATAACAACTCTTACCTGTGCATAACAACTCTTACCTGTACATAACAACTCTTACCTGTACATTACAACTCTTACCTGTACATAACAACTCTTACCTGTACATTACAACACACAACTCTTATCTGTACATTACAACTCTTACCTGTACATTACAACACACAACACTTATCTGTACATTACAACACACAACTCTTACCTGTACATAACAACTCTTACCTGTACATTACAACACACAACCCTTACCTGTACATTACAACTCTTACCTGTACATTACAACACACAACTCTTACCTGTACATTACAACTCTTACCTGTACATTACAACACACAACTCTTACCTGTACATTACAACTCTTACCTGTACATTACAACACACAACTCTTATCTGTACATTACAACTCTTACCTGTACATTACAACACACAACTCTTATCTGTACATTACAACTCTTACCTGTACATTACAACACACAACACTTATCTGTACATTACAACTCTTACCTGTACATTACAACACACAACACTTATCTGTACATTACAACTCTTACCTGTACATAACAACTCTTACCTGTACATTACAACTCTTACCTGTACATTACAACTCTTACCTGTACATTACAACTCTTACCTGTACATTACAACTCTTACCCGTACATAACAACTCTTACCTGTACATTACAACTCTTACCTGTACATTACAACACACAACTCTTATCTGTACATTACAACTCTTACCTGTACATTACAACACACAACACTTATCTGTACATTACAACTCTTACCTGTACATTACAACACACAACTCTTACCTGTACATAACAACTCTTACCTGTACATTAAAACTCTTACCTGTACATAAAAACTCTTACCTGTACATTACAACACACAACTCTTACCTGTACATTACAACACACAACACTTATCTGTACATTACAACTCTTACCTGTACATTACAACACACAACTCTTACCTGTACATTACAACACACAACTCTTACCTGTACATTACAACACACAACTCTTATCTGTAAATTACAACTCTTACCTGTACATTACAACTCTTACCTGTACATTACAACACACAACTCTTACCTGTACATTACAACTCTTACCTGTACATTACAACACACAACTCTTACCTGTACATTAAAACTCTTACCTGTACATTACAACACACAACTCTTACCTGTACATTACAACACACAACTCTTATCTGTACATTACAACTCTTACCTGTACATTACAACACACAACTCTTACCTGTACATTACAACACACAACTCTTATCTGTACATTACAACTCTTACCTGTACATTACAACACACAACTCTTACCTGTACATTACAACACACAACTCTTACCTGTACATTACAACACACAACTCCTACCTGTACATAACAACTCTTACCTGTGCATTACAACTCTTACCTGTACATTACAACACACAACTCTTACCTGTACATTACAACTCTTACCTGTACATTACAACTCTTACCTGTACATTACAACACACAAGTCTTACCTGTACATTACAACTCTTACCTGTACATTACAACTCTTACCTGTACATTACAACACACAACTCTTACCTGTACATTACAACTCTTACCTGTACATAACAACTCTTACCTGTACATAACAACACACAACTCTTATCTGTACATTACAACTCTTACCTGTACATTACAACACACAACTCTTACCTGTACATAACAACTCTTACCTGTACATTACAACTCTTACCTGTACATTACAACACACAACCCTTACCTGTACATTACAACTCTTACCTGTACATTACAACACACAACTCTTACCTGTACATAACAACTCTTACCTGTACATTACAACTCTTACCTGTACATTACAACACACAACACTTATCTGTACATTACAACTCTTACCTGTACATTACAACACACAACTCTTACCTGTACATTACAACACACAACTCTTACCTGTACATTAAAACTCTTACCTGTACATTACAACACACAACACTTATCTGTACATTACAACTCTTACCTGTACATTACAACACACAACTCTTACCTGTACATTACAACACACAACTCTTACCTGTGCATAACAACTCTTATCTGTACATTACAACTCTTACCTGTACACAGTGTTAATTTCGTTGACGAAGACTATGACGAAAAATATTCGTCAACTAACCTTTTTCACGGACGAAAACTAAATAAAAACGAAATAAAAAGTCAGATATGATGACGAAGAACGTGACGAAATATAACTGGCACTTTAGTCAACGAATAAAAATGAGACGAAAATATATGGGAGGTACGAATGGAGAAGAGATCCAATCATAAGTACTCTTTTTGTGGGCCGTGTTGGGCAGAAATCCAATCAGAGCGAATCTTTGAGGGTAGGTTGATCTATGCAGAAGCAGCCGAGAGCCATTTAAAAAAGCCGCGACAAATGCAAGCGCAACAGCTAAACAAATGCAGCAGCAGTTACACAGAAAAGACAGAACAGAAATGTCAGAGGCACATGAGTTACATGCCAAAGCACGCACGCCAAGTTTATTTTATCAGATAAACCACCGTGTTTCCGCTAGCTGCTAAACTTGGAATAAAATAGAAGCTAAAGAAAACCACGTCTGACCTGTATTGATTAGACCTGCGTTTCTGACCAGCGTGCGTGTAAAACGCACTTGCACCGCGGTCCATCTTACATCTGATGATGACGCATCTTTGATATGGGTTGTAACTTGAAAATAATGCTTTATGTATGTTTCTGTCGATGGATACACGTGCTGGCTCCTCAGTGATAGGCTACACTACAACAACGATAATAAAAGAAAAACTGGCAAAACGGTTTCTCTTTGTAAACTGTGTTCAATGCACGCGAGTGCTGCCGTTTGTCCAGTCATTTCGCCTTAAACGGACAAACTCATACAAAAAGTATGTCAACATGTCCATCTTGTTAAGTATCCAAGCAGACATAGTCTGAATATGCCTTAAGTGAACTTTATACAGTTTAGAAAGACGACGCATACCCCTGTCTTAAAGGGGCAGCAACCTTTAATGTCAAAGAAAATATGAGGACTCACTGCTCTTGATTGAATAGCTTGTGTAAGTTTAATAAGGATTAATCTTTCATTTAAATAGTTAAATAAGTAGTTATTTTACATCTGATTATTTATTCTATTTCTCTACCTAAAACTAACGTTAGACCTACCTGAAAAACAGGAAATGCATTGTTCATTTTATCAGTATCTTTGCTCAATAGAATTTATTTGTGCTACTGCTTGTATTTAAGTTATTTGCTCTTATCTTCTTTATTTTTAATAATCCTTTATTCTGTGAACATAGCAAATACCGAACCGTACTGAAACCGTGAACCTAAAACGTTATACAAACCGACCCGTGAGACTAAGACTAAAACTCTTATGATATTTAGTCGACTAAAACTAGACTAAGACTAAAAGATTTCAGATGACTAAAATGGGACTAAGACTAAATGGTGTGTTATTCAAAAGACTAAGACTAAGACTAAATCTGAATTTGCGGTCAAAATTAACACTGCCTGTACATAACAACTCTTACCTGTACATTACATCACACAACTCTTACCTGTACATTACATCACACAACTCTTATCTGTACATAACAACTCTTACCTGTACATTACAACACACAACTCTTACCTGTACATTACAACACACAACTCTTACCTGTACATTACAACTCTTACCTGAACATTACAACACACAACTCTTACCTGTACATTACAACACACAACTCTTACCTGTACATTACAGCACACAACTCTTACCTGTACATTACAACACACAACTCTTACCTGTACATTACAACACACAACTCTTACCTGTACATTACAGCACACAACTCTTACCTGTACATTACAACACACAACTCTTACCTGTACATTACAGCACACAACTCTTACCTGTACATTACAGCACACAACTCTTACCTGTACATTACAACACACAACTCTTACCTGTACATTACAGCACACAACTCTTATCTGTACATTACAACACACAACTCTTACCTGTACATTACAACACACAACTCTTACCTGTACATTACAGCACACAACTCTTACCTGTACATAACAACTCTTACCTGTATATTACAACACACAACTCTTACCTGTACATTACAACACACAACTCTTACCTGTACATTACAACTCTTACGTGTACATTACAACACACAACTCTTACCTGTACATAACAACACTTACCTGTACATTACAACTCTTATGTGTACATTACAACACTTACCTGTACATTACAACTCTTACCTGTGCATTACAACACACAACTCTTATCTGTACATTACAACTCTTACCTGTACATTACAACTCTTATGTGTACATTACAACACTTACCTGTACATTACAACTCTTACCTGTGCATTACAACACACAACTCTTATCTGTACATTACAACTCTTACCTGTACATTACCACTAGACATGTGCCGATTTTCGATAATGCGATTTATCACGATAACGGATATGCACGATATTGTTATCGTGGGCACTTTAAAATATTGTGAATAATAATTTATTAACAATTTATAATTTTTTCATAATGCACTCAAAAATACTTTGCCCATCAACCGTATAAATGCTCAACACCGCTGTATTCTGCGTCAAAGGGACACGTGCTCAGATATAAACAAGCCCAACGTGTGTTTGCACATGACTGAACCGGTGGAGACGCGCTGCTGAAGTGCCGCTCAGTGACAGCAGAGAGCGCTGATGAACTGCAGAATGCAGCCGGTTACCCCGGAAACCAGCAAACAAACAAAAAAACGAGTGTAGTTTTTAAAACAGCCATTCGTTTTTGTAATCTCAATGTTGTGCATCACAGCACCAAATACTTAATACTTAAAGACTTAATAGGCTATTTATTTTCAAATTTAAACATTTTTATGTTTTAATCTGGAAACAACACACCCTAATAATTAGAACTGTTCTAATTATTTGTTATTGTTCAGTATAACTTTGAGATACGACTTCATTAGTTAACATGTTAATTTATTATTACCAAACTGACAATGAAAAATACTTATAAAGAATTAATCATTCTATGTTAATTTCTTAGTTACTTTTTAATAACATTAAAATCAAAATCAAAATAACTTTTTTTAATGGACCTAAGATAAAACTAACAATGATCAGTATTTCTTAACTAACATTAACAAAAACATTATACTTTCTGTAGCAAATGTAGCTATTGCTCAATCTTAGTTAATGCATAAACTAATGAGACCTTATTGTAATTTGTAAGCCTACCTGTTGTTCTTTATAGCCTAATTCTTTTGCACTTTAATCTGCTTGAAAATTGTACTTTTACAGCTCTGAAAAAAATCAAGAGACCACTTAACATTGATTTCTCAAGAGGGGTCTCTTAATTTTTTTTTCCAGAGCTGTATATATTTTTGGTGCATTATTGTATTTAAATATTCAGTAATTTTTGTTCTTACAAAAATAGTTCTTAAAGCTGTTATGCTATGGCAACACTTTTTTTTGCAGCGTATTTCAATATCGTGATAATACCGTACATCGTGATAAAACTTCATCAATTAATCGAAACATGAAAAATTGATATCGGCACATGCCTAATTACCACACACAACTCTTACCTGTACATTACAAATCTTACCTGTACATTACAACACACAACTCTTACCTGTAAATTACAACACACAACTCTTACCTGTACATTACAACACACAACTCTTATCTGTACATTACAACACACAACTCTTACCTGTACATTACAACTCTTACCTGTACATTACAACACACAACTCTTACCTGTACATTAAAACTCTTACCTGTACATTACAACACACAACTCTTACCTGTACATTACAACACACAACTCTTACCTGTACATTACAACACACAACTCTTACCTGTACATTAAAACTCTTACCTGTACATTACAACACACAACTCTTACCTGTACATTACAACACACAACTCTTACCCGTACATAACAACTCTTACCTGTACATTACAACTCTTACCTGTACATTACAACACACAACTCTTATCTGTACATTACAACTCTTACCTGTACATTACAACTCTTACCTGTACATAACAACTCTTACCTGTACATTACAACACACAACTCTTACCTGTACATAACAACTCTTACCTGTACATAACAACTCTTACCTGTACATTACAACACACAACTCTTACCTGTACATAACAACTCTTACCTGTACATAACAACTCTTACCTGTACATTAAAACTCTTACCTGTACATTACAACACACAACTCTTATCTGTACATTACAACTCTTACCTGTACATTACAACACACAACACTTATCTGTACATTACAACTCTTACCTGTGCATTACAACACACAACACTTATCTGTACATTACAACTTTTACCTGTACATAACAACTCTTACCTGTACATTACAACTCTTACCTGTACATTACAACACACAACTCTTACCTGTACATAACAACTCTTACCTGTACATTACAACACACAACTCTTACCCGTACATAACAACTCTTACCTGTACATTACAACTCTTACCTGTACATTACAACACACAACTCTTATCTGTACATTACAACTCTTACCTGTACATTACAACACACAACTCTTACCTGTACATAACAACTCTTACCTGTACATTAAAACTCTTACCTGTACATAAAAACTCTTACCTGTACATTACAACACACAACTCTTACCTGTACATTACAACACACAACTCTTACCTGTACATTACAGCACACAACTCTTACCTGTACATTACAACACACAACTCTTACCTGTACATTACAGCACACAACTCTTACCTGTACATTACAACACACAACTCTTACCTGTACATTACAACACACAACTCTTACCTGTACATTACAGCACACAACTCTTACCTGTACATTACAACACACAACTCCTACCTGTACATTACAGCACACAACTCTTACCTGTACATTACAACACACAACTCCTACCTGTACATTACAGCACACAACTCTTACCTGTACATTACAACACACAACTCTTACCTGTACATTACAACACACAACTCTTACCTGTACATTACAGCACACAACTCTTACCTGTACATAACAACTCTTACGTGTACATTACAACACACAACTCTTACCTGTACATTACAACACACAACTTTTACCTGTACATTACAACACACAACTCTTACCTGTACATTACAACACACAACTCTTACCTGTACATTACAACTCTTACGTGTACATTACAACACACAACTCTTACCTGTACATAACAACACTTACCTGTACATTACAACTCTTATGTGTACATTACAACACTTACCTGTACATTACAACTCTTACCTGTGCATTACAACACACAACTCTTATCTGTACATTACAACTCTTACCTGTACATTACAACTCTTATGTGTACATTACAACACTTACCTGTACATTACAACTCTTACCTGTGCATTACAACACACAACTCTTATCTGTACATTACAACTCTTACCTGTACATTACCACTAGACATGTGCCGATTTTCGATAATGCGATTTATCACGATAACGGATATGCACGATATTGTTATCGTGGGCACTTTAAAATATTGTGAATAATAATTTATTAACAATTTATAATTTTTTCATAATGCACTCAAAAATACTTTGCCCATCAACCGTATAAATGCTCAACACCGCTGTATTCTGCGTCAAAGGGACACGTGCTCAGATATAAACAAGCCCAACGTGTGTTTGCACATGACTGAACCGGTGGAGACGCGCTGCTGAAGTGCCGCTCAGTGACAGCAGAGAGCGCTGATGAACTGCAGAATGCAGCCGGTTACCCCGGAAACCAGCAAACAAACAAAAAAACGAGTGTAGTTTTTAAAACAGCCATTCGTTTTTGTAATCTCAATGTTGTGCATCACAGCACCAAATACTTAATACTTAAAGACTTAATAGGCTATTTATTTTCAAATTTAAACATTTTTATGTTTTAATCTGGACTACAACACACCCTAATAATTAGAACTGTTCTAATTATTTGTTATTGTTCAGTATAACTTTGAGATACGACTTCATTAGTTAACATGTTAATTTATTATTACCAAACTGACAATGAAAAATACTTATAAAGAATTAATCATTCTATGTTAATTTCTTAGTTACTTTTTAATAACATTAAAATCAAAATCAAAATAACTTTTTTTAATGGACCTAAGATAAAACTAACAATGATCAGTATTTCTTAACTAACATTAACAAAAACATTATACTTTCTGTAGCAAATGTAGCTATTGCTCAATCTTAGTTAATGCATAAACTAATGAGACCTTATTGTAATTTGTAAGCCTACCTGTTGTTCTTTATAGCCTAATTCTTTTGCACTTTAATCTGCTTGAAAATTGTACTTTTACAGCTCTGAAAAAAATCAAGAGACCACTTAACATTGATTTCTCAAGAGGGGTCTCTTAATTTTTTTTTCCAGAGCTGTATATATTTTTGGTGCATTATTGTATTTAAATATTCAGTAATTTTTGTTCTTACAAAAATAGTTCTTAAAGCTGTTATGCTATGGCAACACTTTTTTTTGCAGCGTATTTCAATATCGTGATAATACCGTATATCGTGATAAAACTTCATCAATTAATCGCAACATGAAAAATTGATATCGGCACATGCCTAATTACCACACACAACTCTTACCTGTACATTACCACACACAACTCTTACCTGTACATTACAACACACAACTCTTACCTGTACATTACAAATCTTACCTGTACATTACAACACACAACTCTTACCTGTAAATTACAACACACAACTCTTACCTGTACATTACAACACACAATTCTTATCTGTACATTACAACACACAACTCTTACCTGTACATTACAACTCTTACCTGTACATTACAACACACAACTCTTATCTGTACATTACAACACACAACTCTTATCTGTACATTACAACTCTTACCTGTACATTACAACACACAACTCTTACCTGTACATTACAACACACAACTCTTATCTGTACATTACAACTCTTACCTGTACATTACAACACACAACTCTTACCTGTACATTAAAACTCTTACCTGTACATTACAACACACAACTCTTACCTGTACATTACAACACACAACTCTTACCTGAACATAACAACTCTTACCTGTACATTACAACACACAACTCTTACCCGTACATAACAACTCTTACCTGTACATTACAACTCTTACCTGTACATTACAACACACAACTCTTATCTGTACATTACAACTCTTACCTGTACATTACAACACACAACACTTATCTGTACATAACAACTCTTACCTGTACATTAAAACTCTTACCTGTACATACAAACTCTTACCTGTACATTACAACACACAACACTTATCTGTACATTACAACTCTTACCTGTGCATTACAACACACAACACTTATCTGTACATTACAACTTTTACCTGTACATAACAACTCTTACCTGTACATTACAACACACAACTCTTACCCGTACATAACAACTCTTACCTGTACATTACAACTCTTACCTGTACATTACAACACACAACTCTTATCTGTACATTACAACTCTTACCTGTACATTACAACACACAACTCTTACCCGTACATAACAACTCTTACCTGTACATTACAACTCTTACCTGTACATTACAACACACAACTCTTACCTGTACATAACAACTCTTACCTGTACATTACAACACACAACTCTTATCTGTACATTACAACTCTTACCTGTACATTACAACACACAACTCTTACCTGTACATAACAACTCTTACCTGTACATTAAAACTCTTACCTGTACATAAAAACTCTTACCTGTACATTACAACACACAACTCTTATCTGTACATTACAACTCTTACCTGTACATTACAACACACAACTCTTATCTGTACATTACAACACACAACTCTTACCTGTACATTACAACACACAACTCCTACCTGTACATAACAACTCTTACCTGTACATAACAACTCTTACCTGTACATTACAACACACAACTCTTACCTGTACATTACAACACTCAACTCTTACCTGTACATTACAACACTCAACTCTTACCTGTACATTACAACACACAACTCTTACCTGTACATTAAAACTCTTACCTGTACATAAAAACTCTTACCTGTACATTACAACACACAAATCTTACCTGTACATTACAACTCTTACCTGTACATAACAACACACAACTCTTACCTGTGCATAACAACTCTTATCTGTACATTACAACTCTTACCTGTACATAACAACTCTTACCTGTACATTACATCACACAACTCTTATCTGTACATTACAACACACAACTCTTACCTGTACATTACAGCACACAACTCTTACCTGTACATTACAACACACAACTCTTACCTGTACATTACAGCACACAACTCTTACCTGTACATTACAACACACAACTCTTACCTGTACATTACAACACACAACTCTTACCTGTACATTACAGCACACAACTCTTACCTGTACATTACAACACACAACTCTTACCTGTACATTACAACACACAACTCTTACCTGTATATTACAACACACAACTCTTACCTGTACATTACAACTCTTACCTGTACATTACAACACACAACTCTTACCTGTACATTACAACTCTTACCTGTACATTACATCACACAACTCTAATCTGTACATTACAACTCTTACCTGTACATAACAACACACAACTCTTACCTGTACATTACAACACACAACTCTTACCTGTACATTACAACACACAACTCTTACCTGTACATAACAACAAACAACTCTTACCTGTACATTACAACTCTTACCTGTACATTACAACACACAACTCTTACCTGTACATTACAACACACAACTCTTACCTGTACATAACAACACACAACTCTTACCTGTACATTACAACTCTTACCTGTACATTACAACACACAACTCTTACCCGTACATAACAACTCTTACCAGTACATTACAACACACAACTCTTACCCGTACATAACAACTCTTACCTGTACATTACAACTCTTACCTGTACATTACAACACACAACTCTTACCTGTACATAACAACTCTTACCTGTACATTACAACACACAACTCTTACCCGTACATAACAACTCTTACCTGTACATTACAACTCTTACCTGTACATTACAACACACAACTCTTATCTGTACATTACAACTCTTACCTGTACATTACAACACACAACTCTTATCTGTACATTACAACTCTTACCTGTACATTACAACACACAACACTTATCTGTATATTACAACTCTTACCTGTACATTACAACACACAACTCTTACCTGTACATTACAACACACAACTCTTACCTGTACATTACAACACACAACTCTTACCTGTACATAACAACTCTTACCTGTACATTAAAACTCTTACCTGTACATAAAAACTCTTACCTGTACATTACAACACACAACTCTTATCTGTACATTACAACTCTTACCTGTACATTACAACACACAACACTTATCTGTACATTACAACTCTTACCTGTACATTACAACACACAACACTTATCTGTACATTACAACTTTTACCTGTACATAACAACTCTTACCTGTACATTACAACACACAACTCTTACCTGTACATTACAACTCTTACCTGTACATTACAACACACAACACTTATCTGTACATTACAACTCTTACCTGTACATTACAACACACAACTCTTACCTGTACATTACAACACACAACTCTTACCTGTACATAACAACTCTTACCTGTACATTAAAACTCTTACCTGTACATTACAACTCTTACCTGTACATTACAACACACAACTCTTACCTGTACATAACAACTCTTACCTGTACATTAAAACTCTTACCTGTACATAAAAACTCTTACCTGTACATTACAACACACAACTCTTACCTGTACATTACAACACACAACTCTTACCTGTAAATTACAACTCTTACCTGTACATTACAACACACAACTCTTACCTGTACATTACAACACACAACTCTTACCTGTACATTAAAACTCTTATCTGTACATTACAACACACAACTCTTATCTGTACATTACAACTCTTACCTGTACATTACAACACACAACTCTTACCTGTACATTACAACACACAACTCTTATCTGTACATTACAACTCTTACCTGTACATTACAACACACAACTCTTATCTGTACATTACAACACACAACTCTTACCTGTACATTACAACACACAACTCCTACCTGTACATAACAACTCTTACCTGTACATTACAACTCTTACCTGTACATAACAACTCTTACCTGTACATTACAACACACAACTCTTACCTGTACATTACAACTCTTACCTGTACATTACAACACTCAACTCTTACCTGTACATTACAACACACAACTCTTACCTGTACATTAAAACTCTTACCTGTACATAAAAACTCTTACCTGTACATTACAACACACAAATCTTACCTGTACATTACAACTCTTACCTGTACATAACAACACACAACTCTTACCTGTGCATAACAACTCTTATCTGTACATTACAACTCTTACCTGTACATAACAACTCTTACCTTTACATTACAACACACAACTCTTACCTGTGCATAACAACTCTTATCTGTACATTACAACTCTTACCTGTACATAACAACTCTTACCTGTACATTACATCACACAACTCTTATCTGTACATTACAACACACAACTCTTACCTGTACATTACAGCACACAACTCTTACCTGTACATTACAACACACAACTCTTACCTGTACATTACAGCACACAACTCTTACCTGTACATTACAACACACAACTCTTACCTGTACATTACAACACACAACTCTTACCTGTACATTACAGCACACAACTCTTACCTGTACATTACAACACACAACTCTTACCTGTACATTACAACACACAACTCTTACCTGTACATTACAGCACACAACTCTTACCTGTATATTACAACACACAACTCTTACCTGTACATTACAACTCTTACCTGTACATTACAACACACAACTCTTACCTGTACATTACAACTCTTACCTGTACATTACATCACACAACTCCTACCTGTACATTACAACTCTTACCTGTACATAACAACACACAACTCTTACCTGTACATTACAACACACAACTCTTACCTGTACATTACAACACACAACTCTTACCTGTACATAACAACAAACAACTCTTACCTGTACATTACAACTCTTACCTGTACATTACAACACACAACTCTTACCTGTACATTACAACACACAACTCTTACCTGTACATAACAACACACAACTCTTACCTGTACATTACAACTCTTACCTGTACATTACAACACACAACTCTTACCTGTACATAACAACTCTTACCTGTACATTACAACACACAACTCTTACCTGTACATTACAACACACAACTCTTACCTGTACATTACAACTCTTACCTGTACATTACAACACACAACTCTTATCTGTACATTACAACTCTTACCTGTACATTACAACACACAACACTTATCTGTACATTACAACACACAACTCTTATCTGTACATTACAACTCTTACCTGTACATTACAACACACAACTCTTACCTTTACATTACAACACACAACTCTTATCTGTACATTACAACTCTTACCTGTACATTACAACACACAACTCTTACCTGTACATAACAACTCTTACCTGTACATTACAACACACAACTCTTACCCGTACATAACAACTCTTACCTGTACATTACAACTCTTACCTGTACATTACAACACACAACTCTTATCTGTACATTACAACTCTTACCTGTACATTACAACACACAACTCTTATCTGTACATTACAACTCTTACCTGTACATTACAACACACAACACTTATCTGTACATTACAACTCTTACCTGTACATTACATCACACAACTCTTACCTGTACATTACAACACACAACTCTTACCTGTACATTACAACACACAACTCTTACCTGTACATAACAACTCTTACCTGTAAATTAAAACTCTTACCTGTGCATAAAAACTCTTACCTGTACATTACAACACACAACTCTTATCTGTACATTACAACTCTTACCTGTACATTACAACACACAACACTTATCTGTACATTACAACTCTTACCTGTACATTACAACACACAACACTTATCTGTACATTACAACTTTTACCTGTACATAACAACTCTTACCTGTACATTACAACACACAACTCTTACCTGTACATTACAACTCTTACCTGTACATTACAACACACAACACTTATCTGTACATTACAACTCTTACCTGTACATTACAACACACAACTCTTACCTGTACATTACAACACACAACTCTTACCTGTACATTACAACACACAACTCTTACCTGTACATTACAACACACAACTCTTACCTGTACATTACAACACACAACTCTTACCTGTACATTACAACACACAACTCTTACCTGTACATTACAACACACAACTCTTATCTGTAAATTACAACTCTTACCTGTACATTACAACACACAACTCTTACCTGTACATTACAACTCTTACCTGTACATTACAACACACAACTCTTACCTGTACATTACAACACACAACTATTACCTGTACATTACAACACACAACTCTTACCTGTACATTACAACACACAACTCTTACCTGTACATTACAACACACAACTCTTATCTGTACATTACAACTCTTACCTGTACATTACAACACACAACTCTTACCTGTACATTACAACACACAACTCTTATCTGTACATTACAACTCTTACCTGTACATTACAACACACGACTCTTATCTGTACATTACAACACACAACTCCTACCTGTACATAACAACTCTTACCTGTACATTACAACTCTTACCTGTACATTACAACACACAACTCTTACCTGTACATAACAACTCTTACCTGTACATTACAACACACAACTCTTATCTGTACATTACAACACACAACTCCTACCTGTACATTACAACATACAACTCTTATCTGTACATTACAACACACAACTCTTACCTGTACATTACAACACACAACTCTTATCTGTACATTACAACACACAACTCTTACCTGTACATTACAACACACAACTCTTACCTGTACATTACAACACACAACTCTTATCTGTACATTACAACACACAACTCTTACCTGTACATAACAACTCTTACCTGTACATTACAACACACAACTCTTACCTGTACATTACAACTCTTACCTGTACATTACAACTCTTACCTGTACATTACAACACTTACCTGTACATAACAACTCTTACCTGTACATTACAACTCTTACCTGTACATAACAACTCTTACCTGTACATTACAACACACAACTCTTACCCGTACATAACAACTCTTACCTGTACATTACAACACACAACTCTTATCTGTACATTACAACTCTTACCTGTGGATAACAACTCTTACCTGTACATAACAACTCTTACCTGTACATTACAACACACAACTCTTACCCGTACATAACAACTCTTACCTGTACATTACAACACACAACTCTTACCCGTACATAACAACTCTTACCTGTACATTACAACACACAACTCTTATCTGTACATTACAACTCTTACCTGTACATTACAACACACAACTCTTACCTGCACATTACAACTCTTACCTGTACATTACAACACACAACTCTTATCTGTACATTACAACTCTTACCTGTACATTACAACATACAACTCTTATCTGTACATTACAACTCTTACCTGTACATTACAACACACAACTCTTACCTGTACATTACAACTTTTACCTGTACATTACAACACACAACTCTAATCTGTACATTACAACACACAACTCTTATCTGTACATTACAACTCTTACCTGTACATTACAACACACAACTCTTACCTGTACATTACAACACACAACCCTTACCTGTACATTACAACTCTTACCTGAACATTACAACATACAACTCTAATCTGTACATTACAACACACAACTCTTATCTGTACATTACAACTCTTACCTGTACATTACAACACACAACTCTTACCTGTACATTACAACACACAACTCTTACCTGTACATTACAACTCTTACCTGAACATTACAACATACAACTCTAATCTGTACATTACAACACACAACTCTTATCTGTACATTACAACTCTTACCTGTACATTACAACACACAACTCTTACCTGTACATTACAACACACAACTCTTACCTGTGCATAACAACTCTTACCTTTACATTACAACACACAACTCTTATCTGTGCATAACAACTCTTACCTGTACATTACAACACACAACTCTTACCTGTGCATAACAACTCTTACCTGTACATTACAACACACAACTCTTACCTGTGCATAACAACTCTTACCTGTACATTACAACACACAACTCTTATCTGTACATAACAACTCTTACCTGTATATTACAACACACAACTCTTACCTGTACATTACAACACACAACTCTTATCTGTACATTACAACTCTTACCTTTACATTACAACACACAACTCTTACCTGTGCATAACCACTCTTACCTGTACATTACAACACACAACTCTTACCTGTACATTACAACACACAACTCTTACCTGTACATTACAACACACAACTCTTACCCGTACATAACAACTCTTACCTGTACATAACAACTCTTACCTGTGCATAACAACTCTTACCTGTACATTACAACTCTTACCTGTATATAACAACTCTTACCTGTACATTACAACACACAACTCTTATCTGTACATTACAACTCTTACCTGTACATTACAACACACAACACTTATCTGTACATTACAACTCTTACCTGTACATTACAACACACAACTCTTACCTGTACATTACAACACACAACTCTTACCTGTACATTACAACACACAACTCTTACCTGTACATAACAACTCTTACCTGTACATTACAACACACAACTCTTACCTGTACATTACAACTCTTACCTGTACATTACAACACACAACTCTTACCTGTACATTACAACACACAACTATTACCTGTACATTACAACACAC
This sequence comes from Pseudorasbora parva, assembly GCF_024679245.1. Taxonomy (NCBI): domain Eukaryota; kingdom Metazoa; phylum Chordata; class Actinopteri; order Cypriniformes; family Gobionidae; genus Pseudorasbora; species Pseudorasbora parva. Next base: position 13,236,298 of record NC_090196.1, on the reverse strand, counting down.
AACTCTTACCTGTACATTAAAACTCTTATCTGTACATTACAACACACAACTCTTATCTGTACATTACAACTCTTACCTGTACATTACAACACACAACTCTTATCTGTACATTACAACACACAACTCTTACCTGTACATTACAACACACAACTCCTACCTGTACATAACAACTCTTACCTGTACATTACAACTCTTACCTGTACATAACAACTCTTACCTGTACATTACAACTCTTACCTGTACATAACAACTCTTACCTGTACATTACAACACACAACTCTTACCTGTACATTACAACTCTTACCTGTACATTACAACACTCAACTCTTACCTGTACATTACAACACACAACTCTTACCTGTACATTAAAACTCTTACCTGTACATAAAAACTCTTACCTGTACATTACAACACACAACTCTTACCTGTACATTACAACTCTTACCTGTACATAACAACACACAACTCTTACCTGTGCATAACAACTCTTATCTGTACATTACAACTCTTACCTGTACATAACAACTCTTACCTTTACATTACAACACACAACTCTTACCTGTACATTACAACTCTTACCTGTACATAACAACTCTTACCTGTACATTACATCACACAACTCTTACCTGTACATTACAGCACACAACTCTTACCTGTACATTACAACACACAACTCTTACCTGTACATTACAGCACACAACTCTTACCTGTACATTACAACACACAACTCTTACCTGTACATTACAACACACAACTCTTACCTGTACATTACAGCACACAACTCTTACCTGTACATTACAACACACAACTCTTACCTGTACATTACAACACACAACTCTTACCTGTACATTACAACTCTTACCTGTACATTACAACACACAACTCTTACCTGTACATTACAACTCTTACCTGTACATTACATCACACAACTCTAATCTGTACATTACAACTCTTACCTGTACATAACAACACACAACTCTTACCTGTACATTACAACACACAACTCTTACCTGTACATTACAACACACAACTCTTACCTGTACATAACAACACACAACTCTTACCTGTACATTACAACTCTTACCTGTACATTACAACACACAACTCTTACCTGTACATTACAACACACAACTCTTACCTGTACATAACAACACACAACTCTTACCTGTACATTACAACTCTTACCTGTACATTACAACACACAACTCTTACCCGTACATAACAACTCTTACCTGTACATTACAACACACAACTCTTACCCGTACATAACAACTCTTACCTGTACATTACAACTCTTACCTGTACATTACAACACACAACTCTTATCTGTACATTACAACTCTTACCTGTACATTACAACACACAACACTTATCTGTACATTACAACACACAACTCTTATCTGTACATTACAACTCTTACCTGTACATTACAACACACAACTCTTACCTGTACATTACAACACACAACTCTTACCTTTACATTACAACACACAACTCTTATCTGTACATTACAACTCTTACCTGTACATTACAACACACAACTCTTACCTGTACATAACAACTCTTACCTGTACATTACAACACACAACTCTTACCCGTACATAACAACTCTTACCTGTACATTACAACTCTTACCTGTACATTACAACACACAACTCTTATCTGTACATTACAACTCTTACCTGTACATTACAACACACAACTCTTACCTGTACATTACAACACACAACTCTTACCTGTACATTACAACACACAACTCTTACCTGTACATAACAACTCTTACCTGTAAATTAAAACTCTTACCTGTACATAAAAACTCTTACCTGTACATTACAACACACAACTCTTATCTGTACATTACAACTCTTACCTGTACATTACAACACACAACACTTATCTGTACATTACAACTCTTACCTGTACATTACAACACACAACACTTATCTGTACATTACAACTTTTACCTGTACATAACAACTCTTACCTGTACATTACAACACACAACTCTTACCTGTACATTACAACTCTTACCTGTACATTACAACACACAACACTTATCTGTACATTACAACTCTTACCTGTACATTACAACACACAACTCTTACCTGTACATTACAACACACAACTCTTACCTGTACAGTACAACACACAACTCTTATCTGTAAATTACAACTCTTACCTGTACATTACAACACACAACTCTTACCTGTACATTACAACTCTTACCTGTACATTACACAGGGTATCTGCAGGTTTTACCAAGTCAAATTTAAGACTTTTTAAGACCTTTTTAAGACCATTATGAATAAAATTTAAGACCTATATTGCGCAATAAAAAAAAACATGCATAAGAAATCCAGAATCACTAAATTACCTAAACTTATATTATTTAATTTATTTTAAATTGAACAAAGTATTAGTGAACTTATTATTCATAGCTCAATCCCACCAGGATTAGCATATATATATATATATATATATATATATATATATATATATATATATATATATATATATATATATATTAGGGCTGGGCAAAAAAAAAAAAAATCGATTTTGCGATTAATCGGTTTTTAAAATCTGGTCGATTCAGAATCAATTCTCAAAGGCCATGAATCGATTTTTTAAAATATTTATTTCCGCTAACATTGAACATAAGCTTAACGTAAATCTAATTACTAGTCTTCTCCACTAGATGTCACCCATTTGCCTTGCGCGATCTTACAAAGGAGCAAGAGGCGCACATCATTTATCCATTCAGTGTTTAAATGGCAGCTTCCGGTGCATTGTCGCCTTTTATAATGCTGAGGTGAAATACTGTAGTAATACTAAAAATATGCGGAACCATTTGATGTGACAACACACACACAGCCGAGCACACAACTGCTAAAAATAATTACATACACGCGAATGCTTGCCTTGCATTAGGATCAAACTTGAGCAGTCACTTAAGCATGTACGTTAGCCATTATAGACATATTCAAATTATAATGATTCAAACCCTAATAGCTTATATTATAAACAGATTTCCTCTAATAATAGTTAGTCCACAGTCAACTTAAGTCAGTTAAGGTATTGTTGTCCGTTACCACGACAACTACTCACCCATAGACTAAAAACATTATGAACGCATTTCTCATGTATGAAAAGTAAATTTGCACACATGAGCAGCAAAATTGCAAGAAAAGCTTGTCGTGTACTTAAAATTGCTATAAAAAAACATCCAATATCCTAGCTTTTTATGTTTTAGAATAAATATATCAAAACATCCATAAAATACTTCTCAGATAATTTTTTTTAAAAATACAATTGCATCAAAATTGTATTTAACAATTGTATGGATTTGAAATATAGAGATGCGTTCTGTTTTAATGTACTCAGGTGTACCTAAAATAAAAAGTTTAACATACATGATTGTGGCTCTTCATTTCTTTTTAATTACACATTTATGTTCACTGTTCTTTTTTATAAATACCTACAGTATTTGTATTAAATCTATATTCATTTGAGTTGAATCGAAAATCGAATTGAATCAAAATTGAATCGATTTGAGGACTTGTGAATCAAAATCGAATTGAATCTGAACATCTGAATCGATACCCAGCCCTAATATATATATATATATATATATATATATATATATATATATATATATATATATATATATATATTTTTTTTTTTTTTTTTTTTTGTGGTGGTCACTTTCATACATTTTTATTTTTTCATAATTAGGATGCAACATTAACCATATTATTATGTTAGATGCACAATGATCACACATGGCAATAAAACAAAATGCATGAATCTTGTTTGGTAGGCATATTACAAAAACAAAGGCTGTTCCAGTAGTGCACTATCTATCTTTAATAACACGATCGCTTGGGGTGGGAAATATGACCAACCAGAGCAATAAGCAATTGCTTAATATAAGTAAAACGTTATTAAGTAATTACGTAATCAAGTAATCGGTCAGTAATAAAATATATACTTATAAACAAATGACAATAGGAAAAATAAATACAACATAAAGATGCATAAAAAGTGCATATAAAGATGCATACACTCCACTGTTTTTAGAAATAGGGCTTATTCAACTTCTTTTGGATAAACCCCATTTATATATGTCGGCAAATGCATTTGTCTCAGTGCATGCATTGTTTTAGTTTGGCAGGGTCGCCGCTAGCTTAGCTTAAAATTCATTTCCCCACACATCTAAATGTAGCAAAGTAGAATAAGCCCGATTTCTAAAACAGTTGGAGTGTTCCTTTAAGTGTAAGTGCTGTTTCCCCGTTTGTGTTGTTGTTAAGCTATATTAGTTTGCTTTCACTTTGAGAGCTTTAATGCCCAGATCCAGTACTTACTGACAGTTCCCACACTTTTTAACTCAAATCAGGATATAGACATATGCATAATGTGTACATTTGATCGTTCAAGAGTAACGTTAGGCTAATGAGCCTAAAAATAACACATTCAATACACTCGCGCGAGCGCTGACAGGCAGCAAACACATAACGTTACAGTCTGACATCGGAGTTCGGCGTTTGCATCACTGTTATTAACTCTATTTAGTGCAATCGGGTATATTATACTTTTATTTGGTTATTATGCAAGATGGTGAGAAAGATTCGCCTTTGCGTTCATGATCGCGGAACTGCAAGAACCGTCAGACTCAGCTGAAGAATAAAATCCGTTTTATGCGTCTGTGAGGTACGATCAGAAAGAGGCTCGTGCCAATAACACGAAAGCTGATTGGCTGCAATACACGTGGCATGCTTGCCTAATTTGTAGTTGTAATAGAGCGAACAATAGTTGGTCTAGCCTAGCGAAAGAAAGAACTACAAACACCACGGAACAAACACACACACACATGCTCGCGTGCTGCGGGACGTGAGAGCGTTTCAATGAGGTAGCGTTACATGGACGTAGGAAAATTAAGACCTGTTTAACATGATTTAAGACCTAGAACGCAATGCTTCCGCGAATTTAAGACTTTTTAAGGCCTTATATTTTGATTCTGAAATTTAATACTTTTTAAGACTTTTTAAGACTCCGCGGGGACCCTGATTACAACACACAACTCTTACCTGTACATTACAACACACAACTATTACCTGTACATTACAACACACAACTCTTACCTGTACATTACAACACACAACTCTTACCTGTACATTACAACACACAACTCTTATCTGTACATTACAACTCTTACCTGTACATTACAACACACAACTCTTACCTGTACATTACAACACACAACTCTTATCTGTACATTACAACACACAACTCTTACCTGTACATTACAACACACAACTCTTATCTGTACATTACAACTCTTACCTGTACATTACAACACACAACTCTTACCTGTACATTACAACACACAACTCTTATCTGTACATTACAACTCTTACCTGTACATTACAACACACAACTCTTACCTGTACATTACAACACACAACTCTTATCTGTACATTACAACACACAACTCTTACCTGTACATTACAACACACAACTCTTATCTGTAAATTACAACTCTTACCTGTACATTACAACACACAACTCTTACCTGTACATTACAACACACAACTCTTATCTGTACATTACAACTCTTACCTGTACATTACAACACACGACTCTTATCTGTACATTACAACACACAACTCCTACCTGTACATAACAACTCTTACCTGTACATTACAACTCTTACCTGTACATTACAACACACAACTCTTACCTGTACATAACAACTCTTACCTGTACATTACAACACACAACTCTTATCTGTACATTACAACACACAACTCCTACCTGTACATTACAACACACAACTCTTATCTGTACATTACAACACACAACTCTTACCTGTACATTACAACACACAACTCTTATCTGTACATTACAACACACAACTCTTACCTGTACATTACAACACACAACTCTTACCTGTACATTACAACACACAACTCTTATCTGTACATTACAACACACAACTCTTACCTGTACATAACAACTCTTACCTGTACATTACAACACACAACTCTTACCTGTACATTACAACTCTTACCTGTACATTACAACTCTTACCTGTACATTACAACACTTACCTGTACATAACAACTCTTACCTGTACATTACAACTCTTACCTGTACATAACAACTCTTACCTGTACATTACAACACACAACTCTTACCCGTACATAACAACTCTTACCTGTACATTACAACACACAACTCTTATCTGTACATTACAACTCTTACCTGTGGATAACAACTCTTACCTGTACATAACAACTCTTACCTGTACATTACAACACACAACTCTTACCCGTACATAACAACTCTTACCTGTACATTACAACACACAACTCTTACCCGTACATAACAACTCTTACCTGTACATTACAACACACAACTCTTATCTGTACATTACAACTCTTACCTGTACATTACAACACACAACTCTTACCTGCACATTACAACTCTTACCTGTACATTACAACACACAACTCTTATCTGTACATTACAACTCTTACCTGTACATTACAACATACAACTCTTATCTGTACATTACAACTCTTACCTGTACATTACAACACACAACTCTTACCTGTACATTACAACTTTTACCTGTACATTACAACACACAACTCTAATCTGTACATTACAACACACAACTCTTATCTGTACATTACAACTCTTACCTGTACATTACAACACACAACTCTTACCTGTACATTACAACACACAACCCTTACCTGTACATTACAACTCTTACCTGAACATTACAACATACAACTCTAATCTGTACATTACAACACACAACTCTTATCTGTACATTACAACTCTTACCTGTACATTACAACACACAACTCTTACCTGTACATTACAACACACAACTCTTACCTGTACATTACAACTCTTACCTGTACATTACAACACACAACACTTATCTGTACATTACAACTCTTACCTGTACATTACAACACACAACTCTTACCTGTACATTACAACTCTTACCTGTAGATTAAAACTCTTATCTGTACATTACAACACACAACTCTTACCTGTACATTACAACTCTTACCTTTACATTACAACACACAACTCTTACCTGTGCATAACAACTCTTACCTTTACATTACAACACACAACTCTTATCTGTGCATAACAACTCTTACCTGTACATTACAACACACAACTCTTACCTGTGCATAACAACTCTTACCTGTACATTACAACACACAACTCTTACCTGTGCATAACAACTCTTACCTGTACATTACAACACACAACTCTTATCTGTACATAACAACTCTTACCTGTACATTACAACACACAACTCTTACCTGTACATTACAACACACAACTCTTATCTGTACATTACAACTCTTACCTTTACATTACAACACACAACTCTTACCTGTGCATAACCACTCTTACCTGTACATTACAACACACAACTCTTACCTGTACATTACAACACACAACTCTTACCTGTACATTACAACACACAACTCTTACCCGTACATAACAACTCTTACCTGTACATAACAACTCTTACCTGTGCATAACAACTCTTACCTGTACATTACAACTCTTACCTGTACATAACAACTCTTACCTGTACATTACAACACACAACTCTTATCTGTACATTACAACTCTTACCTGTACATTACAACACACAACACTTATCTGTACATTACAACTCTTACCTGTACATTACAACACACAACTCTTACCTGTACATTACAACACACAACTCTTACCTGTACATTACAACACACAACTCTTACCTGTACATAACAACTCTTACCTGTACATTACAACACACAACTCTTACCTGTACATTACAACTCTTACCTGTACATTACAACACACAACTCTTACCTGTACATTACAACACACAACTATTACCTGTACATTACAACACACAACTCTTACCTGTACATTAAAACTCTTATCTGTACATTACAACACACAACTCTTATCTGTACATTACAACTCTTACCTGTACATTACAACACACAACTCTTACCTGTACATTACAACACACAACTCTTATCTGTACATTACAACTCTTACCTGTACATTACAACACACAACTCTTATCTGTACATTACAACACACAACTCTTACCTGTACATTACAACACACAACTCCTACCTGTACATAACAACTCTTACCTGTACATTACAACTCTTACCTGTACATAACAACTCTTACCTGTACATTACAACTCTTACCTGTACATAACAACTCTTACCTGTACATTACAACACACAACTCTTACCTGTACATTACAACTCTTACCTGTACATTACAACACTCAACTCTTACCTGTACATTACAACACACAACTCTTACCTGTACATTAAAACTCTTACCTGTACATAAAAACTCTTACCTGTACATTACAACACACAACTCTTACCTGTACATTACAACTCTTACCTGTACATAACAACACACAACTCTTACCTGTGCATAACAACTCTTACCTGTACATTACAACTCTTACCTGTACATAACAACTCTTACCTTTACATTACAACACACAACTCTTACCTGTGCATAACAACTCTTATCTGTACATTACAACTCTTACCTGTACATAACAACTCTTACCTGTACATTACATCACACAACTCTTACCTGTACATTACAGCACAAAACTCTTACCTGTACATTACAACACACAACTCTTACCTGTACATTACAGCACACAACTCTTACCTGTACATTACAACACACAACTCTTACCTGTACATTACAACACACAACTCTTACCTGTACATTACAGCACACAACTCTTACCTGTACATTACAACACACAACTCTTACCTGTACATTACAACACACAACTCTTACCTGTACATTACAACACACAACTCTTATCTGTACATTACAACTCTTACCTGTACATTACAACACACAACTCTTACCTGTACATTACAACACACAACTCTTATCTGTACATTACAACACACAACTCTTACCTGTACATTACAACACACAACTCTTATCTGTACATTACAACTCTTACCTGTACATTACAACACACAACTCTTACCTGTACATTACAACACACAACTCTTATCTGTACATTACAACTCTTACCTGTACATTACAACACACAACTCTTACCTGTACATTACAACACACAACTCTTATCTGTACATTACAACACACAACTCTTACCTGTACATTACAACACACAACTCTTATCTGTAAATTACAACTCTTACCTGTACATTACAACACACAACTCTTACCTGTACATTACAACACACAACTCTTATCTGTACATTACAACTCTTACCTGTACATTACAACACACGACTCTTATCTGTACATTACAACACACAACTCCTACCTGTACATAACAACTCTTACCTGTACATTACAACTCTTACCTGTACATTACAACACACAACTCTTACCTGTACATAACAACTCTTACCTGTACATTACAACACACAACTCTTATCTGTACATTACAACACACAACTCCTACCTGTACATTACAACACACAACTCTTATCTGTACATTACAACACACAACTCTTACCTGTACATTACAACACACAACTCTTATCTGTACATTACAACACACAACTCTTACCTGTACATTACAACACACAACTCTTACCTGTACATTACAACACACAACTCTTATCTGTACATTACAACACACAACTCTTACCTGTACATAACAACTCTTACCTGTACATTACAACACACAACTCTTACCTGTACATTACAACTCTTACCTGTACATTACAACTCTTACCTGTACATTACAACACTTACCTGTACATAACAACTCTTACCTGTACATTACAACTCTTACCTGTACATAACAACTCTTACCTGTACATTACAACACACAACTCTTACCCGTACATAACAACTCTTACCTGTACATTACAACACACAACTCTTATCTGTACATTACAACTCTTACCTGTGGATAACAACTCTTACCTGTACATAACAACTCTTACCTGTACATTACAACACACAACTCTTACCCGTACATAACAACTCTTACCTGTACATTACAACACACAACTCTTACCCGTACATAACAACTCTTACCTGTACATTACAACACACAACTCTTATCTGTACATTACAACTCTTACCTGTACATTACAACACACAACTCTTACCTGCACATTACAACTCTTACCTGTACATTACAACACACAACTCTTATCTGTACATTACAACTCTTACCTGTACATTACAACATACAACTCTTATCTGTACATTACAACTCTTACCTGTACATTACAACACACAACTCTTACCTGTACATTACAACTTTTACCTGTACATTACAACACACAACTCTAATCTGTACATTACAACACACAACTCTTATCTGTACATTACAACTCTTACCTGTACATTACAACACACAACTCTTACCTGTACATTACAACACACAACCCTTACCTGTACATTACAACTCTTACCTGAACATTACAACATACAACTCTAATCTGTACATTACAACACACAACTCTTATCTGTACATTACAACTCTTACCTGTACATTACAACACACAACTCTTACCTGTACATTACAACACACAACTCTTACCTGTACATTACAACTCTTACCTGTACATTACAACACACAACACTTATCTGTACATTACAACTCTTACCTGTACATTACAACACACAACTCTTACCTGTACATTACAACTCTTACCTGTAGATTAAAACTCTTATCTGTACATTACAACACACAACTCTTACCTGTACATTACAACTCTTACCTTTACATTACAACACACAACTCTTACCTGTGCATAACAACTCTTACCTTTACATTACAACACACAACTCTTATCTGTGCATAACAACTCTTACCTGTACATTACAACACACAACTCTTACCTGTGCATAACAACTCTTACCTGTACATTACAACACACAACTCTTACCTGTGCATAACAACTCTTACCTGTACATTACAACACACAACTCTTATCTGTACATAACAACTCTTACCTGTACATTACAACACACAACTCTTACCTGTACATTACAACACACAACTCTTATCTGTACATTACAACTCTTACCTTTACATTACAACACACAACTCTTACCTGTGCATAACCACTCTTACCTGTACATTACAACACACAACTCTTACCTGTACATTACAACACACAACTCTTACCTGTACATTACAACACACAACTCTTACCCGTACATAACAACTCTTACCTGTACATAACAACTCTTACCTGTGCATAACAACTCTTACCTGTACATTACAACTCTTACCTGTACATAACAACTCTTACCTGTACATTACAACACACAACTCTTATCTGTACATTACAACTCTTACCTGTACATTACAACACACAACACTTATCTGTACATTACAACTCTTACCTGTACATTACAACACACAACTCTTACCTGTACATTACAACACACAACTCTTACCTGTACATTACAACACACAACTCTTACCTGTACATAACAACTCTTACCTGTACATTACAACACACAACTCTTACCTGTACATTACAACTCTTACCTGTACATTACAACACACAACTCTTACCTGTACATTACAACACACAACTATTACCTGTACATTACAACACACAACTCTTACCTGTACATTAAAACTCTTATCTGTACATTACAACACACAACTCTTATCTGTACATTACAACTCTTACCTGTACATTACAACACACAACTCTTACCTGTACATTACAACACACAACTCTTATCTGTACATTACAACTCTTACCTGTACATTACAACACACAACTCTTATCTGTACATTACAACACACAACTCTTACCTGTACATTACAACACACAACTCCTACCTGTACATAACAACTCTTACCTGTACATTACAACTCTTACCTGTACATAACAACTCTTACCTGTACATTACAACTCTTACCTGTACATAACAACTCTTACCTGTACATTACAACACACAACTCTTACCTGTACATTACAACTCTTACCTGTACATTACAACACTCAACTCTTACCTGTACATTACAACACACAACTCTTACCTGTACATTAAAACTCTTACCTGTACATAAAAACTCTTACCTGTACATTACAACACACAACTCTTACCTGTACATTACAACTCTTACCTGTACATAACAACACACAACTCTTACCTGTGCATAACAACTCTTACCTGTACATTACAACTCTTACCTGTACATAACAACTCTTACCTTTACATTACAACACACAACTCTTACCTGTGCATAACAACTCTTATCTGTACATTACAACTCTTACCTGTACATAACAACTCTTACCTGTACATTACATCACACAACTCTTACCTGTACATTACAGCACACAACTCTTACCTGTACATTACAACACACAACTCTTACCTGTACATTACAGCACACAACTCTTACCTGTACATTACAACACACAACTCTTACCTGTACATTACAACACACAACTCTTACCTGTACATTACAACTCTTACCTGTACATTACAACACACAACTCTTACCTGTACATTACAACTCTTACCTGTACATTACATCACACAACTCTAATCTGTACATTACAACTCTTACCTGTACATAACAACACACAACTCTTACCTGTACATTACAACACACAACTCTTACCTGTACATTACAACTCTTACCTGTACATTACAACACACAACTCTTACCTGTACATAACAACACACAACTCTTACCTGTACATAACAACACACAACTCTTACCTGTACATTACAACACACAACTCTTACCTGTACATAACAACACACAACTCTTACCTGTACATTACAACTCTTACCTGTACATTACAACACACAACTCTTACCCGTACATAACAACTCTTACCTGTACATTACAACACACAACTCTTACCCGTACATAACAACTCTTACCTGTACATTACAACACACAACTCTTACCCGTACATAACAACTCTTACCTGTACATTACAACACACAACTCTTACCCGTACATAACAACTCTTACCTGTACATTACAACTCTTACCTGTACATTACAACACACAACTCTTATCTGTACATTACAACTCTTACCTGTACATTACAACACACAACACTTATCTGTACATTACAACACACAACTCTTATCTGTACATTACAACTCTTACCTGTACATTACAACACACAACTCTTACCTGTACATTACAACACACAACTCTTACCTGTACATTACAACACACAACTCTTACCTGTACATTACAACACACAACTCTTACCTGTACATTACAACACACAACTCTTACCTGTACATAACAACTCTTACCTGTACATTACAACACACAACTCTTACCCGTACATAACAACTCTTACCTGTACATTACAACTCTTACCTGTACATTACAACACACAACTCTTATCTGTACATTACATCTCTTACCTGTACATTACAACACACAACTCTTATCTGTACATTACAACTCTTACCTGTACATTACAACACACAACACTTATCTGTACATTACAACTCTTACCTGTACATTACAACACACAACTCTTACCTGTACATTACAACACACAACTCTTACCTGTACATAACAACTCTTACCTGTACATTAAAACTCTTACCTGTACATAAAAACTCTTACCTGTACATTACAACACACAACTCTTATCTGTACATTACAACTCTTACCTGTACATTACAACACACAACACTTATCTGTACATTACAACTCTTACCTGTACATTACAACACACAACACTTATCTGTACATTACAACTTTTACCTGTACATAACAACTCTTACCTGTACATTACAACACACAACTCTTACCTGTACATTACAACTCTTACCTGTACATTACAACACACAACACTTATCTGTACATTACAACTCTTACCTGTACATTACAACACACAACTCTTACCTGTACATTACAACACACAACTCTTACCTGTACATTACAACACACAACTCTTATCTGTAAATTACAACTCTTACCTGTACATTACAACACACAACTCTTACCTTTACATTACAACACACAACTCTTACCTGTGCATAACCACTCTTACCTGTACATTACAACACACAACTCTTACCTGTACATTACAACACACAACTCTTACCTGTACATTACAACACACAACTCTTACCCGTACATAACAACTCTTACCTGTACATAACAACTCTTACCTGTGCATAACAACTCTTACCTGTACATTACAACTCTTACCTGTACATAACAACTCTTACCTGTACATTACAACACACAACTCTTATCTGTACATTACAACTCTTACCTGTACATTACAACACACAACACTTATCTGTACATTACAACTCTTACCTGTACATTACAACACACAACTCTTACCTGTACATTACAACACACAACTCTTACCTGTACATTACAACACACAACTCTTACCTGTACATAACAACTCTTACCTGTACATTACAACACACAACTCTTACCTGTACATTACAACTCTTACCTGTACATTACAACACACAACTCTTACCTGTACATTACAACACACAACTATTACCTGTACATTACAACACACAACTCTTACCTGTACATTAAAACTCTTATCTGTACATTACAACACACAACTCTTATCTGTACATTACAACTCTTACCTGTACATTACAACACACAACTCTTACCTGTACATTACAACACACAACTCTTATCTGTACATTACAACTCTTACCTGTACATTACAACACACAACTCTTATCTGTACATTACAACACACAACTCTTACCTGTACATTACAACACACAACTCCTACCTGTACATAACAACTCTTACCTGTACATTACAACTCTTACCTGTACATAACAACTCTTACCTGTACATTACAACTCTTACCTGTACATAACAACTCTTACCTGTACATTACAACACACAACTCTTACCTGTACATTACAACTCTTACCTGTACATTACAACACTCAACTCTTACCTGTACATTACAACACACAACTCTTACCTGTACATTAAAACTCTTACCTGTACATAAAAACTCTTACCTGTACATTACAACACACAACTCTTACCTGTACATTACAACTCTTACCTGTACATAACAACACACAACTCTTACCTGTGCATAACAACTCTTACCTGTACATTACAACTCTTACCTGTACATAACAACTCTTACCTTTACATTACAACACACAACTCTTACCTGTGCATAACAACTCTTATCTGTACATTACAACTCTTACCTGTACATAACAACTCTTACCTGTACATTACATCACACAACTCTTACCTGTACATTACAGCACACAACTCTTACCTGTACATTACAACACACAACTCTTACCTGTACATTACAGCACACAACTCTTACCTGTACATTACAACACACAACTCTTACCTGTACATTACAACACACAACTCTTACCTGTACATTACAACTCTTACCTGTACATTACAACACACAACTCTTACCTGTACATTACAACTCTTACCTGTACATTACATCACACAACTCTAATCTGTACATTACAACTCTTACCTGTACATAACAACACACAACTCTTACCTGTACATTACAACACACAACTCTTACCTGTACATTACAACTCTTACCTGTACATTACAACACACAACTCTTACCTGTACATAACAACACACAACTCTTACCTGTACATAACAACACACAACTCTTACCTGTACATTACAACACACAACTCTTACCTGTACATAACAACACACAACTCTTACCTGTACATTACAACTCTTACCTGTACATTACAACACACAACTCTTACCCGTACATAACAACTCTTACCTGTACATTACAACACACAACTCTTACCCGTACATAACAACTCTTACCTGTACATTACAACACACAACTCTTACCCGTACATAACAACTCTTACCTGTACATTACAACACACAACTCTTACCCGTACATAACAACTCTTACCTGTACATTACAACTCTTACCTGTACATTACAACACACAACTCTTATCTGTACATTACAACTCTTACCTGTACATTACAACACACAACACTTATCTGTACATTACAACACACAACTCTTATCTGTACATTACAACTCTTACCTGTACATTACAACACACAACTCTTACCTGTACATTACAACACACAACTCTTACCTGTACATTACAACACACAACTCTTACCTGTACATTACAACACACAACTCTTACCTGTACATTACAACACACAACTCTTACCTGTACATAACAACTCTTACCTGTACATTACAACACACAACTCTTACCCGTACATAACAACTCTTACCTGTACATTACAACTCTTACCTGTACATTACAACACACAACTCTTATCTGTACATTACATCTCTTACCTGTACATTACAACACACAACTCTTATCTGTACATTACAACTCTTACCTGTACATTACAACACACAACACTTATCTGTACATTACAACTCTTACCTGTACATTACAACACACAACTCTTACCTGTACATTACAACACACAACTCTTACCTGTACATAACAACTCTTACCTGTACATTAAAACTCTTACCTGTACATAAAAACTCTTACCTG
This sequence comes from Pseudorasbora parva, assembly GCF_024679245.1. Classification (NCBI taxonomy): domain Eukaryota; kingdom Metazoa; phylum Chordata; class Actinopteri; order Cypriniformes; family Gobionidae; genus Pseudorasbora; species Pseudorasbora parva. The sequence continues at coordinate 13,219,715 of NC_090196.1, read as the reverse complement.
TACATTACAACACACAACTCTTATCTGTACATTACAACTCTTACCTGTACATTACAACACACAACACTTATCTGTACATTACAACTCTTACCTGTACATTACAACACACAACACTTATCTGTACATTACAACTTTTACCTGTACATAACAACTCTTACCTGTACATTACAACACACAACTCTTACCTGTACATTACAACTCTTACCTGTACATTACAACACACAACACTTATCTGTACATTACAACTCTTACCTGTACATTACAACACACAACTCTTACCTGTACATTACAACACACAACTCTTACCTGTACATTACAACACACAACTCTTATCTGTAAATTACAACTCTTACCTGTACATTACAACACACAACTCTTACCTGTACATTACAACACACAACTCTTACCTGTACATTACAACACACAACTCTTACCTGTACATTACAACACACAACTCTTACCTGTACATTACAACACACAACTCTTATCTGTACATTACAACTCTTACCTGTACATTACAACACACAACTCTTACCTGTACATTACAACACACAACTCTTACCTGTACATTACAACACACAACTCTTATCTGTACATTACAACTCTTACCTGTACATTACAACACACAACTCTTATCTGTACATTACAACACACAACTCCTACCTGTACATAACAACTCTTACCTGTACATTACAACTCTTACCTGTACATTACAACACACAACTCTTACCTGTACATAACAACTCTTACCTGTACATTACAACACACAACTCTTACCTGTACATTACAACACACAACTCTTACCTGTACATAACAACTCTTACCTGTACATTACAACACACAACTCTTACCTGTACATTACAACACACAACTCTTACCTGTACATTACAACACACAACTCTTATCTGTACATTACAACTCTTACCTGTACATTACAACACACAACTCTTACCTGTACATTACAACACACAACTCTTACCTGTACATTACAACACACAACTCTTATCTGTACATTACAACTCTTACCTGTACATTACAACACACAACTCTTATCTGTACATTACAACACACAACTCCTACCTGTACATAACAACTCTTACCTGTACATTACAACTCTTACCTGTACATTACAACACACAACTCTTACCTGTACATAACAACTCTTACCTGTACATTACAACACACAACTCTTATCTGTACATTACAACACACAACTCCTACCTGTACATTACAACACACAACTCTTATCTGTACATTACAACACACAACTCTTACCTGTACATTACAACACACAACTCTTATCTGTACATTACAACACACAACTCTTACCTGTACATTACAACACACAACTCTTACCTGTACATTACAACACACAACTCTTATCTGTACATTACAACACACAACTCTTACCTGTACATAACAACTCTTACCTGTACATTACAACACACAACTCTTACCTGTACATTACAACTCTTACCTGTACATTACAACTCTTACCTGTACATTACAACACTTACCTGTACATTACAACTCTTACCTGTACATTACAACTAGGGATGTCAACGATTAATCGATGATCGATTAATTGTCGATAAGACATTTGATCGATAAGACTTATCGATCATCGATTAAACAGGGTCATGCGCGTGCGTGCGGCTCAACCGCGAAACGGGAGGAAAAATGATGTGAGCGTGCCCGAGTTCTACTAAGGACCATTTTACAGCTGGAGTTACACCTTCATCATGACTGCAAGTTTGCATGTGCATTCGCAGCCTTTTGTTTTGTGCAAATGTAAGTTGTTGTAATGTGTTTATTTTGTGCAGGCCTATCTATCGCTGATTTATCTCATAAGGATGCATATTAACGTTAGAGGCGAGCGGTAGTCAAAGCGTGGCGGTGATCAGCTTCAGCGTGCAGCTCCAACAGCAATGCACAACTAATAATGACTATGATTGGGACTGTCATATTATACAACATTAATGAGAACACTATTGTAGTATAACATTGTGATTGTTAAGTATTTGGGTTTATTTGCCGTGTGTTTCATTGCGTTGATCCAGGAGGAGCGCGTGCACAACATGAGTCACGCACTCTGACTCGCGCATGTAACTTAGTTCAAGTTCACTTCTGCATTCGCATCAGAATGTGCTGAAGTAATTTGTAATATTATATTTATTTTGTAACGTTATATATGTGATCAATCATATAGGATGCCTTTCTTTTAGCGCAATAAAATGCACTAGCAAATGGCTTCAGTCAGTGATGGCTACCGGTTTTCATTCAGTGCTTCAGTTTTAGCGCATACAGAGCAATGCATAATAACTATGATTGGGATTTTAATATTACATAACATAAATGAGAACACTATTTTAATAAATGGTTTTAAAGTCATTGGGTTTAGGTGCCGTGTTCAGAGCGTTGTTCCAGGAAGAGCGCGTCTCCCATTCTGAATATGAATATCAGGAACTCAATTCAAGTTCACTTGTGCATTCGCATAATTAGTGAAGATATATAATTTGTAATATTTTGTTAACTTTATATAAATCTGATTAATCTCATATAGGAAGCTTTTTGTTGAGTTAAATAATGGGCTAACAAAGAGCTTCAGTGTAACTTACCAGTGTTGATGATTCAGCGCATCCGCTTCAGCTCGCCCAGTTCAAACAGCAACGCGCAACTAATAATAACTATGATTGGGACTGTCACATTACATAACATTAATGAAAAAAATATTTTAATAAATCGTTTTGAATGAATTGGGTTTAGGTGACGTTTCAGCACGTTGTGCTTGGAAGTGCGTCCACACATTCTGAATTTACAGATCTGAAGCGGTTTTCGTGTTGTAAGGTTATATTTGGTTATTAAATAAGTCATTTAATTAAATTATAAATAACATCGACTAATTTTACAAGCCCATAGCCCTTTGTTTAGATAAAAGAAATCCTTCTCATTCATTTGGTGACGAACATGGCGTTTTGAGCAGCATTGCACATGCTGTCGGCTATAAGCCACTGTTGTAGACGCATATTTCAGTATTATGGTTAACGATTAATCGATTAATTGATCGTTAATTTAAACGACGATCGATCATGGGAATTTGTGAAAATTGACATCCCTAATTACAACACACAACTCTTACCTGTACATTACAACTCTTACCTGTACATTACAACACACAACTCTTATCTGTACATTACAACTTTTACCTGTACATAACAACTCTTACCTGTACATTACAAGAGTAAGACTTGTAATGTACAGGTAAGAGTTGTAATGTACAGGTAAGAGTTGTAATGTACAGGTAAGAGTTGTAATGTACTGGTAAGAGTTGTAATGTACTGGTAAGAGTTGTGTGTTGTAATGTACAGGTAAGATTTGTAATGTACAGATAAGAGTTGATAAGAGTACAGATATGGTAAAACATATGTAAAAATGCACGGTTTGGCGAGTATTGAGGTAAACACAGTCGGATATGTCTTTATATAGGATATGGATATGCGTGTACAGCTGAGGTAATTAGATCAGTGTAGGTCTTAATCCAGACCTAATATTCTGTGATTAATGTTAAGCAAACAATGAAAAATAGGAAACCACCACATGCTTGGCTAAATAACTAAAATATATTTATTAAGAATCAGTGTATAGTTAAATTATAGAGTGAAGACTAAGTAAGAAGTTTTATTTTTGATTATTTAACTTCTTTCTTGACTTGCTATTGTTATATAGACCTAATGAAGCTGAAAAATAAAGCACTGTTTTTGTCATATTGTTTGTAATTTGCATTTTTTTGCTTACTTTTAAAAACAGATACAATTAAAAATTTATATTATAAGATTACATTTAAGAAATATTAAATTGCTCGTATCATAAAATACGATTTTGGACATCCCAACCTGTTGAGAAGTGAAAGGTTAGTGAATTATAACATGATTGATAATGTGATCTCTGTAATTATGTTCACACTGGCATGTAGTTATAGCAATAACAGAAGGGAATGGTCAAAAACCAGGGCAGGAACATGCTGGCCAATTTAATTTTTAGTAAAAAAATAAAACTATGAATAATAAGTTCTGTTGTCATATTCATATTACCAGTTTTTTGTTTATTTTTTTACCATGGTATCAATTTAGTATCAGTATCGAGGTATTTTAGTCTGGTATAGTATCGAAATCAAAAATTTGGTATTGTGACAACACTGATAGTAGTATTGCAATAGTTCACTTTAAATTACTCATTTGCATTTGTTCCTTGAGTGTGAAAAACACATAAATAATCTGCACCTTCATGTGTGCTTGGCAGGAGCTGAAAATGGCAACCAAATACCTGATGCTTATTGCCTTGGGGACTGCAGTGATAGGCAGTGTGCACTGTTGCCCTGAGCAGTGTACCTGCTCTGATAAATATAACCACCAGTTTGCAGACTGTGCCTACAAAAACCTCCTGGAAGTACCCATGGGCTTGCCATCCAACGTGACTACCATGAGTCTTTCAGCAAACAAGATTAAAGTGCTAAAATCCAAAACCTTTATAAATGTGACCCAGATGACCTCTCTTTGGCTGGCACACAATGAAATCGTCACCATTGAGAGGGACACCCTGGCTCCAATGATTCAGCTGAGAAATTTGGATATTAGCCACAACAAAATAGTGCATTTTCCATGGGAGGACTTGACCAATCTCACTGCCCTGAAGTTGTTAAAGATGAACAACAACGAGATGGTCAGCATCCCCAAGAACGCTTTTTCCAACCTGAAGGACCTCCGTTCGGTCCGTATTAACAATAACAAGTTTACCACCATTGTGCAGGGAACGTTTGATGCTTTGACTGCCATGTCCCACCTCCAAATCTTCCACAACCCCTTCATCTGCTCCTGCAACCTTGAGTGGCTTAGGGACTGGATCACGAAATCTTCAATCTCAATCCCTGAACAAAACAACATTGTCTGTGATGCTCCTTCCCACCTCAATGGTACACAGGTCACTAGCATGCCCAAACTGGATTGCAAGGCCCCGTCAGTGTCCATCACATATCAGCCAAACATTGAAAACAACGAACTCTATGAGGGATATTAGGTTATGCTGTACTGCGAAACAAAATAAACTTTCAGCAAACAAGATTAAAGTGCTAAAATCCAAAACTTTTGTAAATGTGACCCAGACGACCTCTCTTTGGCTGGCTCACAAATGAAATCGTCACCATCGAGAGGGACACCCTGGCCCTGATGATTCAGCTGAGAAATTTCAGATATTAGCCACAACAAAATAGTGCATTTTCCCTGGGGAAGACTTGACCAATCTCACCGCCCTGAATTTGTTAAAGATGGGGAATGACTTGTACTGCAAAACATGTGTAACCATTTCATGTATTTGAAAACAGATTTTCTACTTGTATTGCTTATTAAGATAAGTTGTTTGGAATGGAGGACAAGAAGAAAATGTTTCAAAAGAGTGTTAACTGTTTAAAGGTTTAGTTCACCCAAAAATGAAAATTATTTCATTAATTACTCACCTTCATGTCGTTGGACACCCGTTACACCTCCGTTCATCTTCGGAACACAAATTAAGATATTTTTATTGAAAGCTGATGGCTGAGAAAGGCTTCAGAAAGGCCTCCATTGGCATTCAGTACATTCCCACTCACAAGACCCATAAAGGCACTAAATGGGTTGTTACAAAGTCCATCTCACTACAGTGGCTGTACAATAATTTGACGAAGCGACGAGAATAGTTTTTGTGCGCAAAAAAAATAAAAATAATGACTTTATCCGCCAAGTTATTGTCTTCCGTGTAGGTCTCGGACGTGAACTCACGCGATAGCGACGCTCCTCCTCCTCTTCTGGGTCATGTATTCGAACAGCGGATCTGCTCCATATTCTTGCGCATGCATCAAGTTTATAGTCAATAACTTGGTGGATAAAGTCGTTATTTTGATTTTTGTGCTCACAACAACTACCGTATTTCCTCAAATAAAAGCCTGTAGTCAATTAAACGCCGGGCCTCTGATAGTGGCCGGCGGCGTGGTCAGCACAAACAAATAAAGCCCGGGGGGAAATTAGTGGATAAACTCCTAAATGCCGTTAATTTAATGCGAAACCATCCTGATGTCACGTGCCCCGATGTGAGTCATGCCAGTGCGACACACACTAATCCTGGTCTCTTCTGGTCTCACCTAAAAACTTTACAGGGATTGCTTTGTAAATTAAATTCAGAATATAATGGATGCATGTGCCATTTTAAATAGGATACTGTAGTCTATGAGAGATGCGACGTCTGTGAAAATACCGTGTCAGGCAGGCTACAAATATCGATCTTCACAATGCGTGGGCCTCAATCTGCTCCGTCAGTAGTCAGTGCACTGATGATCAGGGAGTCAGCCCATTGACTTACCGGTATGTCCTGATCAGTGCCCTGACTACTGAACTAGGGAGCTGATTAAGACGCACCTAATATTAGCCTCTGGTCTCTTTTATGTCTTAAGGGTGTCGCACCCAAGCCTAGAATCTCAGCTCCGCGCAGCGCCGCGTCTCAAGCCTTATTTATACTTTCGCCTGTCTGCGCGAGCCTCCACTGACTGCTTGCGCTCCTCCCCAAAGGGATGAGGCATTTATACTTGACGCGCTCGCCGTTGTGTTATTCTTTGAAACAACAGAGGGCAATTCAGAGTAATTGTTCTATAAACAAACCCGTCGAGAAGTAGGCTAATGTGCACAGGTGATGATATTTATTTTAATATATTTCACCAAAAACCACACTACAAAAGAATTGTGTAAAACTCTGTAAACCTTGGCTTGATATTATTACTTGTGACATAAGAACAAAATATGCACTAAATTAACGATCTCTTAAATATTTCCTAATTTCACTAAACTTTAATGTCGTGATTTATTTATTTATTTGCTTAAACCTGGATCTTTATTTAAAATGGCTTATTTCTGCTTTTGTAGGCTCATTTTGTAAATATAAGCACCTAATTTGTATAATTTGTATGTGCAAACTGGTGCTGATGTGAATGAGACGTCACGCTCGGCTAGATTCGCTGAGAACTCATCCATCTTCGGATGCGAAGCTGCGCGCGGAATTATAAAAAAATGCGTATTATTTTGTTGTTTTGTGATATTTTTGCAAATGTTTCTTAAAAACATCATTGATATGTGTCCACTGGAACGATCACTTTAAATTGAAAACGGTTTACATAAAGCAATTATATTTCAAACAGATGGAATTAGAAATACAGGCCTGCCCCTAATAAAAGCCTGCTTCAAATAAAAGCCGGTTCCCATCGGCAGTTCAGGTAAATAAAGGCCCCGGTCTTTATTTGAGGAATTACGGTATTTTCGTCGCATTGTAAAACTATTGTACAGCCACTGTAGTGAGATGGACTTTGTATCGATGTCTTTAGTGCCTTTATGGGTCTTGTGAGTGGGAATGTACTGAATGCCAATGGAGGCCTTTCAGAAGCCTTTCTCAGCCATCAGCTTTAAACAAAGATATCTTAATTTGTGTTCCAAAGATGAAGGAAGGTCTTACGGGTGTCGAACGACATGAGGGTGAGTAATTAATTAAATAATATGGGTGAACTAACCTTTTAAGAATGAAAGGGAATAAAAGTTTCAAGCAGATTACTACTGCCCAAAAGAAGTTATACCGTACATTTAAGGGCTAGATTTTGTTTGACGAGCAATATATATAAAAAACCCTTTTATTTTATTACTGACATACACTTGGTGAAAACTTACATATATTGTGTTTTATGTATTTCCCTCTCTGATATCTCAAAACTAATCTACAACTATTGTGAGAAGCAACTTGAAAATAATGACTCTTTCTGCAGTCAAGGTCAGTTAGGCCAGGGAGAAGTTTAGGGAGTCAAATAAGATGTTTCCAATTAAAAATATTTACACAAGTCAAGTGGGCATAACTATAATGGGATGTTTATGACTATTACCTGACTACCCAGAAAATGTACTTATATGATAAAAGGAAGTAGTAGGCCTGATAATTTGCTCATTTGATTATCCAATCAATTTTGAAAGTCTTTGTTTGAAAATGTTATGTTTTGTTTGAAGCTCACTTTGTAGCTCTCTAAAGTATGTCTTGCTTGTAAGAGAGACTACCCAGAATTTCGATTTTCATAAATAAATTTGGTTTGATTACTATTGAGTGACCTGACTTTAATCTAAGGATGCAGTGATATTAAAATGTTAGTTGATGCGATTAACAATAATTCTCTGTATTTGAAAGCCGATAACTGATATATTGGCTGATAAATCTAAGTACAAATTTGAATACACTTTGAGAGCCTGATTACAAAAACAAAAAGCTCAGTTCATGGCGTCTGTTCGCTAACTGAACGAAATTATGTTTATTTATTAGGCTACTGTAAAATAATCAAAACGATATCGATGCCTATTTATAATTTCATACAGCTATATAACGAAGTCTTGACATCATATCCGGGAGAAGTTAGTAAATTCGAGTAAAATCACAGGCTTGCTTATCCCGTGCGAATGCGCCACGCAAAACTCAGATGCGGGGGAGTCATTTCTAAATCACAGAGGTCCCTATAATACTAATCCCGTGCGAATAGTGCTTTAGAAATACGCTTAGAAAGAAAATCAGCAGGCACAATTTCATTACACTGCAAAAAAAAGCTCTTCTTACGTAATCATTTTGTCTTGTTTCTAGTCTAAATATCTAAAAATTCTTAAATCAAAATGCATTTACTATTTAAGTAAAATTACATAAGATATTCTTCCTTGTTTTCTTAAAAATAAAATCAAAATAAAGTGAATTTTTGCTTAAAACAAGCAAAATTATCTGCCAATGGGGTGAGAAAAATAATCTTATTTCTGATTAAAATATTTTTTCTTGTTTCTATCCCAAATAGAAATAAGATTACTTTTCATTTAGTCACTTCATAAAATAAAAAAAACCTCACTTCATTTAGAAAGCCCCCCCCCCCCCCCCCCCAAATTATCGATATTGACCGATATGAAACACATATTGTGAGTTTTCAGCCATGTCATCTAATCGATCTAAGGTTAATAAATGCTGTGGAAATATTGTTCATTGTTAGTTTTATCTGATAACCTTAGTTAATGCACTATGAACTAACATGAATGATCAAAGTACAATTGTTTTGATCAAATATTAAAACATGCTGCAAAATGTATATAGCAGAATGCATATAGTTAATGTGAGCTAGCTTAAGTTAACAAACGGGACTTGCAGTCATTTACTTACGACATTTACATGCATGTTTTGTAGGTTATAGCTAAAGAAACATTTATTTATAATATAATTTGAATGTTTAAATAATTTTTCGGTATAATCTGCTCATTTTAATATATTTATATTTACATATGTAATTTAGCAATTTTCGTGATTCAGTACTTTTTTATTTTATTTCTTGTAACAAAGTTCAGTTTTACTTAGAGTATTTTTGTTTGTTTGTTTGTTTGTTTTCTTCCAGTGTCCACTTTAAAAACTATCGGTTGATTAATCGGACATTTCGGGAGGTGTGGTCCAACCTAGTTATCGGTCGACCTCTACTTTAGGTAGTAAAAGAATTATTAAAATAGCCCATGTGAGCCAGTGGTTCAACCTTAGTGTTATGAAGTGACGAGAATACTTTTTGTGTGCAAAAAAAATCCCCACAAAACTTTATTCAACAATTTTGTTCTAGCCTGTGTCAGTCTCCTGAGCAGTTCTTGCTGCACTTTCAAGTTCTGCGTCCGCCGAAGCTGTTCACGTGAGCGTCACGACATGTGTGTGATGATGACGAAGGAGATGCACTGCATCTACAACATAAACTGCGTAGGAAACTGACACAGGCTAGTACAAAATTGTTGAATAAAGTTGTTATTTTGGGGTGTTTTTTTTTTGCGCACACAAAAAGTGTTCTTGTTGCTTCATAAAATTAAAGTTGAACCACTGGAATCATATGGATTATTTTAATGTTTTTCTACCTTTCTGTTCCTTAAAAATGTGAACTAAATAGCTGTCTGTGGAGGGGTCAGAGAGCTCTTGGATTCAATCAAAAATATCTTAATTTGTGTTTTCCGAAGAGGAGCGAAAGTCTTACAGGTTTGTAACGACACGAGGGTGAGTAATTAATGACAGAATTTTCATGTTTGGGTGAACTAACCCTTTAGGGAAGATATTTGAAAGAATATTTGTAACCAAGCATATCTAGTCAGCCATTGACTACCATAAGTGGGGGAAAATACTATGGTATTCAATGGCTGCCGAGATCTGCTTGGTTACAAACATTCTTCCAAGTATCTTCCTTTGTGTTCAGCAGGAGAGAACAAAATGTATACAGGTCTGGAACAACTTGTGTGTGAGTAAATGAGTAAATTTGGCATAGGCAGTTCTCTCAGGATTGAAAACCACTGCTGTAGTGAAATAGTCTCCAAGTACAACACTTACCTGCACTCTGGTGAAAGTAATTCATTATTCATGTAATTCTTACTAACGCAACAGCAGCTCACCACTGACTCTGCAGCAACATTTTTGGAGGATCCTACAGAAGATAAATGAGGATGTTGAATATACAGTAATGGCATCAGCAACACGAAAATGTAACGTTATCTGAGGTGGATTACTAAATAAAATAATAAAGAAGGTTTTGAAGTTTGCTTTAATACAATAAACGTTCCTAAAGAACCAAAATTGTACTGTTGGTGGTAAGACGTTCAGTAGTCCTACCACCTGTGTTTATATCATTATAGCCTACTGCAAACGTATTTTAATTACACATCAAAACCTAAATTATATTTCGTTTGGTCCAGCTATGTAAGATTAAAAGCAACAAAGCTTTTGAGTTGAGAAGTGTTCTGAAAATGTTTCTTAGCAGTGGATATTTGAAGAAAATAGCAGTAACGTTAACTTAGTGCCGCCGAACGGCCTTTTCAAGAGTCATGTAACGTTAGCTAACTTGGATTAAATAAGTTAAATCGACACGACGATAAACGCTGCTTTTTGTCTCTAATTCGGTTCATATGGGAGCATTAACGATTAAAATGAGTTTTATTCAAATTAAACCATTAACGCAATATGAAATCCGTTTTTTTTTACTCACCACCAGTTGCAGATGTAAATTTCAGATGGAGAAAAGCAGAACTAGTGAAACCGTTGATGAGCGAGGACGCCGAAACTGCTAAAAAATAAAATACTGCTGCGCTATTCTCGCGAGCACTGTGACGACATAAGGCGAATCGAACGTTCTATTCGTTCTTAGCAGTTGCCACTCTCGACTCATTTTACCCGCGAAAATTGTGAAACGTAGGCCTACAAAGAAACACACATCTCAAACTAATATAAATTTCATTTAAATAACCCATACACGTTAGTGCTGTTTTATGAAACGTTTCTAGTAAAATTAAAAACTTACTTTAGACACAGTGTGTGAGAAGAACCACAAACAGTCCAAGAGAACTGAATCTTTCTATTGGTTGCTAGTGAGTGAGGATGGAAGTTGTTCATCTGTCATGCCTTAGGCTACTAAAAACAAGTTTATTCAAGTGTGATATTAGTATATTCTACTACTTTTAAACAAAACAAACAAAGAAAATAAAATAAATGAAAAGAAATTATACTTCTCCAGAAGTTATGACCGATAAAAATGTCTTTGTTAAAGGGATAATTCACCCCAAAATAAAAATGCTGCCATCATTTACTCACCCTCATGACGTTGCAAACTGTAAGTCAGTCATCTTCAAAAAACAAATGAAATATGTGAGATTTCTGTCCTTCCATTTACAGCGTCTAAGTTTGATTAGTTTAACAGTCTCTTTAATAACTTTTTGAAGCATCAAAGTGGTAGTTGTGTTGCTGCCAGTAGTGACAGACATCTCTCTTTTCATCATTTCATCAAAAAGATCTTAATATGTGTTCTGAAGATGAATATTAATTTTTGTTGACCTATCCTTTTATGGTATGGGGTTTGACTGGATATCAATTCTGAAATTAAACCGTCAATTATCAATTCCTACATGCTATTGCATCAAGAGATTTTTCATGTTTCGCCACTAGAGGTCGCTTATTCCAAACAATAACAAAGGTTGAAAAGTGACTATTTAAAAGTCAGTGTTGATATCCAATCGTGTGAAAATCGCCAATATCTAATAAAAGAAAATAATAACGCAACTTTTATAAGACATTATGAGCTCCTCAAATCCATTGTGATGAGCTCATCCATTGTGGCTGCAGATCTATAGAGCTGCGTAATATCAATAATATTTAAACCAATAACATTAAAAAAGGTTTAGCTTTTGTCTGAGGCTGCACATACATCAGTAGGTGTCAGTATAAGCCAGCACAACATTTAAACTTACTGAGTGCATGCATAATGCATTTTGCTATAGGTTTATGGCCGTTGTGCTATATTTTATAAGGCACAATGTCAATAGCCTATCGCTATTATGTCATGTTAAACACTTCTAAATAAATAAATGTAATAATATAATTGATGCGAAATGTATTGTAGGCTAAAAATTGGTTTAGTCAAGTTAAAAAAAAAGCACATTATGTATTAGGCCTACTTTAAAATTTACTATTTAATAGCCCAAAATGCATAATGTTTTCCCCTTTTGAAGTGCCAGAACGTGTTTTTAAAAATCGGATAAAATATCTGCTAAAAGGAGCAACAGCAACAACAACAAAAAAAAGTGTAAAAAATTGTCCACTAGATGGCAGCATATGAAAGGGTACGAGCGTCACCGGCGTCACCGCACTGCAACCAAATAAAAGGCAATGAAAAGACATAAACAATATGTTTTTGTGCCCCTCAAAGCAAAGTCATGTTATCACTGTATTTAGTGTCGTTTCTTGAGAAGGCGGTTCCCCTGAGAAGACCTGTCAACAAATTAAGCAACTTTCGCTAAAGTCACCGCAATTACAAACATCGTTTTCAGCTCCTGCTGAGCTTCACGCTGTCATTGTTTCTGCAACTCAGTTCGTTTCTTTTTTTAATGGCAACCGGTTTGCAAAATCTCCTCAGGGAAATTGTAACACTTAGCCTATAGTCCATTCAAACTAGGCTACAGACATTTACAGAGTATGTTCTAACATTTTTGTGTGGTTTTCTGTTCCTCTTTGACAGAGAAATAGTCACTAGACAAGTAGGCTTATTTGGACATTTGTCATTCTCTTCTGTTTTCTTAATGAGTAAAAAGCTGAAATAAATTCGTGTTTTTTTCTTCTTCACCAAGCTTATTTTGCTTTATAGTAGGCGACTTTTCCAATCACTAAAACAATTACTAACCTGTAAAAATGATTTTGGACACAAGCAAATATAAATATAAATGTGTTTGTGATTGTATATGCAATCATTTAAAAGGTTTTTTTATATATAGTTTTATATAATTGTGTGGCTATCGGTAATCACATCGAAAAGACAAGGGGCATGGGTCATGTGATATAGCCTAAATTATCAACTGTATCTAAATTATGAATAACCTTCATCTGGACGGCAAAGTCCCTGTGGCATTAATGCGGAATTGAAGGGAGAGGCTGCGCGTTCACAATCCCTCCCTTACCACAGTGCAGGCGGGAGCGCGCAGTGAATTCTGTCCAAACTCAAGCGCGATCATGAGAAAACAGCCTCTGGACTGCTCAGCATCTCACGGACACTAAAATGTATCATCTGCCGTCTGCTAACCAAAACAGCAGAGATTTCCAGCGGGATATAAAAGGCTACATCATGTTTTGGGATAATATGACGTCTGGGCATTAAATATTGTTTTGAAATTTCATCAAGTGTCGTGTTGACTGAAATCCGCGCGAGTGTTAGGAAAAATCACTTACAGGTAAGGCACTATGAGAAAGTTTTTAAGCAACAATTATTTCCAGAATGTAGACAGTTAAACAAGAGCAACTACACGGCGAAGTGCGTTTCTTTTTTAAACTTTGAGCACAATATTGTAAGGCTTGTAAGGGTTAAGAAGCAGTCGCAACAAATGTCGAGATGTTCGCAACACAAAGAAGTTGTCCTATATAAAGTGAAGCGCGTTTTTCAGCACGCTGGACAGCGAACACGGTCCGAGCGTTCCGTTCTCGAGTCTTTGCTGCTCGGTGGTCCGGTAACGGCTTAAGACGCTCGGGCATGTCTGGCGTCTTTTTAGGTTTCTGTTCATTTATCTCAATTAGTCCCCAATAACTTGTTCTCGAGAGAAAAAACGAATAATAAGAATAAAATAGAGACCATAAATAAAAATGTAACACTTTATTTTACAGTGTCATTTTTACATGCAGTTACTATAGTAATAACTATAAAATATTCATAATTACATGCCACTAACCCTAAACCAAACCAAATTCGAATCCGATAATAAGTACATGTAGTTAATTAATATTAGTACTTTATTGGAGTAAGTACAATGTAACTACTTGATTTGGTTACACTTTATTTTAAGTGTTAAAGTGTTTAAAGTGTTAAAGTGTAATTACATATTTATGTACAGAGTAATATTAATAATTAAATGCATGCACTAACTATAGGATTATGGTTTAGTCAAGGGTAAATTGCATGCAATTGCAGTAAATGATGCATAATTACATGCAACTAACCCTCGACCAAAGCAACAGTGTTATGACTATGGTAAGTACATGTAGCATATGTAAGAAGGACACTGTAAAAAAAAAAAAAAAAAAAAAATGTATAAGTGTAACAGACGCCTTTTTTAAGGTGTCTATTACACTTATACATTTAATTACTGAGTAATATTATGGCTTACTAATTGCAGGGTTAGTTGCATATAATTATGCATAATTTATAGTTATTACTATATAGTGCATGTAACTTATGTTACAATGACACTAAAATAAAGTGCTACCAAATAAAGCGTAACCAACAGTTGAACATTTTACAGTTTTACCCTATGATAAAATCAAGTGCTTTTTATTATCATCATAATAGTTCACTTTAAATTACTATTGTGAATGACAATATGTGTGAAAAACACATAAATAATTTACTAATCTGCACCTTCATGTGTGCTTGGCAGGAGCTGAAAATGGCAACCAAATACCTGATGCTTATTGCCTTGGGGACTGCAGTGATAGGCAGTGTGCACTGTTGCCCTGAGCAGTGTACCTGCTCTGATAAATATAACCACCAGTTTGCAGACTGTGCCTACAAAAACCTCCTGGAAGTACCCATGGGCTTGCCATCCAACGTGACTACCGTGAGTCTTTCAGCAAACAAGCTTAAAGTGCTGAAATCCAAAGCATTTATAAATGTGACCCAGACGACCTCTCTTTGGCTGGCTCACAATGAAATCGTCACCATTGAGAGAGACACCCTGGCTCCAATGATTCAGCTGAGAAATTTGGATATTAGCCACAACAAAATAGTGCATTTTCCATGGGAGGACTTGACCAATCTCACTGCCCTGCAATTGTTAAAGATGAACAACAACGAGATGGTCAGCATCCCCAAGAACGCTTTTTCCAACCTGAAGGACCTCCGTTCGGTCCGTATTAACAATAACAAGTTTACCACCATCGTGCAGGGAACGTTTGATGCTTTGACTGCCATGTCCCACCTCCAAATCTTCCACAACCCCTTCATCTGCTCCTGCAACCTTGAGTGGCTTAGGGACTGGATCACGAAATCTTCAATCTCAATCCCTGAACCAAACAACATTGTCTGTGATGCTCCTTCCCACCTCAATGGTACACAGGTCACTAGCATGCCCAAACTGGATTGCAAGGCCCCGTCAGTGTCCATCACATATCAGCCAAACATTGAAAACACCGAACTCATTGAGGGATATACGGTCATGCTGTACTGCGAAACAAAAGGAACCCCTAAACCTGACGTCACATGGGAGATATACGCTGGAAACCAACTGATAAGGTTCCCTTTGCCCGCCATTGTCGAAAAAATCGAGATTCCGATTAATGGGCCGCCTACAAACACAAGGTTCCTTGTGTTTCAAAATGGCACCTTGACCATCCCTCGCATGAGCAAGAAAGAAGATGGCAACTACACCTGCTCTGCTGTCAACGACATGGGAAAAGCCGAGCGCTCGGTGAGACTTGTGGCCACAGGCACCAAAAAGCATGCCATAAATTCGATGCATGACATAAAATCACCCAGCCATTTACCGGAAGACAAACTTGGTTCAAAAGGCTCCAAAAACAGCGTTATTAGCATGTGGTCCAAATCTGAGGAGAAGACAAAGAGCCTTCCAACCGGAACATCTCTCATAACGGTGGATAAAGAGCAAGTGGAGGAAGGAGCCGATAGTTTGCCATTTGTTGGCAAATGCGGAATAAATGATGGTACCCAGTACATCTCCAACCATGCTTTCAACCTCAGCTTGGATGAGCTCAAACAATACACGTTTGATTTCGGGGTCATCGCTCTGGAAGTTTCAGAGACTGAGGCCAAGGTTCAGCTGAACCCTTTCCAGATGGCCAACGCCAAGTCAAATATTCACCTCAGTCAACAAGAAGACCTCCAAACTGTGAATAAGGAGCCTTTTAGTCTTTTCCAGACATCTACCAAAAAGTCACCCCTGGACATGTTGTACCTTTGCGTCAGTAATGGCAATGGACATTCGGTGGTGCAGTGGTCCAAGATAGAGGAAGGCATCAACGCCTATCGCTTTCAGGGCCTCAAGCCAGGCACTAATTACACCCTGTGTCTCACTTATGGAGGCCAGGACTGTCAAGTCCAAGTGGTCTTCACAACTCGGAAGAAAATCCCATCTTTGCTGATTATAGTGGTCGTTAGCATTTTTTTGCTAGCTTTGGCAACCGTGCCCCTGCTGGGGGCCACCTGCTGCCATCTGCTCTACAAGTATCAAGGCAAGACCTACAAGTTGATTATGAAGACACAAAACCCAGATCAGATGGAAAAGCACATAGCGACGGATTTCGACCCCAGGGCATCTTTTGTGGGATCTGAGAAGAACTTTAACCCGAGCGAGCTAGGAGAGGGCGAAGGCGAGGCTGATGGCGAGGACGGAGAAGGTGAGGACATCGAGGGCAGCGTGGTGACCGAGTCCATTCCTGAGTCACAATCCAAAACGCAGGAGGAGTTTGAAGTTGGCTCCGAGTACAGCGATCGGTTGCCTCTTGGGGCAGAAGCTGTAAACATATCTGCGGAGATCAACGGTAATTACAAACAACCACGTTGAGATGTTTGTTCTTCATTTGCTCTGACACAATACAAACCAGGTGAATATGGACTGTCATCTCACGTAAAGCCGCGGTCACACTAGACTTAGAGCTTGTGAAATTTCTTCAGACACTGCAACAGTCACGCTCTGCAGTGTCTTTTTTATAAACATGAAATTTAACATGATGTAACAAAGAGTAATTCACTCAAAATGTAAAGAATATACAATCTATTTGACTTTACTGCATAACATAATATTATTTTAATTCAGCCAAGAAGACACGCAGGTGAACTTCTACTGGTCAAAGGTCTTCACGTGATGCGAATTCGCAGCTCAGAGTTCACCAAACTTGAACTTTGAAACGCAGAAAAATTCGAAATGTGAATAAAAGTCAATGGAACGAAAAGTGTAGCGTGACCGCGGCTTAATACAGATACGCGCTGATAAACGCGCGCTCATTTTTACCTCAGTAAGTTAGCAGTGCATACGATGAGTGTTCATTATTACAAATAGGAGTTTGAGATTTATTGAGGGGACTGGACTTTAATAGACAAATCTATCTTCAAAAAAACCTCATAATAGCTACAATTCACTTTCCGTGAGTCTCGTCACTTTCATTGTCTCAAGTAGCATCCATTTTAAGTCGTGGTGGACAAACATCGAGCGCTTCTGAGGGAAATGTCACCCTGTTACTCTTTTCACAGCATGTGTGTGTCTGGAAAACGAACCAGGTCACCTTGAAAAAAAAAGAAGTTTGTTAAGTGTAATGTGGGATCCCAAAATGTGTGATTTTTAATCTCGGGTGCTTTAAAAATATCTCTCGCCTTTACAAATTGACTGAACGTGTCCTTTCTTCTCTTTGAGATAGCCTTTATTCGTGGCATGTCACACAAAAGTATTTTCAAGTGTGTTTTATTAGGGTACTGTAGACTGTAGATATTCAATGTCGATTTGTGATGTAAGCCAAGTAATATGAGAAAATGTTCTCTCTTTTTTTATAAATATAAATGGTCCGTTTTTACCACCAGTCAATACGACATCGAGTGTCCAGTACATTGACGCATAGTGGCTTTGTTTCGTGTCCAGCTGTCCAATGATGTTGTAAAAAATACTCAAACCTTTTAAAGATTTTGATATGATTTTATGTACGTGACCTTAATAAAATATTGAACGAACGAATGTATGGGAAATTATTTGCAACCATAGAAAATAGTTTTTTTTAAATGCTTTTCAGCACAGAACATACACCTTACTTAGTAAAATCATGAATAGCCTACTTTGAAGAAGTGTTTTCTTTGGACATTGAACGTTGACAAGAAAATGTCATGCGAAACGTCGTCTGACAGGAGAACAGGTAAAACACACATCTATTATTATTAATGTTGTTTTTGTTTTTTGCTTTTGTTTTAATTATCAAAATGAACAAAGTAGCTACCCGAGTATGGTGTGATTCATCTTTTGATTTTCTGAAACGAATATTTGAAAACAAATATATATATATATATAGAGCATGAGTGGGCTTTAACATAGGCTAGGACATTTATAAATATTGATTAAATCGAAATCATGTTATCCCATTTTATAGCATATTTATTTCATGGCTATTATAATGAATTCACTTGCTTGAGAAAACTGATGGGCAGAACAAAGGAATGATGTGATTTCGTAGTTAAGCTTACACCTTTGCATATTTACCTATGTTAAATGTCCAATAACACTATAAATCATACGTTTGAATTACGAGCGAAATATTTTAGTTTTACACATATAAAATCGCTGCACAGAAAATAAATAAAGCTTGGAACTAACATTATTTTGTATTAATATATCGTAAGTGTTATAATTCGAATGGTTTTCATTTTTATCTTTTGAACAGAGTATGAAACCAGGCGTTTGATTTTATGCGTCGCAGGAGAGGGCACTATTCCCCTTAATACAACACACTGAACAGACTTTTAGTTTTAATATTTATTTAATTTCAATCACAAATATGCCACAGGTAGCAGAACAAGACATAATAGGGGGAACTATCAAAATTAATGTAACAGTGAGACAGATTTTCTTTACATTTAGTCAGAGATGAAAAACAATTGAAATACAATTACAGTAGATGTTGTCTTAACAGACATAGATTAACAAATAATGGACATTATTCAGTTTCATCTGTTTGTTTACTATAATAACATTCTCACCACTGGTAAAAGCCACACCAATGAGTGCAAAAATGACTGGAAATTAATAATTCATCAGTTTGCAAAAGAGCAGAACCTGTACATTCATAAATAGTCACACAAACTAACCTCGCATCAAACGGTTAGATGGGAGTTCAGTGCCAAACTCTGTTTCCTGATACGCTAAGTCGAAGATGGAAAGACAGTCTCACTCAAACATGCAACAAAAGACACAATACATCCATCCATCCATCCATCCACACACGTGCAAAGGATCCGTTAACTACAACTGCTTGAAGTTCTTCCTGAGGCACTGAGTTGTAAGTGCACTTAGCTAAAACACGTGCTTCTCTGCTACACCAAAGCAAATAATACTATCATCAATATCTGGCCAGCAGCAGCCATTAAGTATTAAGAGGCTGGGGGGCAGGGAGGGGCGATCTCCTTCTCCGCACTGTGATTTTCAGTCCTCAGTTGTTGGTGGCGGCGCTTTCTGCCTCCTTGCTAGGCTCCTTGATGCTGCCTTCCTTTTTGCTGCCCTCCTTTGAGGTCCGGTTGACGGCTCCGTTGATGAAGCTTTCTGAGCTCTGCCGCTGGAAATGCTTCCTGGAGCCCACCAAGGACGGGTTGTTGACCAGGGTGAAGAGGAGCTGCCAGTGCGCTCGTGCCCGCTTGGCGTTGGACACCTTGGTCTGTTTCTTCTCTTGCTGGACCAGTTGAATACCTTGAACACATAAGCAAGAGGTTAAGTCAACATATTGTAAACCATTTTTATGAAATCAGCATATTAAAATACATTTTGAAGGATCATGTGAATAATGGAATATAACTGAAGACTGGGGTAACGGCTGATGAAAATTCAGATGTACATCACATAAATAAATTATATTTTAAAGTGTATAAAAAGAAAAAGAAAAAAAACATTATTTTATTTGTATTAATATTTAACAATGCTACTGTTTTGTCCCATTTATTTTTTAACATAAAACTGCAGGCTTGATGAGAGCATAAGAGACTTCTTTACAAAAGAAGCTTTACACACACACACGCACACACTTTTATGTTTGATGCGATTAATCACGATTAATCTATACATACACACACACACACACACACTTTTATGTTTGATGCGATTAATCACGATTAATCTATACATACACACATACATACTATATATATATATATATATATATATATATATATATATATATATATATATATGTATGTGTGTGTGTGTGTGTGTGTGTGTGTGTGTCTAAGTATTGATTAATCGCATCACACATAAAAGTTTGTTTACATTGTGTGTGTGTGCATATATGTGTGTGTGTGTGTGTGTGTGTGTGTGTGTGCATATGTCTGTGCGTGTGTACTGATAGTACAGGCCAAAAGTTTGAACACATTGCTATTTGTAATGTTTTTGAAAGAAGTTTCTTCTGCTCATCAAGCCTGCATTTATTT
Organism: Pseudorasbora parva; assembly: GCF_024679245.1. Taxonomy (NCBI): domain Eukaryota; kingdom Metazoa; phylum Chordata; class Actinopteri; order Cypriniformes; family Gobionidae; genus Pseudorasbora; species Pseudorasbora parva. The sequence continues at coordinate 13,198,954 of NC_090196.1, read as the reverse complement.
GATCATAAATCCAGATTTTTTTTTTAAATATTGTGATATATTATTACAATTTAAAATATTTGGTTTTCAATTTATTATATTTTAAATTATCATTTATTTCTGTGATCAAACTGAATTTTCAGCATCGTTCCTCCAGTCTTCCTCCTTCAGTGTCACATGATCCTTCAGAAATCATTCTAATATGAGGATTTATTATGAGTGTTGGAAACAGTTCTGCTGCCTAATATATTTGATGAATAAAAGGTTCAAAAGAACTGCATTTATTCAAAATAAAAACATATTTTCAAATAATACAATACAAATAGTAATGTGTCCAAACTTATATATATATATATACACACACACACACACACACACACACACACACACACACACACACACACACACACACACACACACACACACACACACACACACACACAGGTATCATTGTCTGTTTATGATCCACTACAAAGAATCAGATCATAAAAGTAATTTGTTCAGTAATCAAACAACTCAGTGGTTGCACTGTATGTCTTTCATTCAATAAAAGAGCCAATTCATTAGAATCCTTAATTGGTATTTTGGTTGCGATGGTGGCTTAAGCTTATTTTGATTTACTGAAAGAATCCAACTCAAAACAGTTATTCTGAATAAAGTCTGAATAAAGTCGTAGTTTTTGCTATTTTTTGACCAAAATGTATTTTTGATGCTTCAAGAGATTCTAATTAACCAACTGATGTCACATATGGACTACTCTGATGATGTTTTTATTCCCTTTCTGGACATGGACAATATAGTGTGCATTCACTTGGATACGCTCTGGGACTAAATATAAAATATCTTAAACTGTGTCTGAAGATGAACGGATGTGTCTTATGGGTGTGGAACTATATCAGGGTGAGTCATTAATGACACCAATTTCATTTTTGGGTGAACTAACCCTTTAAGCACATTGTAATGGGTTAGCAAAGAGTGCTACTTCCTAATCCAACACTGTAAATGTAGGTCTAACCGAAAATCACAATATTACAGTTGGAACATACAAGGTGCAATTAGCATATAGAGAGTGTAAGAACTATGAGCCACACACATATAAATCAGTCAATTATAGAGCTCAGACTGTATAACAGACCAGTTTTTGTCATATAATAATGACTGCATGCAAATACAAGCATGTAAATATTATTCCTCCAGTTTTTGTTAAGAAAAAGCATCACATCTGTAGGTGTTAAATCAACAAAAGACAGGGATTCTTTAAAGCTGAATATACACCATCTGCTGCCTATCATCCCGCAAAAACCTAATGCTGGCAGATCTGTCCTGCACGAACAGCTTTAACTTGACAAGACAGACACATAAAACACTAATTTGATCTCCGCTCAGCTATATGAAAGAAACTGTGAATTTAGAGAGGATGTTCACACTCTGGACCCAGACGTGTACTCTATGACATGTCTGATTGAGCAGTAGCAGGGCCGAGGTGAGTTATTGCACATCAGGGCCCAATTTATCCTGACAAATTTAATCATTGCGGGAATGCTCGCCTGCTGCGTGCAAGGCAACATGATGAATCAATTATTCTAAAAACAAGGCCAAGCAGCCGTCTGTGCATATAGACATGAATCACCCAGGAGAAATCAAACACGGATCAATATAAATCTTGGCTTCAGTCAGAGATTTGACACAGATGATCTAACATCATTTTGCACTGCTTTCTGTTTTGAAATGCATTAAAAAAGATGAAATTAGTTTGTTCTTTTAAAAATGGTATTAGTCTGAACATTACCGGGTACTGGAAGGTCATAGTCTATATCTGTTTATAGTCTGCAACAAATGCAGTATAAATAGCAGTGAACTAATAACTGATTAAATATATACAAAATTAAATTATTTTCAGATATACAACCAAGTTATTAATTAGTTTTTTTTTTTTTTTTTTTAAATATATACATTTCTATTCATTGTAAAATAATAAATTAATTATTTTGTATTATCATGGTAATAAGCCGTGGATTACACACATATCCAGTTTATATATGTATAACACTTATTTGTGTTCATGATTATTTATCATTACAAATAATTTTGGCCTTTTTTTTTTGATTTTTTTATTTGTAGTGTTTTACATGTCTTTTTAATAAATGTAACTTTTTAATTAATTTATTAATTACATTTTTTATTAATTTATTAATTAAATTTATAATTATGGAACTCCTTAATATAAATAATAAGTTGTTGTGCAAAAATATAACTGTATAATATATATATATATATATATATATATAGACACAAAATGTGTGTGTGTGTGTCTCAAATATGTTTGTTTACATAAAATAAAACATTTATTTAATACAACATTGTTTACATAAAATAAAACAACACACACAGGCACACGCGCACACACACACACACACGCGCACACACACACACACACACACACACACAGGCACACACGCGCACACACACACACACACACACACACACACACACACACACACACACACACATTAAAGTATTGTTTAGATTTCCTTTTCATTATTTATTTAATTTAATATTATTATTTAATGTATCATTATTACAAATAACTATTATACTTATTAAATGTAATTATCAGTATAAATAATAGGTGGTTGTGCAAAAATGAAACTGCTGACCATAACTGTGTGTCTGAAATATTTATTAAATAACTTGTCTATAGAACTGTTGTATGAAAGGATTATCACTTAAATGAAGTGTATGTAAGATTGTGGCCAAAACTGGTACTGCAATCACTATCCCCTCCCCCCTGATGCGAGGTTGCCAGATTGGCTGCAGGATCAGCAGGAACGTTTGTAGCTGCAGCTGTGCTAACTTGAACAGATCTGGCAACCCAGATGCCGAAAACACTACTGACTTCATGATTGGTCGATAGGCGGAGGGCGGAGCTTCAGGCCAAAACACAACATGTCAACATCAACAACAACTTTTAAATGACAATATCCTGGCCGGACTACTGTTGTCAGTGATATAAGTATTTGAAATTTACATGATTTCTTAATGTCTAGTGACATATCAGGGCCATTTTATGATTCATTGAAATAAATTTATTACATACAGTTCCTTTAAAGAATGAGATAACTATCTATATTTTTAAACCACAAAAAAAAAAAAACGTTTAAAAACATTGGCATATTTATTTGAAATCAGCTCAATGTATATATATATATATATATATATTTGTTCTTTCTTTTTTAAAAGGTAGACTCAGAAAAGGAAAGTGGCCTGGGATGAACAGTTTCATACACTCAAATTGAATGAACAGCACAGCTTTAAACTAACCACATCCTCAGTTCTAAATGAAATAGTCTAAAAGCTCTGAGTTTGAGACCAGACTCTGGAACAGGTTGCTCTCAAGCAAATGATATGATATGTGATCATATTGTTGTCATGAACTGGAGTAATAAAGAAATAAAACCACAGACCTTCTTCAGCATCTCGGATCCTCTGTGCGGAGAGATTGTCCTGGCCCGTGGTTTGCAGCAGGAGTCCGCAGAAGGCCTTCATCACGGGGTGAGACTGACTGACCTCAATCTTCAGGTAATGAGCGTAGCAGCGGTATCCTGCAGGGAGACAAACAAGAGGCAATCTAAATCCAAATGACACTCACATCCTACATCTGAGAGGTTTCTATTATCAGAGGCAGCAATCGATTTTCGGTGTGGCACTTTTATCAGAAATATCAGTATATGGTAGAAGTATAGTTACATTTGATATCTGCATAACTACAAATCCGGCTTACACAGGGTGAGCACCTGGTTATTTGCTCTGTTGCAGGACAGTAGATGTGATTTTGTAGGACAATTTGCGACACGTGAGTGGGACATAAATTCACTCTTATTATACTATGTAAATATTGATTTACATTAAATGGAACGCCTTTTTGCCTTCACGTTGGAAGATAACATTTTAAATTGTCGATATTTGACCATACTCTACGCATATGGGACCTATTTAGTCTACTAAATATAATACATTGAATAACAATATAGTATAAAGGTAAAAATCACATTTTATACTAAAATAAATTTCCTTAAGTATGTAAGTTATAATTGAAATGCGGGATACTGATTAGTGATCATCTTGTGGGACGTGGGACAAAGCTCTCAAATTTGGGACTGTCCCACATTTTAGATTTAAATCTGATTGGATGAGTCTTGTTTGAAGCCACTGTATGCACACCCATATGTATGTATGTATGCATGCATGCATGTGTGTGTGTGTGTATGTATATATATATATATATATATATATATATATATATATATATATATATATATATTTATATATATACATATATATGAATGATAATGATGTATTGATGTATTGAAATGACAAGATATGAAGTATTATATAACTTTAAAAAATGTTATGTAATTAAAAATGGATATTTGTTCAATTCTATAAAATGTATATAAAAAAAATAATTATGCATTTGTGTCTTCTATCATCTAGTTACTATCATTTTATAAAAGCAATCCATTAGAGTGTAATTTTGCTGTGAATGTATCCAGTAGTACCTGGGTCAAACGCCTCCACGCTGCGGTTCAGGAGGCTGATGTCCAAGCGTCCTAAGTGGACTATGTTGAACAGGGCAGTGATGACTATCCTCCAAATGCCCACTATCACACCGACCATGACATTAACCAGGAAACACATGTAGCTGAGAAGGAACAGACTCCCTCTGCAGAGAAACACCACGTATTATTTATACAATAAAAAATAAAAAAAAGCATACAGTGAGGAAAATAAGTATTTGAACACCCTGCTATTTTGCAAGTTCTCCCACTTAGAAATCATGGAGGGGTGTGACATCTATTTGGACACCTCTCCAAATCATTGAATTCAGGTGTTCCAATCACTTCCATGGCCACAGGTGTATAAAATCAAGCAGCTAGGCTTGCAGACGCTTCTACAAACATTTGTGAATGAATGGGTCGCTCTTAGGAGTTCAGTGAATTCAACGTTGTACTGTGATAGGTTGCCACCTGTGCAATAAGTCCATTCAGGAAATTTCCTCACAACTAAATATTCCACGGTCAACTGGTAGTGGTATTATGGAATGGGTTTCCATGGCCGAGCAGCTGCATCAAAGCCTTACATCACCAAGTGCAATGCAAAGCATCGGACGCAGTGGTGTAATCTTGGAACCTTATGCCTGGTTCAGACTACACGATATTAGCGCGAATTTGGTACGATCTGTGTGATTTAATGTGTCGTAGGGATTCGTAAACGATAATGGACGTCGGGGTGCAAGAATCGATCGTTTCATCTCGTATAGTGTGTCATAGTGTACGACAACCGAATCCGCGTCTGCGATAGTTCACGACGTCATGACAGAAAGACTAGCATGTTTAATTTTTTTTGCGGCCCTTCACGACGGGTTTTGCGGTCCTTCACGCCTTCAGCGTGACGTTGACCAACTGGAGCACAGACAGTTTTTCGTACACAGCTTTCAAACACGGCGAAACGCATGAGAGATGACGGAGCGGCTAACTTTAGGTGGAATTATAAAATGGAGGAAAGGTTCATGGAGTTGTGGCAACAGTATTCCTGCCTGTACGATGTGTCATCGATAGCGGAAGCCCTTCAGGAACCCAGTGAGTAACGTTACTGGAATGTAAGCTTAGATGTTTTACAAATACGTTGGGGTGGCAAGCTTTTACTTCTGGCTAATAACTAAATATTTAATATAAAAAGAACAATATTTTACCTCTAGTTCTTTTTAGAGGATTGACAGCCCATAATGTCCTCTTCCAGCAAGCCAAGAACATGTTTTTTGTTGGGTTTTCTTTCTATTTTTGCGCTTTTCTAAACATAACAGCCAAAACACGCTGCTTCAGACATCGTTTGTTTACGCTCTTGTTTCTTAAAGTCAATGACATCACGCACGTCGTGACAACAGGCGATGATTGGTCGAGTAGCAACGTGTAGTCTGACATGTTTCTAGTCCAGGACACGACAAGATTTTAGGAGTCAAAATCACGTAATCTGACACGGTGACTATCGTCACAGACAAAAATATCTTGTAGTCTGAACCAGGCATTAGTTCCAGTGAAAGAAACTAAATGCTTCAGCATACAAAGACATTTTGGACAATTTCACACTCCCAACTTTGTGGGAACAGTTTGAGGATGTTCTTCTGTTCCAACATGACTGTGCACCAGTGCATAAAGCAAGGTCCATAAAGACATGGATGAGTGAGTTTGGTGTGGAAGTCCTGACCTCAACCTGATAGAACACCTTTGGGATGAATTAGAGCCAGGCTTAAACATTATTGTATATAAAGAAATCCAAACATAATAGGTAAACATAACAGATAATTTGTATTTATATAATACATTTATATAGAAATATATATACAGTCTTGTTCAAAATAATAGCAGTACAATGTGACTAACCAGAATAATCAAGGTTTTTAGTATATTTTTTATTGCTACGTGGCAAACAAGTTACCAGTAGGTTCAGTAGATTGTCAGAAAACAAATGAGACCCAGCATTCATGATATGCACGCTCTTAAGGCTGTGCAATTGGGCAATTAGTTGAAAGGGGTGTGTTCAAAAAAATAGCAGTGTCTACCTTTGACTGTACAAACTCAAAACTATTTTGTACAAACATTTTTTTTTCTGGGATTTAGCAATCCTGTGAATCACTAAACTAATATTTAGTTGTATGACCACAGTTTTTTAAAACTGCTTGACATCTGTGTGGCATGGAGTCAACCAACTTGTGGCACCTCTCAGCTGTTATTCCACTCCATGATTCTTTAACAACATTCCACAATTCATTCACATTTCTTGGTTTTGCTTCAGAAACAGCATTTTTGATATCACCCCACAAGTTCTCAATTGGATTAAGGTCTGGAGATTGGGCTGGCCACTCCATAACATTAATTTTGTTGGTTTGGAACCAAGACTTTGCCCGTTTACTAGTGTGTTTTGGGTCATTGTCTTGTTGAAACAACCGTTTCAAGGGCATGTCCTCTTCAGCATAGGGCAACATGACCTCTTCAAGTATTTTAACATATGCAAACTGATCCATGATCCCTGGTATGCGATAAATAGGCCCAACACCATAGTAGGAGAAACATGCCCATATCATGATGCTTGCACCTCCATGCTTCACTGTCTTCACTGTGTACTGTGGCTTGAATTCAGAGTTTGGGGGTCGTCTCACAAACTGCCTGTGGCCCTTGGACCCAAAAAGAACAATTTTACTCTCATCAGTCCACAAAATGTTCCTCCATTTCTCTTTAGGCCAGTTGATGTGTTCTTTGGCAAATTGTAACCTCTTCTGCACATGCCTTTTTTTTTAACAGAGGGACTTTGCGGGGGATTCTTGAAAATAGATTAGCTTCACACAGACGTCGTCTAACTGTCACAGTACTTACAGGTAACTCCAGACTGTCTTTGATCTTCCTGGAGGTGATCATTGGCTGAGCCTTTGCCATTCTGGTTATTCTTCTATCCATTTTGATGGTTGTCTTCTGTTTTCTTCCACGTCTCTCTGGTTTTGCTCTCCATTTTAAGGCATTGGAGATCATTTTAGCTGAACAGCCTATCATTTTTTGCACCTCTTTATAGGTTTTCCCCTCTCTAATCAACTTTTTAATCAAAGTACGCTGTTCTTCTGAACAATGTCTTGAACGACCCATTTTCCTCAGCTTTCAAATGCATGTTCAACAAGTGTTGGCTTCATCCTTAAATAGGGGCCACCTGATTCACACCTGTTTCTTCACAAAATTGATGATCTCAGTGATTGAATGCCACACTGCTATTTTTTTGAACACACCCCTTTCAACTAATTCAACTAATTGCCCAATTGTACAGCCTTAAGAGCGTGCATATCATGAATGCTGGGTCTCATTTGTTTTCTGAGAATCTACTGAACCTACTGGTAACTTGTTAGCCACGTAGCAATACAAAATATACTAAAAACCTTGATTATTCTGGTTAGTCACATTGTACTGGTATTATTTTGAACAAGACTGTACATAATTATGCTATTATTTAAATGTTATTAGTAACAACAATTTGCAAAGATAAAACCGTATTGAAGATTTTGTATCTGAAATTTCTTGCTCAATGGCCAATCAGTCATGGCCTGCCAGATGGTGTGTCTAGATGGTGTACTAACATTAAAAGCAACAACCAGTAAGAGCCAGATGTTTTGGCTGTGTCATAATATAAATTCGCACCTGTTGTTCAGATCTCTTGTCCCTGCATCCTTCTTGATGAACAAAAACCTGGAAGTCACGTGCTGGATCAGCGCAGCCAGGAACAGCATCAACCAGAACGGCCTTTAGCAAAGAGAATATGTAAGTGAAAACCGTCTTAAGAGGCACTTATCTAATTGCTCCGCTCTATGGCTTATGGTGAGAGATGACTGAGAGGAAGGCTTTAGTAGAGATTGGTGGCTAAGAGGGTCACGACCCTGAAGTCACAAGGAGGACCGAGTTGGTTGGTTTCCTCAAGGCCACATGCGATGAGGTCACCATCATCATCTAAAGTGAGAAGAATGAAGGCCACTCACCACATGCGGCCGATGATATGAAACAGCATGAGATTAGTTCCATAGAGAATGGGGATGATGATCAGGAAGACACCGAAAAGAAGGCAGATGAAGAACACCAGAGTCTGGATCACCATGCCTGGACACAAAGTATAAAACAAGAAACGGATGTAAGCCTCATTCCCTGAACGAACGTATTGTCTTTCAAATATATTTCATCTCACTTTTACACAACAATGCAAAGATTTATACTTTGAGATATTGGATTCTCAAACAGATGCATCTCGTATGCATTACAGAGGAGAAATGTGGTCTCACCGAGACAGATGAAGGCAGCTTGATAGCTGGTGTAGCCCATCCAGCAGACCAGTGCGGGCCGAGACGGTCTGACACTCCTGTGGCAGTTATACACATTAAAGATGTCTCCTCTGTACAGTCCCTTTAGGTTAGACCTGAGTCAACACAGAGACACCATTCAGAGCTTTAATAGACACGCAGCATCTAATGCATGTAATGGGGACGTCTCTTTATCAAGAAGCAAATGAGAGGGAATTGCATGTCACGGAGTCAAACTGCCATTAATGGCATTTAAAAGCTCTATTTGAAAAGTCATTATTTTTAATCAGGTATTCCGGACTGTAATTAACTCTTTCTCATTAGCCTAGTAAATGATTTTTTTCCTCGTTTTACCTCCAGCTAGCTCTTTTTCATAAAAGAAGCAGTAAGTTATGATAAAGAGAAAAGTATTAGTAATGCAGTCACATGTGCATTATGACAAAGAAAAAAACTGAAGAAAAAAAAAGTTACAGAAGAAATATGTAAAATGGTTACTGACAAATTACAGTTGTACATTTATACATACACATAAATAAATAAATATAAACACATATATATATATATATATATATATATATATATATATATATATATATATATATATATATATATATATATATATATTTCTCATAAATATTTTTTTATAAAATGTTAATTTGATAACATGATTTGTAACAATGGTTTTTAACAATTTTATTTTATTTGTTGCCGAATTAAAAAAGTTTGATTAAATCTATCTATCTATCTATCTATCTATCTATCTATCTATCTATCTATCTATCTATCTATCTATCTATCTATCTATCTATCTATCTATCTATCTATCCATCCATCCATCCATCCATCCATCCATCCATCCATCCATCCATCCATCCATCCATCCATCCATCCATCCATCCATCCATCCATCCAACCATCCAACCATCTAATCATTTGTGTAATTTGAATATATTTGATCAACATAATTGATGTGTGTATATATTAAAATATAATTATAAAATATAGATTTAAAAAAAAATCACAGAATGAACATAATTGGTAACATTTCTTTAAATATAATTTTTAATTATACTTTTCTTTAATATAAAGAAGTAATAATATATTTAATAATATATATTTGATAATTTGATTTTATATAATACAATAAAGTAATAAACAAAATTGGTGAGAATGTATCTAAACAAATAAATAATTACATAAAATACAACATTAGAGTTAATGTAATATATATATTACATGTTCATGCTGAGTGTTCAGGAGTCAGAATGTCTATTTTGACATCAGAAACTGACAACAGAAAAGTCTTTTCTGTTTATTTCTCACTCCAAATCCTATTTATAACATTTCCCTTGCAAACTTACTTCTACTTCTGTATATTTGTTTCTGCATATTAAGCTGGGATAGATTAGGATATGACATTTGTTTTAAATTGGGTTTTTAGTATCACCTGTGCAAGACCATGGACCTCATCAGCATGAACAGGTTGACCAGGCAGGCCAGGGTCACCGCTGACAAATAGCAAACTGAAATAAACACAATCACATGAACCGGAAAGTCAAAGTCAGATGCATATGTATGTACTCATGGCCTCAGCACTTTTTCCCACTGACTGATTGGAAAACGAGTCCTGCTACAGTTCAGCAGTCGGCTTTGCTGACTGCTTCATTATTCATCTGCTGATTTATAAGGGTATTTAAAGCTGAGTGAAAGTGAATGCATGCAAATGATCAGACTGCATGCAGTAAATGCACTGATGCATGCAAACCTCTAACAGTTAAAATCAATGCAGGTGCTTCATCAGAACGCTAGTATACTCCAGCTTTCTTATTGTAATTACTCTAGTATATCTAAATTGTTCAAGTATTATGTAAATGGCCCATATTATGCTATTATTAAGGTTCCTGGTTTTGTTTTGGAGGTCTCCTACAACAGGTTTACATGCATCCAAGGTCAAAAACACTTACATTTTCACATAATACACATTGCAGCATCAGCTCTTTCCTCGTAGTGTCTGAAACGGTTCAATATAGGACTCAATCTTTTTAAACCCTACTTTCTGAGAGCTTTTTCTGTTGTGATTGGTCAGATGGCTCAGTCTGTTGTGATTGGTCTACTCTGCTCTGATTGGTCAGATGGCCCAGTTTGTGGTCTGTGTTTGAATTCTGTTTGAATTTGTGAGCAACTATAAGAGGTATAAAAAGGAAAACTGACTCACTTTCAACACACCACAAATAGTACATTACAATCCTGACCACCTCCTGGCGGTCATTTGACAAGATGATATTGAAACCAGCCAATAGGAAGGCAATGTTTTCATCCACTCCTCTACGGACGATGTGTAGGGTGGGCAGAACTCCTGAGACCAGCAAGAGCACCATCTAAAAGATTCAGAGATATTAAAGAATGGGAAACGCTTAGAATACCTACATGCTACTTTTGCCAGGTTAAAATAAATAAAAATTGCATTACTTATATCTTTTAGACAGAAATAACTCAAAAACTGGCTCATGAAGTGTTTACCTGATAAAGTGCAATGAATGCCACAACCACAGAGATCGCTAGTTTCAAAGGGAACCTAAAAACTGATGGAAAAGAAACACAATCAATTAATACATACTACCGACAATATTTTTGTTATTTTTGATCAATTTAATAAAAGTATGAATTTCTAAAATAAAAAAAATAAAAACACTTACTGACTCCAAACTTTTTAACAGTATGTTTTGACAAAAAAAAAAACTTTGGTTTTAACTTTAAGCTTATCAAAACATTCAACTGTAATAGTTACCATCCTCTGGTGTGTAGATGTAAGACTTGGCAGCATCTCGGAGTCTTTCAAATAGTTTGGGTTTTGATGTGCTGGAACTGCAAAGCAAGAGATAAGTGTCACAAACAACAACAACAAAACTTAATTTAATAGAATTCTACAATAACACCCCTTCATATTCTTTCTCTTGGTATTTAGGCATATCTAGAGTTTGTTGCTATATACACACTTATGTATAGACTTTGTGTAGCCCCGCCCCTTTTCAGCTCTGCACTCGTTGTGTTCTCTATCTTAGGGTTTGTATTTCCACAGCACAAAGGTAAGATCTTACCGATTTATGAATGAATCACTAATTTTAAAAACTTCCCAATCTAGTGACATTTGTTATGACAACCCCTTCATAACTTTCATGAACTCTACAACATCCACGTCATTCGAAAAACCTAAGTTCAAAACCTAAGTTCAAACACAAAATTTGAAAGACTGCTGCGTGCTTGTTTCTCAGTTATGCCTTACTTTTCCTTTATATAACTGCTACATTTATCAAAGTATATTCTATCTTGATTACATTCAAAATACTTTCCTAAGGCCAATATCGCTACTGGGACTAAAATATGTGTATTCTGGATGCTTATCCTTCCCATCATGTATGGATCAGAAACTTGGACCTTGCTTAAGTCGACTTATACTCTGCGTTGATGCTTTAAGCTTGACTTTGACTAGGCGCTGGTCATGGGCATGGCTTATAAAGGGTGCAACCAAATAAGAAATCTTTGAAGTCCACTTTTACGCTATGTTTCCAAATAAATGCATCCTCCAATCAGGCATAAAATTAGTACCCTAATATTGTGTTGACCCCCATTTTGGTGCCAAAACAGCCCTGTCCTGTCGAGGCATGGACTCCACTGCTGTGGTATCTGGCACCAAGATGTTAGCAAGAGATCCTTTAAGTCCTGTAAGTTGCGAGGTGGGGCCTCCATAGATCTGACTTGTTTGTTCAGCACATCCCACAGATGCTCGACTGGATTAAGATCTGAGGAATTTGGAGGCCAAGTCAACACCTCAAACTCATTGTTGTGCTCCTCAAACCATTCCTAAACAATTTTTGCTTTGTGGCAGAGCACATGATCCTGCTGAAAGAGGCCACATCCACCAGGGAATATAGATTCCATGAAAGGGTGAACATGGTCTGAAACAATGCTTAGGTAGGTGGTACATGTCAAAGTAACATCCATATGGATGACAGGACCCAAGGTTTCCCAGTAGAACATTGCCCAAAGCATCACACTGCCTCTGTTCATCACTGTTCCTTCCTTGGACCACTTTTGATAGATACTGACCACTGTAGACCGGGAACACCCCACAAGAGCTGCAGTTTTGGAGATGCTCTGACCCAGTCGTCTAGCCATCATAAATTGGCCTTTGTCAAACTCACTCAAATCCTTACTCTTGCCCATTTTTCCTGCTTCTGACACATGAACTTTGAGGACAAAGGGTTCATTTTATCCCACTCACTAAAAGGTGCTATGATGAAGAGATAATCAGTTATTCACTTCACCTGTCAGTGGTCATCATGTTATGCCTGATGTATTTTCTGTAATTTCAGGCTTATTTATTCATTTATGACACCATCAGCAACTAACGCCGACTCGACTTTAAATAATATAAATGTTGACTTCTGAAGTCATTCAACCAACCCAAATCCGAAACAGAGACATCCGGGAGAGGTGCGATAATCAACCGATGGTTTTCCCATCTCAGTCGAATCCACACAGACTGCCTGCCATATCGGCTCCTTTGGCTGTCTGGTCGGTGCAAAGATCTGCTCCGAAGACGACGTGGACTAAACACATTGAGGAAGATCTGATGAATAACCACTCCTTGACGACTAGAATATTGCCATTGACTACCAAGCATGGCATAGCATAATGAACGAAATTCGCAATCCTGCGGCACTTGCAGCAGTGTATGCCATGCGCTCAGGGGACAGCCCTAGCACAGCACCAGCTCGGAGCTAAAAGTAAGTGAAGTTGCTTTCCCACGTAGGAAAGTTTCCATGGAACAGGAAACATTTCCTCACATGGCTCACATTTTCAATGACATTCCATACACTCAGTATATATTTGCATGAAGAAGATCAGCATCGGTGCATTACAGACAGGCTGAATGGCATTAGCTTATGATGCAGATTCTAAAGACTGCGGGATAGTGGCTGATCACTATCTTAGACTCTTTACATAAGTCAATTTACAGTAGGTGTGATTCATCGTCTGTCAATGAAAATGAGGAAGGAAGTAGTCCATGCACAGTATTCCATCTGCATGGCTATTGTACAGTGTGCCGCTTGCTATGAGAGAAAAACCTCACTATTCCTTTCCTTTGTTGGAATTGGAATCCATTCCATTACCAAAACGGTTTCACAAGATTCATTTACATGCTGTCAGCATTATTATTAACTGGCACTTCCTATTAATAAGCAACAGAACAGGGCCTTAAATGCTTAAACAAAATATCCTTGAGGTCAAAATGTCTTTTTTTCATCAGTAAATGGTCTGTCAAAGAAGGTGCTGACCCTTCATAAAACATTAACCTCAAGAGGTCAAACTAAATATTATGTAAGTCTTAATTAATCTTATTATAAAATGTATTTAGATGACATTAAAATCCATTAACATTTAAAATGTATAATTTATAAAATTGTTAATTTTATCAATTTATTTTAAATTAAATCATTAAATCATTAAAAAAATGCTTGATAATAATATCAATTATTTTAATAATGTATAAAAGTGTTTAACTTTTATTAGTGGACTCAACATTTCTAAAAATGCATTATTTTACTTTTCATTCATTCTTGGATTTGATAATTATAATGAAAATAATAAATAAAAATAAATAATAATGTGGGATGATTTTGGAGAAAAGAGTCAGCTCACTGAGAAAGTCTTGTCACGAGTTACTAGTATCATTTCTGCTGCTTTAAGCTTATTGAACCTTTGGGTTAATAAATAAAGGTGTCCGCAAAAGTGGGCCTCACCTGATTTTAGTGGGCTTTTTCTTCTTGAGAATCTTCTTCACATAATCTCGGTAATAACTGCTACTGAGGTCCTGTAACAACAAAAAAAGACAAATCATTTAATAGCAGCATTCATTCTGTATGCAATCTCTTAAATCTAAAACAGTGTCAATCATCCAGATTGACATGACCAAGACTTTGCTTGCTAGCATTATAGACAAATCGGTAATTCTGAAAACGGTTTTAGATTTATTAAATCGTTAACTTGCAGTTTCCTCTTATTTCATCCAAACGCATTCGTCATCGAGATTATAGCTGAATAACACTGGCATTGTGCGTTTCCTGTGGGAAAACAGCACGCTGTTTGTGTAATGTCCTCTGTGAGTCAAACATAACCCAATCCCATTGAGCTGCTTACAATGATTAGACCTCTGGAATGCAGGTGCCGCATTTACAAACTCCCCTCTTGCCTTTCCATGCTGCTAAGTCCCTCATTATGAATTAACACAGTGGTTCTTAACTGGCGGGTCATGACCCAAAAATGGGTCACAGGTCTGTTCTGACTGGTTGCATACAGTACAGCAGTACGGTGACAAATAGGACAAAAAGATCAATGACTATATTAAACAAGTGTCCATGATAAAGAAAAGGGAAGTATTTAAAAAAAATAGTTTAAAACATGAGGTACATTCTTAAATTTATTGTTTTTTTTCCATCTGTTTTCATAACGGTTTCATGAGCATGTGAGCATCAGAACTGAAACAAGGAAGAAGGTGGCCTGGTCTGATGAATCACGCTTTCTTTTACATCACGTAGATGGCCGGGTCCGTGTATGTCTCTTAACTGGGGAACACATGGCACCAGGATGCACTATGGGAAGAAGGCAAGCCCGCGGAGGCAGTGTGATGCATTGGGCAATGTTCTGCTTGGAAACATTGGGTCTTGCCATCCATATGGATGTTACTTTGACACGTACCACCTACCTAAGCATTGTTTCAGACCATGTACACTCTTTCATGGAAACGGTATTCTTTGGTGGCTGTGGCCTCTTTCAGCAGGATAATGTGCTCTGCCAAAAAGCAAAAATGCTCAGGAATGGTTTGAGGAGCACAACAACGAGTTTAAGGTGTTGACTTGGCCTCCAAATTCCCCAGATCTCAATCCAATCGAGCATCTGTGGGATGTGCTGAACAAAAGTCAGATCCATGAAGGCCCCACCTCACAACTAACAGGACTTTAAGGATCTGCTGCTACAACCTTTTGGTGATACCACAGTACACCTTCAGGGGACATGGAGTCCATGTCCATGCAAAAGGGGGATCAACACAATATTAGGAATGTGGTCATAATGTTATGCCTGATCACTGTATAAGAATGTCATCCTTTTAATATAGCTTTTTCTT
Organism: Pseudorasbora parva; assembly: GCF_024679245.1. NCBI lineage: Eukaryota > Metazoa > Chordata > Actinopteri > Cypriniformes > Gobionidae > Pseudorasbora > Pseudorasbora parva. Next base: position 13,182,902 of record NC_090196.1, on the reverse strand, counting down.
TATTATGATATGAGAACAGTTGTATAATCCTGATATTTGTGACATTTCCCTTTGGAAAAACAAATTCCTTTGACAGTCTTACTTCAGAGGCATTGGTCGTCTCTGTATTCTGTAAGCCCTTGAACAGAAGCAGCGGGTACTGGAAACTTAGAAAGGCCAGACAGGCAATCTGAGGAAGACTGCTGAACAGTGCAAAGTACTTATAGATCTGCAGACATGGAGAAAGAACAGACAAATCAATTTCAAATAACATCAAATGTTTGCAGTCATTTGTCTGGCTATATTACCCACAATTTCGTCCACACATGTTCTGTGCAAACCAATTTTTACTACAATAAATTTATATTACAATCCAAACAAGGTTTTCTTTATTTTGCCCTAAAATAATGAAATGTTTTTTTTGCAGTTTGATCCCTTTGTTCTCTTGCTACTGGTACTTTTTCTTCAGTTCTGACAGAAACTAAAGTGATTAACTGAAGGAAAGCTCCATGGTGAGTTCCCAAGAAGCAGAACTAATTGTTTTGAGGTTTGACCATTCATTTAGGAGACACGAGGACAATGGGAACAAAACCGGATGAGGTTAATGAACTTATCTGCAAGTCTCATTCAACATCCTCTAAAACACAGTGGGAAAGAAAACGAAGAACCCAAATAAACTGTGCTGAAAATAATCGACAGGCAATGTTTTAGATTCATATAATACCTGTGGCGTTTTGGGACAGTCCACCTTTTGCCAGACCAGAACTCCGAAGTGTGTCCACGACAGCAGGCTGCCCAGAACGTAACCAACCTTGTTATGCAGCGTCCCACAGGCCAGAAGAGGGTAGTACAAAGCGGGGTAGTACAAAAGAGCCAGGATCATCCAGAACTCTACAGAAATAAAGAACAAAAGTGTATTAGAACAGACACGTAATAACTAGGCCTAAATGTAAAACAGCACTATAGTGTTCACTGCACTATTCTAATCTTTGTTGAAGCTGTGTTTTGTTGTTTAATTAAAAGGTATAGTTTACCCAAAAAGGAAAATTCTGTCATTACCTCCTCGCCCTCATGTCGTTCTGAGCCTGTAAGACCTTCGTTCATCTTCAGAACACAAATTCAGATATTTTTTATGAAATTGAGAGCTCTATGATCCCTCCAAAGACAGCATTTAAGATCCCAGAAAGGTAATAAAGACATTGTTAAAATAGTCTATTTGACTCCAGTGGTTCAACCTTAATTTTATGAAGCGATGAGTATACTTTTTGTGCGCAAAAACAAACAAAATAATAATAATAATTTTATTGCGTTTATTTGATTTATTAAAACACTTTTTTGGTCTTAGGCAGAATGGCTCACCATTGGCTATAGCTCCTGTGTCAGCATCACACACACTTGTTGTGGTGCTCACATGAACAGCGTTGGCAATGGTGAGCCGGCATTCTGATATAGACCTAGGAAGTTCTGCACTGCACGCTGCAAATGCCAACAGCATGGGAGAATGACTCGAACAAGTGAAAATGTTGAATAAAGTTTTAAACAGTATTTATGGTTTCTTTTTTTACCTCATATCAGGCGAATCTCATCTAGTATTCCCAACGCCATTACTTCCACCAGAGAAGGTCAAAACCAGGCGTGATTAAAGATATGTGTACATAGAGGAGGCCTCATTCGACCGATCCTCACATACGCTAATGAGGCATCTATGTATATATGTTAAAAATAACATTAATAATGTTCGGTTTCTCAGAAACCAATCGTTTCGTGTTTTAAGGCATCAATGTATCATCTTGAGCCGCAGGGTTTAATATGGATTCGTATGTATGTATTTTTTACTCTCATAGTTGCTCTCATAGAAAAAAACCCAACTGACATGCATTATACGAGGAACAGTTGAATTTAACAAAAAACTTCATTAGTGTTCTAGAAACAAACACACCTAAATCTTAGGGAGCGTTCACACTTGTAGTTCGGTTAGTTTGGTTCGTTTGGTCCGGACCAAAAAACAAAAACAAAACATAATAGTCCTGGTCCGCTTAGCGTTCACACTGGCATTTTTAACAGCGAACCTAAAGTTACCGAACCAAAGGCATAGGGAGATGGTAACAACCTGATTGGTCGGCTTATATGACATAGGAGCTGCTTACCGAACATTCAAAACAATGCTGTGTGCGGATTACACGCGGGCACATGTGGCATTATTTTTTACCAGAGAACTCATGAAGAGCTCATGAAATGCTCAAAACATCCAAAACAACGCTTTGTGCTGGATTAAACGCGATAATTTTATGCGTGTACATGTGGCATTATTTTTACCCGCTGAGAACTCATGAAGAGCTCATAAAATGTTCAAAACATTCAAAACAGCATCAGTATTTCCTCCGTTGTGCAGAACAGAGACGGCCGCTGTCGTCTGCACCTGCTAATAATGGGCAACACAGGAACTTTGATGAGAAGAGCCAGGTATGCTTTTTGTGTGTTTTTTCTAGCATTTTCGAAACATGCTCGTCTGACCAAATATTGATTAGGCACTTCCTCATTGCTCCACATTTGCCCTCTAACGTTAAAGTTACTCATTTTGGATACACCGGTCTTTCCGCATCGTCAAATCAGCTGCATTATGCGTCGCATCTTGTGACATTACGTCCGGTTTTTGGTCCGTTTACATGTCTTTGGTCCGTGTTGCGTTCATATATCAATCGAACCGCACCAGAGTTCGTTTAGAAGCGGACCGAGACCCATCTTTTTAGCGGTCTCGGTCCGCTTGTTTGGTGCGCACCAGGGTTCGGATGGCAGCGTTCACATATGTTCAAATGAACCGCACTAAACAAGCAATCGCACCAAGGTTCGTTTTAATCGAACCAAACATGACAAGTGTGAACTTGATAGATACCCTGTATCTTGCTTAGATACCCTGGTGGTAAGCAGATAAACATCAAATTTTCATTTTTGGGTGAAGTATCCCTTTGACTATATCATATATATAGTATAAAAATATAGCCTAAAAGACAAATACTCAATACAGGGGCATTTTACTGTATTTTAACACACAGTAAATCACACAGTGAGAGTATGCACTCTATACCTGCATGTGCAGTTTTAATGTTAACCTTAATCGAAAAGGCAACATCAAGCTTGTGTGTGGACTCTTTTGCGTGCTTTGGTTTTTCCAAAGTGAGTTACATAGTCGATAATGTCATTTGTTAAAACAATTATGATGTTATCATAGTCGATGTATAATCGCACAACCCTATACACATCCGACTTCTTTCTCAACTGTTTACATTCAGTTAAGACATAATTGAATGTGTTTATGAGAATACTTGCAGAGACTGGCATTTTGATGTAATTTTGTGTGTATCTGTCCGCTGAAGCGCATGAGATGCGAAAGAGGAATGAATTTACTGTTGGTATGCTATCTAAAGCACAACTCTCTGTGTGTGTCCGGCTGTGCGCACAAATAACAGCATATGAGTACAGAATTAATTGTGAAATTTAGCAATTAATCCATAGGACACAAGAGTGCCTAACCATGGGGCCTGATCTGTATATCACGGATCAACTATGAACCGTTTATCCCCTAGTGGATAAAGATCTAAGCTTGAAGTCAAAAGGTTGTAAGTTCAAACCCAGTATTGTGTGATTTATGAGATGTAGTTATATCAATTTTCAGTGACTTCAATTTGGGCCTTAAATTTTCAATTTATTATTAAAAATAATAATAACTTTCTCATAAAAACTACTGAATTGGATCAGAAGACTTGCAATATTGCATTACAGTTGCATGGACTTCTTTTTTTGAACTTTTTTATGATTGAGAGATCAACAAAATAAATTATGCTGGAAATAATTACTGTTCTAGATGATATAGGTGATCACAAATTTATCCTTTAATCTTTAGAGTATTTTACCAAATGGAACCATTCATTTAAAATTCATTTTTTTCAAAGAACAAATAACTGTTAAACGTCTGAACTTCAGTACAAATATTGGTGAAAATGACCAGTTTAAAGTGTTCTACAGGTAGTGCTTTTTTCCTCATTTTTTGAGCCTGATGCTCTGAGTCTCCATTCACATTCATCATTCTTTAGCTTTTCTTCTTGTGTGTTCAACCCAAGAAGGAAACTCGGATTTGGAATGATAGGAGGGGGAGTAAATGATGGAGGATTGTGTACAAGATTGCGTACTATAATTTATGAGTAAAATGACTACTTGCTAGATCATCACTTTGGAAACAGCAAAATATGTCATATGATTGAGATTCAGGAGAATAACAATATATTGGCCCATTAACAATAACAGACTTATGTGTCAAAATTTAAGTATTAAAGGACCAAATAGTTACATAAGGTTACATAATGCAAATACAGCATTATGTATAATGTCTGAGGCCCTGTTTGCCAAAGAAACAAAAAATGAAAGCAATAATCCAATTACAAAACACAATTTAGAAGGACTAGCAGTTCAGGGAGGAAAAAAGATCAGGTAGGGTGCTACTTTTCATCCTCTTGTGTGAACTGAGCCTACTTTGGATAGGTGCCATCTTGTGAATAGGAAGACTGTTGAATGTTCATTCGATAGCACTAGTGGAGGGTGAGCCACTATTACCCATGAAATATCCCTGCAATCCGGTATATTTCCCAAACACTTTGGTGGCCTGAAATCTTACTAACAGCATTGATTTACATTATGATAGAAAATAATCTCTGCATTTTTAATCTTTAAAGAATTGAATCTCCACAATGTTGCCAGAGAACGATGCAATTCTCTGACAGCATCCTGGGGTTAAGAGCAAAATGTTAGCGGATCAAGGGTCGTTCCTTATGGGAATCAAATCAGCAACCTTGTGTTTGCCGGTCCTGAGACGTAACCACTAGGCTACATGATAAAATCTTTTATCATATTTGTAACTTTTTTTTTTTTTTTAAGGGAAGATGTCAATTTTCCAAAGCTGGCCATCACTTTTGGCCACTACTGTAAATATTCACTCATGAAATATTACATTTCACCACTCCACCAAGCAAGAAATCTAGTCATCTTACCTTTGTTCACAATGTCTTTAGTGAAAGGAAGTGGATGGTGACTGAGGACCATTCCGATCAGCTTGCAGAAGAGAACGCCATACACCGCAACAGCAAGACCCTTGTGTTGTGTGTGGTCTAAAAAGTTTACTGGGCTGAAATGAAAACAGAGAAAATGATGTTGGTGGTTGCCAGGGTGTTGCTAGGGTGTTCTGGGTGATTGTTTACATGGCAGATGTCGAACTGACCTGAGTAAACCTGTAAGTCCCCTCTGATTGACACCCAACTTCTGTTGCCTGGCCAGGATGGCTAGAACCAGCATGACCACCAGCTTTGGACATAAAGAGAGGACAATCTGTCAGTCTTACAACCTCCCTGACTTCCTCTAATGGCCCACCAGAGCCGGGCACAGCTGTGACGTCCACCTCTTGTTAACCTATTCTGCATCACAGCTTCTTGGTTCAAATGAAAGCACGGACCCCTATGAAACAAGGGCAGAGACCATTTCCAAAGCCTCTGTTTCTGGTGTGAGTAAGTGTACCATCAGAGAGCAGAGGCCTGGGGTCAGTGACCTGCAGTGACCTGTAACACTTTTAGGAAGCGCCACAGTGACGTATGGGTCCATGGGTCCATCATAGTCAATTAGCAAATACCAAAGAAAGGAAAAGGCAACCCAGTGGGAAGTCTGGCAGTTACAAAATAAATGACAACAAATGCGTTGTATACTTGTGTAAAATGGTTTCTTTACACAAGTGCTACGACAGTACCAAGGTATCAGGTGGAAACACTACGGTACTTTGCAGTGGTCATTTAGGGTATTCAATGGCAAATGCTCAAACCAACATGTAATTAGCAGGGCTATTATAATGAACAAAAACTAACTTGAAAAACTTGTTACTTAAAATAAAATAAAATGTAACTGAAATAACAATTGCTAATGGAACATTTCTCATTTTCATTTAGTCTAACAATGTACTAAAAACAAGGAAAATTAATCAAAACTAGAACTGTCAAAACGATTAATCGTGATTAATCTCATTAACATAAAAGTCTGTGTGTGTGTGTGTGTGTGTGTGTGTGTGTGTGTGTGTGTGTATATATGCACACACTTTAAATATTTACATTTTTGTTATATGCGATTAATCGATTTGACAGCACTAGTAAAAATATTTATACATATTTAAAAAACAAAATAATTACATCTTAAATGCAGTATATATATATATATATATATATATATATATATATATATATATATATATACCATGTATATATACATATAATGAATAATTAAATACAATTAATTAAACATTTACTTATAAATTTAATGTTTGAAAATTAGAAGTTATTTTACAAATTGTTTACTCAAGAAACACACACACACACACACACACACACACACACACACACACACACACACACACACACACACACACACACACACACACACACACACACAGTGTTTCCATGTTTTATGGGGACATTCCATAGGCGTAATGGTTTTTATACTGTATAAACCGCATTTTCTATCCCCTTACACTGCCAAACATTCTGCATTTTTACTTTCTCCCCCCAAAAAAACCTGTATGATTTATAAGATGTTTTCCTCATGGGGACCCAACACAACACACTTAAACAGAAATTGTGTATTATCTATATATTTCTAGATTTTGAGACTAAAGTGCATCTAAGAATATTTAAATATTATCAGTTTAATCATTCTGGCCAATATATTGTCTAGCATTAGTACTTATATAATTATATATATACCATGGTACTGATTACAATATTCCAAGTACTCAGAGATACTGAATTTTGGACAGAGAAAGAATACACAAAAAGAGAATATTGAGAATATAAAGAAATAAGGATCAGTCTCATCTGAAGGGAACTCACAGATATTGCAGCAATGCATATGTGGAAGAGGCTTTCTTCAGCTGTGGGGTCACATGGTTGGATAACTCTGAAAATTTCACAAACAAAGAATTTATCATAAGCTGGTGAGATCCAGGCCGATTACTCAGCCTGCACACGTTCCCATCCTCCCCTCCTTTCCTAAGCAACAGACCATTACTAACAAGAGCACTTTTACTGAACCTCTTCAAGGGAAGATTATTCATTTCGTAGGTAATGTGACTGACGCGGAAATGCCAGCACACAGATCCCATCTCACTCAAGTAAACTGGAATGCTGGGGTGGAGTTAGGGAACTTCTAGATGAATGAAAATGTCCTCTTTTCATTTGATATTACTAACAGAGGAAGTCTTGGACGAATGTGACGCATTGAAGTAACCCTAGCTTCACAGTTTGGTGTCTTGTTGCCGAAAAGTCTCTTGCATATGTGAAAAGAATCAAAGATGAGATCAAAAAGAACATCTCGGCATGAATCGCAGTGATGGATGTGCATATCACATTCAGCAGAAATATAATCAGACATGTTTGCACACCTGTAGACTTGGAACCATATAAATGTTCTAGGTTGTGCATTATGGGATGGCAAAAGACTATATGACAAGCAGCAATAAAGATAATATCTCATGAATATCTGATGACCTGACCCAAGTTATCTAGATGAAATCACAAAACCAAGTTAATGTCTAAACCCAGCAGACCCGAATGCAACTTTTTGGTCACCAAGGCTACATTTATTTGACCAAAAATACAGTAAAAACAGTCATATTGCGAGTTAATATTACAGTTTAAAATAAGTAAATACAGTTTAAAATAACTATTTGAATACGTTTTAATATAAAATGTATTTCTGTGATGCAAATCTAAATCGTCAGCATCATTACTTGTCTTCAGTGTCACGCGATCCTTCAGCAATCATTCTAATTTGCTGCTCAGAAAACATTTATTATTATTATAAATGATAAAAACAGTTGTGCTGCTTAATGTTTTTGTTGAAACCATGATACGTTTTTTTCGGGATTCTTTGGTAAACAGAAAATTCAAAAGTACAGCATTTAATTGAAATATTGTTTTGTAACATTATAAATGTCTTTACTGTCACTTTTGATCGAATTTCTTTCTAAAAAAATAATAAAAAGTATATATATATATATATATATAAAAAAAATAAACTATATAATCTTTGATACAGCAATTAAGAGTACTTACTCGACTGGTGGTTTGGTTGGCACTGCATTTCTGTACAAATCTGAGTAGTCGTAGTCCAAAGTTTCAGCACTCATGGTGCCAACCTACAGATGAAACAGAAGTTTCAGTGAGCTCCAATAACTTCAGAAGCAGCCGAAATGCAGCACTCCTGCAGGACACAAATTTGTTCAGGTTTGGTATGGGGAGGGAAAATAAAGTTTCCTCCAAAGTTTGCCAACTGGAAACTGCTGGTTTGTTCTCTTCAGTCCCTAAAGTCTCCTCGTTTTCTCCTTTAGCACCCTTGTTCAGGTGTCCTGTTACCACTGCGGCCGAGAGCTGTGAGGAGCAAAGTGACGGGTCCCTTTCTGTAGCATGCCAACCCTAAACGTCTTTACTTCAGTTTGGATCTCCTTTTCAGATTGGGGATTAGCACCTCACTGGAAACCAGGAGAGAGAAAGAGAGAGGGAGGGTGAGAGAGAGGGGGGAGAAAGCAATCCAGAGAGAAGTTTTCCAGATTTCCAAATGGGGCAGCCGATCTCTCCTACCACCTGTGGTTCAGAGAGATTACGTGGACTTCCAAGGCAAGTCCTGTGGCTGGTATTGAGAGGCTGAATGAGCGCTGGACTTATAAAACTCAGCCAAAGCTTGGCTGGAACTGTGTGGGGGCCGAATGCTGACATATTCCAGAGTGATAACAGGGAAATTCATACGCGTGAGCTCCAGTTATCAGGCTGTGGAGATTCCCAAAGGTGACTCAAAGTGTGAGGTATAAGGAAATCATTTCCATTAACCACACACACAAACTGACAGACAAGAGAAGAATCAAATCAGGTGCAGAACCTGTACATCACACTGTAAAAAATAAATAAATAAGTGAAATGTATGGTAAAATGACAGCAGCTGTGCTTGCCAGAACTTCAATGTAAAAAAAATAAGCTAGCAACATTTTAGGTTTTGCTGGACTGAAAAAAAAAAAACCTGCATATTTCATTAAAAGATTTTTGGATTAAAGGTACACTATGTAAAAAATAATTTAGTAAAATATCCAAAAACCACTAGGCCAGTGTTATATATTTTGTTCAATTGAGTACTTAAAATATCCCAAAAGTTTCCAACTATTTGTAAATTATGAGAAAATTGCTATTTTAACCAATAAACAGGGACGTCTGAGGGAGTCGCCTGTTAACAGCGTCATATCTGCATTACTCTCGGTTTCCGGTTGGTTTTAATCTGCAGAAACGCTTTACTCTCACTGTAGTGTGAACAAGTGTCATAGCAGCTGCCGAGCGAACGCACAGAGTAACGTCATAACATCATTTTCAACACACTCAAATGTAAATGTCTCTAATATGATGAACAGAGCTGCATTACCTCATACTCATGACCGGAAAAACGGAAATGGCGCCGGTGACTGTTGCACAATAAAAGTCCCACTGCTCGCGAGGCATGTTGCGTTCATCTTATTATCAATCGCTCCAGCGGCCTTGCTCAGCTCCTCAACACTCGGTCCCGCTCTGCTTCATATTACAGTAACGTTAAAGAAAGTGTATGTAAGATTGTGGCCAAAACGGGTACTGCAATCACTATGCCCTCTCCCCCTGCCCCGAGGTTGCCAGATTGGCAACAGGGTCAGCAGGAACGTTTGTAGCTGCAGCTGTGCTAACTAGAGCAGATCTGGCAACCCGGATGCCGAAACACTACTGACTTCATGATTGGTCGATAGGTAGAGGGCGGAGCTTCAGGCCAAAACACAACATGTCAACATCAACAACAACTTTTAAATGACAATATCCTGGCCGGACTACTGTTGTCAGTGATATAAGTATTTGAAATTAACATGATTTCTTAATGTCTAGTGACATATCAGGGTCATTTTATGATTCATTGAAATGCATTTCTTGAATACAGTTCCTTTAATAATCACATTCATGAACTTGATTTCTGCCAGAGTCCTTTGGTGATTCTTTCCCACCGGCTGTGAGGTGAAGATCACATGTCCCAAGATTCTGCGCTCAAACTTGGCATCATCAAACTACTGCTTTGTTTTGAATAGACGACCTCTAGCGAACGGAAAAATGTGTACCTTTAAAATATTGAAAAACCCCTAAAACAATGTCATATAGTTTGTTGACTTGTGTACTTACATCATCCCAAATGTTTTCAGGAATGTTTAAATCCAGAGAAAGAAGCTATTTTTACCAGCACACGGATCATGCCCATTCATCACATATGATATCAATAATATCATATCCATGTTAACCTTGATTTACCCTTGGTTTTATTTTGTAGAAACCATGGAAACGCCAAAGACGCTTTAATATATTAAGTGTTTTATTAGACAGGTTTGATACATTCATCGAAAGACTAATCATTGTTATATAGCTCGACACGGTTAGTCTTATTTTTTAAAATCTCGTTTTGTGTTACCGCCCAAGTTCTGCCCAAGTCCCGTCAGATTCTTTTCCACCGGCTGAGATGAAGACAACAACTCCCATGATTTCCTCGAAATCAAGGCGTCATCAAGCTACACCTTAGTTTTGAATAAGCGACCCCTAGCAGCGGAAATTACATATTGTGCCTTAAATATGATATAATGTTAAGGAAGGGGTTGGAATCAGTACCTCAAGATATATGATATGATACGATACATAATAATAATAATAATAATACATTTTATTTATAATGCACTTTATATTAAACAAAATCTCAAAGTGCTAAAAAATCTCAAAGTGCTAAAAAATCTCAAAGTGCTAAAAAATCTCATGGCTCATGATCCCGATAATATCATGAAACAGAAATTCTGCGATAATCAATATAATGCTAGATCTTTTATATCTGTCCAACTATAAAAACGAAATGCCTGTAAAAGGGTTAATTGCAGGTTTTCCAGACTTTGGACATAAAATGCGGCTGTGGAATTTATTATTTAACTTACACTGCTTTCTGTCATACAATTATGTAAATTATCAAAGAATTTTCATTTTTGGGTAAACTAAATCTTTAAGATGGCTAAATCAACTGCATTATAATTTTTTTAGATCATATTATTAGAGCTAATACGATGCAATGTGGTATGGGACCACATTTATGATATGAACGCGCACACAAACACCAAATCACAGATAATTTTGTTAGATTTTACAGTACAAAAAACATATTTAATATTTAGCTACCTCTTTTATCCATTACAAAGAGCTTCCATTTGAATGAAACTAAAGATCAGACTAGATACACTATCAATATTTAATTTTTATCATTATTTTATTAAATCATTCAATTTCTACATTCATGATGCTCTTCTATGAATGAATGCTGATGTAAGGTGCATTGCCACGCCCATTGCCCCACCCACCAACTGACCACGCCCCCTTTGTGAGTACTTCTCGGGTGCACTGTTACACTCATTGTACAGGGATTACAGTCAAAGACGGTTAAGAAAAGTTACACAAATCCATTTCAAACAATGCAATCAGGAAAAACAAAAAAACTAAGCAGGATTGACAAATAACGGTCACAGAACAAAGAATGCTTTGAAGAGCTCTGATTACATCATGGAAATGTGCCTGAAAGTTTGCTTATATCTAGGTCAACGGTTATTTCCCTTAAACGCCTTTGTGTAGAAGGTTCTGATGCATCTAATTTCCAATTACGAAACCATACCTGGATCTACCTGAGAGATATGAGGCTACATTCCTTTCCTGTCGTACCTCTCCTATTTCAAAGAACCCAATGTAGCTATTCCAAAAAAGGATATGGTGCACCATTCACTGGAGACATGAAGCCATCTCACAGCTATATTTATTCTCACAGCGAGTCAGGCTGACACATGTAGAAGCTTGATCTGTGTAATATCCCTCCTGCCGCACCATTCACACCATATTACATACTGGACTGGTGCTATTGTAACAAGTGACCCCAACAGAATTACACAGCAAAGGCCGTCAATGTCATGGACCACCATTGCAGGTGGCCTTTGAAATGGTGTAGTGCGCTTCGAGGATTCATTCTGGCATGGTTAAACCTAAATGGGATCCTGTCAGTGTCCACAGGAGCTCTTAACAAGGATGAAACTGATTAAGGAGGCAACACCATGGAGCACACAACACAAGATGGATGCTGCCGGTAATGACTTCACATCGGCCACCATCACTCAAGGGCTCTGGGGAAAACCTCCAGTCACCGTTTACAGAAAAAAAGAGCCTCCGTGGTGCTAACATGACCGTGCCATTGACAGTAAAGCTTTTAGAGGATAAGGAAGGTCAGGTGACAACTGAGACTGCCATTGCATTGGCTGACAATCCATTTCTAACTATAAGAGATGCAGTTGGAGTTAATGAAGATAAAATAAAAGAGAAGTGAGCGATGGTAAATCTAAACGCAATCATTTTCTGCAATCATCAACTGTCTTTTTCTTTCAAAATCCACATAGCTTTCACCAACCAATAGGACTATTTGAAGTCATGCTGGAAAGACTGTATTTACAAATTGAACGCACACAAATGGCACCACAATGTCATTACATTACATTACTGTTTTCTTTGAGCCCTGTGTTTCCAAGTTGGGGCTTTGTCAGTGTCATTCAGAAAACATGGCAGACGCACACAATACAACATCTGAAGTTGACAGTAAATGCATTAAAATGTATGGTTTCATTTTAACAGATAAACAGATATCACGATTCTCCCAAAACAAACAAAAGAACGTCATTTAGAGGTTCTGACAAAATGTTAATGGCTGCAGTCAATTTAAAAAGTTTAATAATTCTGAACGAATTATATATATTGCGAATATATATTGCGAATATATACAGTGCCTTGCGAATACTTTATAAGGCACTGTGTGTGTGTGTGTGTATATATATATATATATATATATATATATATATATACATACACAGTACCTTGCGAAAGTATTCGGCCCCCTTGCGACTTTTTGCCACATTTCAGGCTTCAAACATAATGATATGAAACTGTAATTTTTTGTGAAGAATCAACAACAAGTGGGACACAATCATGAAGTGGAAAGAAATTTATTGGATATTTCAAACTTTTTTAACAAATCAAAAACTGAAAAATTGGGCGTGCAAAATTATTCGGCCCCCTTAAGTTAAAACTTTGTAGCGCCACCTTTTGCTGCGATTACAGCTGTAAGTCGCTTGGGGTATGTCTCTATCAGTTTTGCACATCGAGAGACTGAAATTCTTGCCCATTCCTCCTTGCAGAACAGCTCGAGCACAGTGAGGTTGGATGGAGAAGTTGGATGGATATGTGACCCCGTCTGTGAAACCCCAGCTAAAGTCGCAAAATTTAATTATGAGATAATGATCGTCAAAGTACCATAACCATAAAAATGACGAAAATAGGTCATTTGTGTTTATTGCTGTAAATGATAAATTATACCAAGGGGTTTGAGATACAATCCTCAATTTTTAATTCATAACATTATAAATACTGAAATTAGCGATTTTATTGACACTACACTTCATACTTTTGCACACAAAAAAAACCCGATTTTAATAATCTCAGGGGGTTTTCATCACAACAAGACCAGCTGATTCGTATGATAGATCGGTTCAGGAACTTCTTTTTTATACCATTAGGAAGAGAAAGACATTAATATCAATCGGCACGAGCGGCAATCAGGTCATCGCGACCTAAGCCGGGTTCAGATGTCTGGCGAGATATTTTCGTGTCATTGCCAATATTTTTATATTTTCTTCTTTGTTTTGTAGCTCAACAGTGTGCAATTAATAAACGTCTTAATTTAAAGTCATATTAGACCTGCTATGTGTCTATTTAAAACATGTTGTGGATGGTGGTGTGTCAGATTAATGCAGTGTTTCGCAACCGAGGTGCGCGGGGTACCGCGCAAGGTTTCAGCACGCACTTGCATCACGGTTCATCTCACATCTGATGACATCTGTAATATAGTTTGTAACTTGAAAATAATGCGTTATGTATGTTTCTGTCGATGGATACACGTGCTGGCTCCTCGCTGATACATTACAACAGCGGTAATAATAAAAGAAGTGGGTAAAACGGTCTATCTGTGTAAACTTTGTTCAATGCATGTGTGTGCTGCTGTATCTTCGAATATGAATACGGCTGTAGAGCCAGAAGACGCGATTGAGAACTCACGTGCGATCGCGATGTGAGAAGATTCGTCTCTGTGCGGTCATCCGAAAGTGCGCACATGCACGTCTCAGCGCGCATCTATTGAGTTCTCTTTGTCTTGCGCTTGAACAGACAAACTCACACAAGAAGTAGCTGATGTCAACATGTCCATCTTGATGAGTATCCAAGCAGACATAGTCTGAATATGCCTTAAGTGAACATACAGTCGAGAAAGCGATATCCCTGGGTCTTAAAGGGGCAGTAGCCTTTACTGCTGTTTGTTTAATATCAAAGAAGATAAGTCACTGCTATTGATTGAATAGCTTTTGTAAGTTTAATAAGGATTAATATTTGATTTAAACAGTTAAATATGCAGTCATTTTTCATTTGATTACTTTATTTAGTTTCTCTAGCCTACCTAAAAACTGTTAGACCTACCTGAAAAGCCTGAAAAGGATTATTTTATTAGTAGCCTATCTTTGCTTAATAGTAATTATTTGTGCTGCTACTTGTATTTAAGTTATTTGTTCTTATTTTTTTTTTTTTTTTTGACAGTAGTCCTTTTTTCCATGAACACATAGCAAATACCGAACCATACAGAAACCGTGAACCTAAAATCTTGATACAAACCAAATCTGTACCGTTACACCCCTAGCGTAACGTATGCGAGGGGGTGCCACAAAATTAAGAACATTTTCAAAGGGCGCCATGACTGAATATAGGTTGGGAAACACTGGATTAATGAATTAAGTTATCTAGTCTATTTGACATGGCAGCACTTAAACGCGAGCAGGAACAGAAAATAGCTGATTGCTTAAACAGTTTTTCCGATATTAATCTCTGTGGAATTACCCCGAATAATGATATAACTGGGTTTATTGAAGAAAGTGCAGGTTGAGGGTAAATAAATGATGACAGAATTTTCATTTTTGGGTGAACTATCCTTCTCTTTATTTTTACTCTAGTACTGTACTTAATTGCATAGTAGCCCAGTAAAATAATTTAATTTAGAGATTTTCTACTGAAATGTAATATATTAATTAATTTATTAATGAATTTTTCCATGGATATTTAATTTTATTAATAAAGTTATACAAATAATTTAAATAAATTGACTTGGTAATTGATGCTACAATCAAGCTCTTGTACCCCCAAATCGTTTGAATGTTTTTGTGCTTTTTGGACATATGCATCATAATAAATATGCCTGTTTTACAAAACTTTAAGAATTTTCCCATAAATGTGTCATATATCACTGAAAATGGGAGAATCTCAGCTTTAATATGGTATATGGCTCATATGCAGGATAATTATGCATCAAATGTGTTGCAGTTTTAAAAATAAGCTTGTGTTTACATTGTAATTTCTCAAAAACATGATTTTCTGAGCCTGACATTCAGCAAATCTTTAACATAGCCATACTCAGTTAACATTAGCGATATTAAGGTTATATTTTAACAGAATGTTCTTTACATTGAGTAGGATGATTTTATGTAGAAAACAGTGAATCACAAAAAAATGACGTTAGCTGGGTTTTCACAGACAGGATTTAGGATTTAAGATAACATTTATTTATTATATTTGCTTAATTTATTACCAAATCAAGATTAAAGGAAGATTTTTCATGAAAAAGACTGATTATGTGGGTTGTTTTTATTGGACAAGGAGCGAGTTGACTGTAAACTTATGCAATAACTTATGCGAACACATTGCTTTTGGAACATTTCATTTTTATTCAAAGTAAATGCCTTTCCGATGTGATGGGAAAAGCATTCCTTTTGTTGTCTGGACTATTGCTCCTCCCTGTTCACAGTACCTATCAATATTACATAAATGTGAATATTTGTCTGCTAAATTACTAATGTAACTTTACACTAAATAATATAAATCTCCTTTAGCGATCGTAGGTAAGTTAGGGGTGCTAACGTTACCGCTAACGTTCGCTAGCAGTTCAATACTAATTTAACAAAGAAAAAAAGAACAGTATTTACAGATAAAACTGACCTTCACTTGAAGCCCTGAACGGGTCAGTAAGTTTGCAACGTTTTGCTGCTTCTTCTTTGAGTGCTTTCTTTTACTTTTTCTTTTCCATTTCCCTCTCTGCTTGACCTGCCGCTTTCTCCATCATCGGGTGCTGCCCGCGCGTTTGGCTGAGGCAGGCAAGTCGGTCAAGACCAGACTTTTTTTACGGTCTATGGACCAGACTAACAGATTCGTGATTTATTTGTTTTTATTATTAATAATAATTTGAAAATTATCACTTCAGTAAAAGCAATAATATAAAATAAGAACTATAAAAAATTTTTACAAAAAACGCTCGCCATGGCAGCAGGCCAAATTAGTTGCCAGGCCACCGGGATTTCTCCCGGTGCTGGTGCTCCCGATCATGCTGCTGATGGCCAGTCCGGGCCTGTTGCTAAATGTGACTATAAGGCATGTAGATATTATATAAACATTAACAGCATGATTTTCTTTAACACTGCATTATGTTTTTAGGAAAGTAATAGGCCTACAAATAAAATTGCCTTTATCTGTCAAATCGCATTACATTTTATAGATGTTAAATGTTCTTTTTTCTTTTCTTTTTTTTTTACATATTCTGTCCAAAATATGTGTTAAAAATTATAAATTAGCATACTAGTGTTATTGACTCACTCTCTTGTGAAAATGCAATTTTCCAATGCTAATCAACCTGGCGGGCGCCCCCCAATGCCGGGGCGTTGCTACGGTGTTCGAGGCTTTTAGCAAGTTGATATCGATGCTAAGGTATCCTTCCAGGTTACTGAGCCAAGCAAAAAAGAACAAATTTAAAAGAAAGAAAGAAAGAAAGAAAAAAAACGAAAGAAAAACCCTACTCCCAAATTTGGTCGCTCAGGTCCCACCTTTACCGTGCATTGGATTTTCTCAACATTTCATCGTCGAAATAGTAAGTAGCTCAGTCATTCAAGTTTGTAGCACAAACGGCGCGATGCCAGAGTTAAGCTTGTGTGAAATATTTTAACGCCACTAATTCTTTATGTGGCGCATGCAAGGTGCACGTTTTTGCACTCCTAAATGTTACAACTGCTATTATTAACAAGTGTTTATGGATGCTAAGATTGCATGTTGGTTAGCTTAATGTAATTAGCGTCGAAAGATAAGTAACGGATATTTATGAATGAATGACGTAGTTGTTTTACTAGGCTGTTTTTCAATGCCGCCTTTGAAACGAAGTTATTTTTTGATAACTTACCTCCTCCTGACATCAGTTGGAGGCGCAAGTTCCTTCACCTGACCTTCACGAACAATTATGGATGATTGCTTGAACCGATCCATCAAACTGTGCATCTTTGATTAATGGCACATGTGCAATCATTCACAAAACAATCGATAATTTATGCAACTGTTTCATTGACAAAGACACTTTTCTGTTAAATGTTTTTTTCTTTTCTTTTTTGCGCATTAAAAAGCAGATCCATTTATTTCCTGTTTTTCTCTCTCTCCATAATTTGTGAGAGTACTTTATTTATTTTTTATATGTTCCAAAAGCTTCCCAATTCCCAATCTGTTCCTTTCTCAAGTGTGTGTATATATTATACAATATAGAAATAGTTTTTTTCCCTTTATATGAAATAGTCCTTACCTTTCCAAGTGATCCCAAAGTTCTCTCCCACCTTGAGACCCTTTGCAATGCAAAATTCCTTAATATGCAGTATATTCTGTAAGTTTCTTCAGCAAAGTGTATTTATAGGTGTCACACACTTGGGTTGCCTACTTTAACTTTTGCAATAAGCATATGCTCAATGTTTTTAAAGTGGATAAGGTTTTGTCTGAACACTGCATGCCTCTCTGCAGACTTTGACCCTTTTTTGCAGTGGCCACAATATCTTGGTAACGAACTTCGGAAGAAAAAAAGGCACAAGGAAAGTGCTGTTGTAAGATAGGACACTTGGCTGAAGTTCAAAGCAGTGGCCTTTGATCACTGATACGAACCATCACCCAGGGAAATTGATACATTTTTGTTCTTTGCTCTGGATTCACATAGTATTGGATAGTTGGATCAAAGTTTTTTTGTTCAGTAGTATACTATACAAAATATTTTATTTTTGCAACTGAACTCAAACACATGGTATATAGACCATATGATGAATGCTTTTTTGGGGGGGTCTCTGAACATCTGTTTTTTTTTCTTCATGGCCTTCTGATTTTAGCAACAGAAAAAAACTTATTTATGTTCTGTATGCAAACCAGCTGCAACACTATATTTAGATTCTAATTAATGTGAACCTTTCTCACCACATTTGTTTTTCTTTATCTTCTCTGATTATGCAGCGAGAATGGATCAAGATTGAAGACGAGCTAGATTTTGAATGTGAAGTTTAATCATGTCGGCGAGTATCAGCTGGTGTTGAGCGTGGAAAATCCTCCGGTTCTGCTTCCAGAGTCCATCTGAGGGTACTAAATGGAATGAATGATACTAAAAATGCAGATGCGCGGAAATGACAAACCACAGTATTGTTCATGCCAGGCCATAGTTGATGTCACTTTGTAAAGAAACTCTACATGCCTATAAACTGAACACTTAAAGGGATACTTCACCGCTTTTTTCATATTAAACTTTGTTATTCCCTTAACTAAGACGAGTTGATACATACCTCTCTCGTCTCAGTGCGTGCACTTAATCTCTCTGACGCGCGGTGACGATCTGATAGCATTTAGCTTAGCCCACTAAGTCCAGTTCATTCACTATGGTACCAAACAGAGATCAAGTTAGAAGCGACCAAACACCTCCATGTTTTTCCTATTTAAAGGTGCACTATGAAATATGCGTGCACACTATTTCCGCTTTTCCGGTCATGAGTATAAGGTAATACAGCTCTGTTTTGTCTATCATATTAGATGCATTTTAGTGCGTTTAAAATGATGCTATGACGTTACTCTGTGCGTTCGCTCATCGGCTGCTGTGACTCTTGTTCACACTGCTAAGAGTAAAGCGCTTCTGCCGAATAAAACCCGAAACCGAGGGTAGTGCAGATATGACGCAATTGACAGGCGACTCCCTCAAACGCTGTGCTGAAACGTCCCGGGTCATTGGTTAAAATAGCAATTTTCTTACAATTTACAAATAGAATTGGAAACATTTGGGATATTGCAAGTACGCAACTAAACAAAACATATAACACTGGCCTGGTGTCTTTTGGATATTTTACTGCAAAAATACTACATAGTTCACCTTTAAAAACAGTTACACGAATAGTTGAACGATCAAGTATAATAACGTAAAATAAAATGTGCCGCTTTTCTAAGCGGATTAAAAAGGAAATCTATAATGTATGGCGGAATAGCATTCTGAGAGTACTTCGACTCGGCGCAGTAAAAAGTCCCGACTGAAAAATCCTCCCTCACATCTCCCCCTCCCCCCTATTGACAGAAATGAGAGGGGGAGGGGGAGATGTGTACAAATTTCTGCATGCACTCAGACGAGAGGTATCAACTTGTTTTAGTTAAGGAATAACATAGTTTAATATGAAAAAGCAGTGAAGTATCCCTTTAATACCCATGTGCATGACGTCACACGTTTGTTTTTGTAGTTTTCACGAAGGTGATAATGGTATGGTTTTGAAAAAGCTTTCCATTTTTAGTTGGAACATTTTAGCATATTAATGAACATTAAAGGTGCACTATGTAGTATTTTTGCAGTAAAATATCCAAAAAGCACTAGGCCAGTGTTATATATTATGTTCAGTTGAGTACTTACAAATGTTTCCAAGTATTTGTAAATTGTGAGAAAATTACTATTTTAACTAAGGACCGGGACGTGTCAGCATAGCGTTTGTCATATCTGCGTTAACCTCGGTTTTATTCTGCAGAAGTGCTTTTCACTTAGCAGTGTGAACATGTCACAGCAGTGCCGAGCGAACACACAGAGTAACGTCATAACGTAATTTTAAACGCACTTAAATGTATCTGATATGATAAACAGAGCTGCTTTACCTGCTTTTTTAATCATGACTGGAAAAGAAGTGCAGGCGCCCGGCGACTGTGCCCCGTCCCGTCATAATAAAAGTCCCGGTACTCGCGAGCCGTGTGTTTGTTTAACAATCGCTCCAGCAGCTGTGCTCAGCTCCACAACACTCGGTCCTGCTCTGCTTTACACTACAGTAACGTTAATAACCGCATCCATCAACATGATTTCTGCCCAAGACCTATTTTCCACCGGCTGTGAGGTGAAGACCACATGTCCCAAGATACTGCGCTCACACTTGGCGTCATCAAACTACGCCTTTGTTTAGAATAGGCGCCCTCCAGTGGACGGAAATTTGCATAGTACACCTTTAAAACAGATGTAAATTTTACTTTTACCCCAAATACCATACTTTTACATATTCTTCCATTATTGAAAAACTGTTTTTTAATTACCTTGAATCTTTAATTACCTTGAACATTAATAAGACCTTTGTTTCTAAATATATTCAATAATTTTACCTATTTGTATTTGCTACTTAAATCTACTACATTTTTAAAATATCAAATTTTACATCAAATGAGTGCAGGATCAACTTTGCGCTGCTGCCTGAGATTGCCTCAAATATCAGCCAAATTTCCACGTTCATCTTGAAAAGCGGATGTTTTGGAAAGTGTTGAGGCAAGTTTTTGTGCCATCTAATGGTTTAGACTAGAGGAAAATAAAATCAAAGGACCCTTTTACCCTGTGGAGCCTTTAGCCCCGTTGTACATTAATGATAATGTTTTTTCGGGGCCGTTTATGGGTTTTGGCAACTTGCCCTGAAAATACCAATAATAACCATCTCCATGTAAACAACAAAAACGCGAATTTGTGAAATAGGTGATATCATGTATAATATGTATTTAGTCTATAGGTGCGTAGTGACCTGTAATGTCGCCACCTACTGGCCTAGCATGAATAATATAGCGTTTTTAGGCGTTTTCGTGGATGCGTGCTAATGGGGATAATTTTGACGGCGTTGTTGTCTGTATGTGAAAAATGTAAAGGAAAACCTTTTCCGTTTTAGTAAATGAAATCTGCTCCGCCCTCCTACGTACTTCCGCTCAGTTTTCATTTTCGTTCAGTACTCCGTCTAGGATTGCGGTATATTCTCCATCACGAGAATATCATCACGGTATCTTTCACACGTCAAAAACATATGTGGGTCAATGACCTGACGTTACATACAGTGACTTAAAGGGATAGTTCACCCAAAAAGTAAATTTCTGTCATTAATTACTCACCCTCATGTCGTTCCAAACCCGTAAGACTTTCGTTCATCTTCAGAACACAAATTGGATTTCATCAAAAATATCTTAATTTGTGTTCCGAAGATGAGCGAAGGTCCTATGGGTTTGGAACGACATGAGGGTGAGTTAATGAGAGAATTTTCATTTTTGGATAAACACTGCTTTTACATTGGCGTAAATTTTAAATTTACATTACAAGTTTTTTATATTCTTGAAAGATGTCTCTTATGCTCATAAAAGCTGCATTATTCGATAAAAAATACTGTAAAACAGTAATATTGTAAACTATTATTACAATTTTAAATAACAATTTTAATATATTAAAAAATATATTTATTCCTGTAATCAAAGCTGAATTTTCAGCATCATTACTCCAGTCTTCAGTGTCATATGATCCTTTAAAAATCATCCTAACTTTTGACCATTAGAATTAGTTTTTTTTTTCTGAATTAAAATTAAAAACATTAGGGTGGTACAACCATTTAAAGTAAAAACAACAACAACAACATAAAGCATTAATATAAAGAGTGCATTTCTTGGATCTTACCATACGAGTTTAAACTAGATTTGTAATAGATTCCCTTTTTTTTGGACAAACTGTATCAGTGACATTTATATTTCATTACATTTTTATAGGTTTCTGCAAGAATTACAAAAATCATGACGTTCATCTTGAAGCCATCCGGGTGTCCGATTAAAAAAGGAAAGCAGGTGAGGTGTTTCATTAACAAATCATCATATTAGAATGATTTCTGAAGGACCATGTGACACTGAAGACTGGAGGAATGATCCTGAAAATTCAGATTTACCATCACAAAAATAAATTATTTTTTAAAATGCATTTTATTGCAATAATATTTCACAATATTACTTTTTTTTTCTATATTTTTGATCAAATGATTCAAGTTGATTTCTTGTTGAGCATTAGAGACTTCTTTTAAAAAACAAAAAAATCTCAATTATATGCATAAAGGATTTAATAAATGCAATATACAATAAACCTTTAATAATATTGTATTTGTTTTATGCCTTTTAAGCATAGGACAGTGTGGACTGGGTTAATCCAGATTCAGACCATATTGACAGTGTGAACAAAGATAATCCAGATCAAGGTATTGTGGATGAATCACACACTGATGACAGTCCTTGTCTTTCTCCTAAAAGTGAAAATCTTTTACAAAACAACCCAAGATCATCCCGAACACTTTTTGAGTGGCACGCCAATCATTTCGACAGAAGACATACCACGACGTTTCCACACCCATGTAAGTATCCTTCTCTGTCCTCTTTCATATGTAGCTTTAGAACATCTATTTTCTGAAGGTACTTATCTATGTGACATTGAATGATTTGTGGAGTCTTGACAGAAGAAAGCAATCAGGGCTTCCAAAGCAGATTCCCCCTCATTGGCCCCAACATTACGAGCTGACACCCTGAAACCTCCAGGGTCGCGTGCCTAATTCCTGAGGTCGTCTCGACGCTTGCTCATTCTATTACTCCGCAGCAGTCATAATCAATGGACCTTGCAACACTCAATTAGGGTTTAATTGGATTGATGCGTGCTGCTAGTGAAATTGCCAGTCCCCTGTTCAGTTGAGGAGACAGAACAGATTATTACTGTCGACAAGTGTAACACACAGGGCGGGAAACAGCGGCTGTTTGTGTCAGGATAAACAGCACTTACACACATTCGTTTTCACACACCACTCTCAGAATTTGCTTTGAGAAAAATAAGAGACACCTTTATTTTTATCACAGCTATTCAACAACAATACATTTTGAATAATAAAAATTTATGAAATTCTCATTATTCATTTCTGTATATAATCAGTATTTATAAAATCTGCAGATTATATAAGTATTTTAGAGAATATATCGGTGTTATTTTAATATCATTTATAAAGTTTTGTGAAGTAATAAATAATTCATTTAGTAATTTTGTTTTTGTCATGTCTGTATAGTTTTTAATTTATTTAATTTTCAGTTTTAATGAAGTTAATCTAAAGGAAAATTAGAACTGTTAATATTTTTTATATTTTTATTTATTTGAATGTTTATTATATTTTAAGTAATTAATTAATTTACAGTTTGGTTTTAATAACCTTAAACAATATATAATATAATATAATGTAGAATAAGCTACTGTAAGGCTATTTATAAACTATGTATAAAGTGTAGTAATATAACTAATAATATAATAATATAATATAATAATTATATAATATAATTATAGCATATAAGTAATTTAATTAATTTAGTAATTTAGTTTTTTTTTGTCATGTCAACATAACAACATAACATAACATAACATAACATAACATAACATAATATATAATATAATATAATATAATATAATATAATATAGAATTAGCTAGCGTAAACTTTAAGCTATTAATGTACAGTGTACAAAGTGTAGTAGTATTAAAACTTCATAAAATTAATTTAGTAATTTTGTTTTTGTCATGTCAATATAATATAATATAATATAATATAGGCTATTAATATACTATTTATAAAGTGTAGCAGAGAAAAAATAATTGTGTTTTTGTCATGCATAGTTTTTTTAATTTTAGGTTCAGTTTTAGTTATTTTATTTCTTAATTAAATTAGTAAAAAACTGTTGTTTTTTTTCTTCCTTTTATTTTTTTTGAAGTAATAAAAAATGTTTTTTTTCAATAGTTTTAGTATTATAACCTTAAAATAAATGAAATGAAATAAAAAAAAAATAGTTATTGCAAACTTTTGGCTAATGAGCAATATTATTTTCTAGAAGAATTTAAAGAACAGTTTTTTTTTGGTGATTGTTATTAATAAACATTTGTGTCTTTTATTACCTGGCTGCTGCCATCAAATTCAAAAAGCAATATGTTTTAAGGAGTTTTAAGCACTGCACTTTGCATTATGTGGAATCACAATCCTTACCTGTTTTAGAGTATGACTGATCAGGTTTGTTAATGTTCAGGTTTATGTCAGCGGTTATTTTTCTTCAAACCGCATGATGCCAGCAGGATAGAGAGATTTTCAGACATGATATAGCTTCCTTGACAGCCAAGGATGATTAGATTTTCAAAGTGGTCACTGGACATAAAAGAGGGGAAATCAATTTTAGTCATTGGGGATGATTTGTTCAGTGATTTAGCATTGTTACAGAGGGTGCGAGTGCGGATTTATCACACCGCTGTGTAATGAAGCCTGAGCTGGGTCAGAATCTACAGACTAGACTCTCTTTGACATGTACAAATCACTCCGCTGGTTATTAAAACAGCAGCAGTCTGCGTTCACAGGGACATACGCGCACAATTACTCTCGCTCGTGGACGTGCGACAGCTCCTCACTTGTCATATTCTCACTGTCAGAATATGATAGCTTCTTTTACTAACAGCGCACATCTTGCCGTCTAAGTATGCCTATACCACAGGGAATCAGATTGGGATACGTTGCATGCTGGATTCAAATCTGTTTTTCCCAAATGAGCACCACAGCTCAATGTTTCTACAGCAGATCTAAATCATGAGCCTTCAAATGTCATCTAGAAACAAGTTTTGCTGTAACAGAGATTTTGAAAATATTGATGCCATAAAACATTTTATTCCATATTGCTTATTCACACCGATTGCGATTTAAGTACTAAGCTTTAAATGTCAGTTTAATTGAGTTAACCTGCAGGGAAGATGTTTTTCTAATGCACTTGAATGGTTGAAGTGTGCGGGTAAGGTGCTTTAACAAGGAGAGCCTGAAGAACATTGAAATTGACGTTCTCTTTAATTACTCTTTGTTCTTGGCTGTGTACTCTGGCCCCCTGTAAACTCGCAGCTCTCGTCTGTAATACATTGGTGAGCCGTGTGTGTGACAGATCACGCCGTCTGCTGTGCCAAGACTTACTGGCAGGAAACAGACCATGATGACACTATGACAGGAACAAGCCCAATTTAATTAAAAACAGCGCCATGCTACACCGATACTGTATCACAAAACATGTAGAATCTCAAAGGAGAAAAAGGACTACTTATTTTTTATATGGTTTATATATACACCGATCTGGCATAACATTATGACCACTGACAGGAGAAGTGAATAACACTGATTTTCTCTTCATCACGACACCTGTAAGTGGGTGGGATATATTAGGCAGCAAGTGAACATTTTGTCCTTAAAGTTGATGTGTTAGAAGCTGGAAAAATGGACAAGCATAAGGATTTGAGCGAGTTTGACAAGGGCCAAACTGTGATGGCTGGGTAACTGGGTCAGAGCATCTCCAAAACTGCAGCTCTTGTGGGGTGTTCCCGGTCTACAGTGGTCAGTATCTGTCAAAAGTGGTCCAAGTAAGGAACAGTGGAGAACCGGCGACAGGATCATGGGCGGCCAAGGCTCATTGATGCATGTGGGGAGCAAAGGATGGCCCGTGTGGTCCAATCAAACAGATGAGCTACTGTAGCTCAAACTGGTCAAGAAGTTAATGCTGGGTCTGATAGAAAGGTGTCAGAATGTCAGTGCATCGCAGTTTGTTGCATAGCATATATTAGGAAGGTGGTCATAATGTTATACCTGATCTCTCGCAACAAATTGGCACTGTGCACTGTGTATTCTGACACCTTCTCTCTCTCTCTCTCTCTCTCTCTCTCTCTCTCTCTCTCTCTCTGTCTCTGTCTCTGTCTCTGTCTCTCTCTGTCTCTCTCTGTCTCTCTCTGTCTCTCTCTGTCTCTCTCTCTTTCTCTCTCTCTCTCTCTCTCTCTCTCTCTCTCTCTCTCTCTCTCTCTCTCTCTCTCTCTCTCTCTCTCTCTCTCTCTCTCTCTCTCTCTCTCTCTCTCTCTCTCTCTCTCTCTCTCTCTCTCTCTCTCTCTCTCTATATATATATATATATATATATATATATATATATATATATACAAGTAGTAACCGAGAATACTGTCTAACACTTGATGACTGCTCTGTCAAGCCCTCGTCGTCAGTGAGGAACCTGGGTGTGCTCTTTGATACCAATCTTTCATTTGAAAGCCACGTTTCTAGCATCTGTAAAACCGCATTCTATCATCTTAAAAATATATCTAAATTACGGCACATGCTTTCAATGCAAAATGCTGAACAGTTAGTACATGCGTTCATGAGCTCAAGGCTAGATTATTGTAATGCTCTACTGGGTGGTTGCCCTGCTCGCTTAATAAACAAACTCCAGCTAGTCCAAAATGCAGCAGCTAGAGTTCTTACTAGAACCAGGAAGTATGATCATATTAGCCCAGTTCTGTCAACACTGCACTGGCTCCCTATTAAACATCGCATACATTTTAAAATCTTGCTTATTACTTACAAAGCACTAAATAGTTTAGCTCCCCGGTACTTAAGCGAGCTCTTAACGCATTATACCCCATCACGTCGATTGCGGTCTCAAAACTCTGGCCAGTTGATAATACCTAGAAGACTATCTAAATCAACTGCAGGCGGTCGATCATTTTCCTATTTAGCTCCTAAATTGTGGAATAGTCTTCCTAGCATTGTTCGGGAAGCAGACACACTCTGTCAGTTTAAATCTAGACTAAAAACACATCTCTTTACTATGGCATACACATAGAACATTTTTAACTTTCATTATTCAAATCAATTGACTGATTGTTAGGCTGCATTAACTAGGTCAGCCGGAACCGGGAACACTTCCCATAACACCTGATGTACTCGTTACATCATAAAAAGAGTGACATCTACGCTAATGTTAGTCTCTCTGTTTATCCCGAGGTTTATCCCGGATCTGGGCCCTGTCCGGATCGGATGGTGGACCTGCCTGGACATGACCAACGCATCCTGGAGTGTCTGCTGAGACCGTGTCGAATGGTGTCTCCTCCGAATTTGCCTCACTGGCACGACATGCTCAAAACCCGTCTTCGGCGCAATAATTCCGATCTTTCATGTTTTCATACTCTTGTGTAATTGACGCCCCATCCTAAATAAATCTGTCTCTTCCGTGATACCCTGAAAATTTTGAATAATCCGATCTAATATGATTTCCGACCTGTAAGGTTGCCAGAATAATAATCTTACACGGTGTGTTAATAGGCCAGAGGAGAACTGGCACCCCGACTGAGTCTGGTTTCTCCCAAGGTTTATTTTTCTCCATCATGCCCCGATGGAGTTTTGGTTCCTTGCCACTGTCGCCTTTGGCTTGGCTTGCTCAGTTGGGGACACTAAAAATATGATTAAAGTTATTCAACTTATTATACAAATAAAATATATGAATTAGGTCTTATTTAATTCTATAAACTATAATACTGATCTGCCAACATTGTCGCTATATGATAAATTAAAATAAGCTGATAACATCACTGTTTTCTCCAGTACGACTGTACAGCCAAATCTAATTTTGTCGCAATATTATCCTGTTTGACACTGTGAAGCTGCTTTGACACAATCGTGATTGTAAAAGCGCTATATAAATAAAGTTGATTGATTGATTGATATATATATATATATATATATATATATATATATATATATATATATATATATATATATATATATTAGGGGTGTAACGATATGCGTATTCGTATTGAACCGTTCGGTACGAGGCTTTCGGTTCGGTACGCGGTACGCATTATGTACCGAACGGTTCTTGGACTAATTAATTAGATTTCGAAAATAAAAAAGTGTGTGAAATATAATAATATGCGTTCAACAAGGTAGCCCAATAACCAAAACGACATAACAGGCAATGCCCCTGACACCGCCGAAGTGAAAAAAAAAAAAAAAAAACACCAAATATGTTTTAGGCTGCTCAGTCAGGTGCTCGCTTACTCAGTAGGCTACGCGCTGAATGCTCGTGGCAAAATGGCTATTGCGTTTAACAAACCAGAAATAGAAGATCCTCCAATAACCAACAGGTCTGGTGTTTGGGTGAACTTTGGATTCTTTGTAAGCTATGATGGTGTTGGCAAGATTGATGGATTAAAAAAAACAACGGTATGTCGCATTTGCTGATGGTACAGCAGCGGGAATAATTCATGTCATGTCAATCAAAGCCGACAACAAGACGACCTTGTTGTCTTTACGCCGACAACAAGACGATAAAAAGGAGAAACAGCCACAAACTATCCCACAAACTATCCCCGCAGCATTTAGACAGACATTTCCAACTTATTCAAATGGCAAAAGACATCACCGCGGCGAGTGGTCCATTTATAGCCGCGGATATGAGACCTTACGCCTGTTTCACACATACTCCGTCTGCAGTGCGTGTGCGGTGCGTATTTTTTTCCGTACCCATGTTAACGGATGACAGCTTTCACACACTGCGCGCGGATGCTGTCCGTCAGTCCGTTCCAGGAGCGTTGCGTCTGCAGCAGTGCACGGATCGTTTTCGTACCGAGTCTATTTTTTGCTGCGCTGCGTTGCTGCATTAAAGCGACAGAACATTGTTCGCATTAAAATAAACATGTACTGACGCGAAAATCTAGTAATTTCACCACAGATGCATCTCATTTAAAATATACTCTTGTTTCAAAGTCAACATGGCTTTTTTTTCTCAAGTAAAGCAACAAAACGACACCTTACCTGGCATTTAGGTTAAAAAAAATGTGCCATAATGGATAGCACTCGTACTTTCTTGGAGGTGAAAAGCAAAGTTCTTTTTGACCTGCAGGATTTCTTTTAAAAGGGTGTAAAAACGAAAGAAAAGACTAGAGTCGGCTGTTTTTGAATAGACTATTGTAAGTTTCTAATTTAAAATGTTTGTGATTTAAGGCTATAAACTATGTTTAAATGTTTTGCCACTTGTGTGAGCTAAATCTAAAGTATATAAATATGAATAAATGAATTTAATAAAATGTTGTTTAAATGTAGTAGGCTACGTAACCTGACTTCTATTAAAGAGTAAACAAAGAAAATTGGAATTCTGACGAGGCATGTTCAGTAAAAACTTTTGGATTTTAAATAAAAAATAATGAATAAATGCTGTGTTTGTGATATGCAACAGCGGATCAGTTGCGGACTGCAAACGCAGCATATGTGAAAGCACTACAGGGTGTGGGCTCCTGCAACGCACACGCAACGCAACACGCAACGCACACGCTAATGTAAAGAGCTAATGTCTTATTCCTGTAACTACATAGAAGATGGGTAAAATAATACAACAACAAAAAATCATACTTTGTTAGTTTTAATAAAATAATAATAAAAAAAGGTAATTTCTGCCAATTTTTTCTTTTTGCTGTATCTAAAACATACCGAACCGTACCGAACCGAACCGTGACACCAGTGTATCGTATCGAACCGAACCGTGAATTTTGTGAACCGTTACACCCCTAATATATATATATATATATATATATATATCAACCCGATCACACATAAATGCGTATAAATAGTACGAGTGTGCAATGTCGTGGAATGTATACGCCAAAACTCATTTTGGCGTGCATATGATACGCTGTTTTTCGCGTGCATATGATACGCACTTTATGGCGTATATATGACACGCGCTTGGGTAGGTTTAGGGTAGCGGGGCGTATATATGACGCGCTTGGGTAGGTTTAGGGTGGTGGGGTGGGCGGTTCGTATGTATAATACGCCATAAAATGCGTCTCATATGCACGCGAAAAACCGCGTGCCATAGACACGCCAAAATGAGTTTTGGCGTATACATTCCACGACATTGCACACTCGTACTATTTATACGCATTTTTGTGAGAATACCCTGATATGTATATATATATATATATATATATATATATATATAAAATTCACAATGCAAGAGTATAAGATTTCCTGTCAACTATAATTATTTTTAACATTTTTAATCTTCCGTCCTCTGCAGCACTGAGGGTGTTCTGTAAGGTGATTGTCCATCTCTTGCTGCGTTTTCATGGTCGTCTCGACCTTGGCCTGTGGTCCTCTTTTTAAGCTCCTTCGAACACAGCTTGCGGCCATTTTAATAAGATCTTTCCGAAATAGAATCAGATCTATAGGTGTTTCTGCTGGGTTCTGTGGCTGCATATACACCGGCTGTAAAGATGTACTCCAGCAAATTAGTGCTGTAATTAATGGCTGAAGTTTATGGTAGCCCAGGGAGTATTTTGTGTGAAAGCTGTGCAGAGAACTGATTGCATGTGGCTTTGCCATTATCACACTTTACACTGATGATGGATGGAGGGATTTGGGTTTTATTGTGAATGTGTGTGAGAGAGATTTGGGGGTAAATCTGTGGTCATTTAAGCTAATTTATTACATTAGAAAAATGATGAGTAATGTACTTAAAAAAATTATCTGTATCATTATAATTGAAAAAATACTTTTACTAGAAAAAGAATATCCAATTAAAAAGTCAAAACATGTACAACTACAAAATTAACACAATTAAAATGTGTCATTGTTGCAATTTCTTAATTAATTTTTATTTATAATGATACTAAGCTTGCTTTTGTACAGCCCTTCTGACTTTCAAAAAGAATGTAAACGTGCCGGATATTGAAAATGGCAAATTAATTTGCAAAATCAAGATGTGACATTTGGGATTTTTGCTAATCATATTCTGCTCACATTTAAAGTTATGAACACTCATTCTACATCAGTGAAATTAGCAGTGATATTTCTCTAGTGCAGCAGCAACAAAACCTTCACTTGTTTATGCAAATATGTAATATTATGCATGCACGCACGGGGACAATTATGAATATTGATTTTCCTGCCTCTTCCAGTTTGGGGAAAATTTATATATTTTTTCCTGATAAGATTTGCTCTGTGTTATATGTTATAGAATTGCTTTTGGTTTAAAGACTCAAAGGACGGTAGGATAATTTGTGCAATAGTTTGATTGTTAATTTACATCCACTGTATGCACATTTTTTCACAGTATTGCATATAATGAAATACATTTTGTGGAATTTTGCATTATTAATTACAAATGATTTATCAGTGCTCTTTTTATTTTATTTTTATTAACGTGCCCTCATAATCCTTCATCAAAATAACTTCCCCTCCCTCTTGCAGTGACATTTATTCTGATGATGTGAGGACAGGACAACCTGTCACTCGCATGAGATCGACCAATATCAAATCACAAATATCCAGTCAATTCCCTGTGGATAAATCCTGCTCTACATTTCTTCTTGTTCGAGAAGCCGTTTCACTTGGATATACGCCACAATAGGGAAGAAGAGACTTTGGCAACTTCTGTTTCATGCCGACTTTAATGTCCACCTGGGCTTTTCCTCACAGATCTCATTGATCGTCCCTGAAGGCATAAATCTGACTTTTGGGCGATAAAAGGCAAAGTTTTGCTTCTCTTATTGAGATTCATCATGGTTCATCATCATGTTTTGTGCTATGGGAGTTGCATTGATTTTTTTTTTTTTTTTTTCACCTGCTCATATTTTCATCAGTACAGTTATGGAAAGTTTGCATGTACGTATTGGTGCAGTCTTATGTACGTTCTCTGCCATCTTTTGTTTCTGAAGTGCTGAAAGAAAAGAATAACCTAGAAATCGAGAGGCATCCTAGTGGCAGGAAATCTATTTTGCACCCAGGATCGTCTAGCAATTCTCTGTTGACTTGTGAGCTGAAAAAAACAAACTCTGGTCAGGCCAATCACATCCTGTATAGAGTCGGTGAGTGGGCTTCATTGTTTGTGCCAGAGTTGCGGAACCAATGAAGAACTGATTCTGAATTGCCTTAAAACAAGTTGTCAGTAATTCTTGCTTCCAGCTTGAACCTACGGAGGTTTGTAACAAATTTGAATTTTGGTCTTCATTGGTTGCCTGCGAACAATGTCTGCTTTGACCCTAACATTGTAGTTGTATTTGAGAACTGGAAAGGTTTGGTTCGTATTGTTGACATGTTGAGAAGACGCTTTATTCTGTCCTGCGACAGGAAATCAACTTTGCATGAACATCAAAGGATGATGACTCGCGCTTGAATTTATATGATAAAACGGACACCATTTTTTTTTATGCCTGGTTCAGACTACACGATATTAGCCTGAATTTGGCACTATCCGTTTGACATAGGGATTCGGACGTCGGGACGCAAGGATTTAACGTTTCATCTGGTATAGTGTGTCATAATATAGGACAACCGGATCCGCATCTGCAATAGTTCACGACGTCACAACAGAAAGACTAGCATCTTGAATTTTTTTTGCGGCCCTTCACGACCAGTTCCGTCCAGGTTCCATCACAGTGGTGACGCTGACCAACCAGAGCACAGACACGTTTCGTACACAGCTTTCAAACAAGGTGAAACGAATGAGAGGTGATAGTGCGGCTAACTTAAGGTGGAATTATAAAATGAAAGAAAAGTTTGTGGAGCTGTGGAAACAGTACTCCTGCCTTTTATGATGTTTCACTGAGCGACTACCACGATCGAATAACAAAAGAAAAATGCTGTCTGACGATAGCGGAAGCCCTTTAGCGAAACCGGTGAGTAATGTTTATGGAATTCGCTGTAAAAAAACATTGCTTTAATGTAAGCTTGTTTAAAGGGGGGGTGAAACACTCAGTTTCAGTCAATCTCATGTCAATCTTGAGTACCTATAGAGTAGTATTGCATCCTTCATATCTCCGAAAAGTCTTTAGTTTTATTATATTTATAAAAGAAATATGGGCTGTACCGAGTCTTTCCGGAAAAAACTGAGCGCCTTGAGGCATATCGTGTGGGTGGAGCTAAATAATGACGATCGCGAACAAAGCGGTGACGTCCTCAAGCGTGGAGAAGACCATGGCTATCTCAGCTAATAGATATATGATCCAGAATCATTCGGAGGCTGAAATAAATTGAACAGGAGAAACAGCAGCAGCAGGACGTCTGTCTCTGTGGTATGTACTGTATTTAGTGGCCTGTCAACATTTGTGTGTCTTTACTCGCAGTTTATGAGGACATGATTCGGTTTATGGACTATTGTATGCGACTAAACCTTAGCAGTAACAAGCAAAACGGTTTTGCACGTCAGACTAGTGTAACGTTATACATAGAACAACAATAGAGTCCGTTAGCGCATTTGAGTGACATTGAGTTAACCGACATTAGTGTTCACGGACGACTGGATCTGCACCTGAGAGCAGTGTTTATGGTTGTGCATTTCCTCTCTCGCTCTAGTCGCGCACACCCTACCGGGAGAAGAGCCCGTACGGCCCATACAAGGACCTTCCGCTCTATTAACTATTAACGTCAAGCCGAGCCATACTCGAAAAAAACTCTCCGAAACTTGTGAGAAACCGGAAGGAGTATTTTTGACACAGAAATACTCTATCAAACGTCCAACATTAGTTTTTGAAACTTTGTCTATGTTTAGGATGGGAATCCTAACCCCGTATTAATGTATGTTTTACAAATACATTATGGTGGTAGGCATTTACTACTGGCTAATAACAAAATATTTAATATAAAAAGAACAATATTTTACCTCAAGTTCTCTTTGGAGGAACTTCCAGATGATTGGTCGAGTAGCAAGGTGTAGTCTGACATGTTTCTTGTCCAGGACACGACAAGATTTTAGGAGTCAAAAACGCATAATCTGATACGGTGACTATCGTAACAGACAAAAATATCGTGTAGTCTGAACCAAGCATTACTGTTCGTATCATTGTGTATCAAGAGTTGAGGAAGATCCAGAGCTGAAATTCAGATACGGAAATGGATGTTTTGCACACCAGACCGGTCCAATTGACCAATTAGAGCAGGGTAGACCAATCACAATAGAAAAATGAGAAATGTATTATGATGAAATTTAAAATCTATTTTATCCTTGGATGCATGTAAACCTGCTGTAGGAGACCTTTAAAACAAATGTATGAAAAAAGTATTTTTTCATAAAGTGGAAGTCATTGAGATCCAATGTTGTTTTAGGCCCCATTTATTTCAGTTGAGACATTCTGTAAAATATATTCTTTTGTGTTCTGTAAAAAGTCATATGGGTTTGGAACAACATAATCGTGAGGAAATCATGCCAGAATTTTGATCTTCTTTGAATTTCTAAACTTCTTTTGTGAAGTTCTTTAATTAAAACCACTTAATGCAAGTACTTTTTTTGTTTTGTTGAATTAGGCTCTATACAATGCGTAGACTTTTATATGTATTGTTTTTGTTTTTTGGTTAAAAAGACAAGCAAGAATAGGACAGAATAAATATTCGGGATAGTTTGTTTTGCAAAATTTCATTTACAGCGCAGGCAATATAGACTGGACGTATGACTGCTATATGATTGATTTGGCACAATATTGTGGACTGTGTTTTCGGCCATCTGGGATGTTCAGAATTAAATCTTGGCATCAATTTGCTGGGAGTTTATTGTCAGTGTTTGAAGAAGACCCAATTTCGCAGTGATATATGACTGTGTGAGTCTTATCTCTGTGGGATTTCAACACCAGCTATAAAGCTGTAATTTTCTATAGTCCAGAAAGCTAGTGTTGTGTAAATCTTTCCTTGTGGAAGAAGGGGCTTATCATCTTCAGGCAGACTTCAGACAAAGGTTAGACGGCAGGAACAATTGATTGAAACTATATAATTCGGTGTTAACTGATCACTCTAAACTGTTGAATTTCTCATGACTAAAGATGAAATCCATCATCATAAAATTATCATTTACTCAAGATATTTTGAACAGTGCTCACACTGCTCTTTTCCATGCAGCAAAACTATATAGTGATTTTTGTTGTTGTATGTACAATGTCATACTGTATTTCTTATTTTAGTCAGTTTTACTTTGACTGAAATGGCACCTGATTTTAATCTGCAAAAGCACAAAAAAAATATATGCAAAACTATCGTGTGTCCACAAAAAGCTAGGTCTTTCCATTTTTAATGGCATTGGTGACTGAACATTGCTCTAAAGGAAACAAAAAATCTTTACTTCATCACCGGCTGACCATGAGCCGGACCGGACAGCTGTTTTCAGACGTGAAACCAATGCTTTGAAGCCATTGACCAGTCAGCGTAATGTTTGTGAACGTCATCGCGATACAAATGACCCGACAGCCTGAAGCGTTTCATCTGAGAGTCCCGCGGAGAGAGAGGAACCTTCCATTCTTTCAACCCCCTGCGGAGATCAATGACTACGCTCCTCCATTACGCCCCACACTGTGAAAATAAATACTCACACATACTGATGTCACCGTATGGCTGGTTTCACGAGATGTAAATGGACTGAGGGCAAACGGTCATAATTTGTCAACGTTTATTTTACATGCAGATTAGCAAAGTGTTTGTATCACCTTACTATTCCAAAAAAAGTGCTGCAGCGATACCATGTACCGTGATAGTACAAGGTAACATAACGTGGATGCCCGGGTATGTGTCTCTTAACTGGAAAACACATGGCACCAGGATGCACTATGGGAAGAAGGCAAGCCGGCAGAGGCAGTGTGATGCTTTGGGCAATGTTCTGCTTGGAAACATTGGGTCCTGCCATCCATATTGATGTTACTTTGACATGTACCACCTACCTAAGCATTGTTTCTGACCATGTACACCCTTTCATGGAAACGATATTCCCTGGGGGCTGTGGCCTCTTTTAGCAAGATAATGTGCTCTGCCACAAAGCAAAGATGATTTAGGAATGGTTTGAGGAGCACAACAACAAGTTTGAGCTGTTGATTTGGCCTCCAAATTCCCCAGATCTCAATCCAATTGAGCATCTGTGGGATGTGCTGAACAAACAAGTCCCATCCACGGACGTCTTACCTCGCAACTTACATAACATAAAGGATCTGCTTCTAACATCTTATTGTCAGATACCACAGCACACCTTCAGGGGTGTAGTGGAGTCCATGCCTTGATGGGTCAGGGCTGTTTAGACAGCAAAAGGAGGACCAACACAATGTTAGAAAGTTGGTCATAATGTTATGCCTGATTGGTGTATATACAACAATGATTAGTTTTCTGTTGATGAATGTATCCAAACAGTTAATCGCTTGTCTAACATATACACGTACAAATGTATATTAAAGTGTATTTGGTGTTTCCATGAGGAGGAGAATCTGAGTGGACAAAGACGTATCACAGATGAAGAATTGCAGAGATTAGTTGAGTTTTGGGGTCAAAAATCCTTAAAATAAATTATCAAAATAAATTACCTACATCACCACATGTTGTTTAGGAGGGTTTCACTAAAAGATCCTCCTCCAGAAACAAGCATATTCCAGCATACTCAGTTGTCAGACACGACTGGAACTTCAAATGGTACCTGGTTTTGTGGTCCGATGAAACCAAAAAAAAAGATAAAAAATAAAAAGTACCCCATGCCCGCTGTTAAACGTACAGCTGGATCTTTTAATGTTCTGGGCCTGTTTTTTGCTTGAGGTCCTGGATATCTTCAGATACATGGTATCATGGATTCTAGTAAATACCAACAGATAAAAAAAATCTAAACCTGACTGCCTCTGCTAGAAATCTAATAATGGGCCGTGGTTGGATCGTCCACCAGGACAGTGATCAAAAACAAACATCAAAATCAACACATGTGTGACGTGTCTCTGAGCCCAAAATGAAGCTTCTGCCATGTCCGTCCCAGTCCCCTGACCTGAACCCTTTAGAGAATGAGTGATGAACCGAAAAGAAGCCCCAACATAGAGCTGGGAATCTGAAGGATCTCTTCTCTGATCTCTGGTCAGGTTTGCTCCAAACTCATCAGGCATTGTAGGAGAAACTCAGAGCTGCTATCTTGGGAAAAGTACATTGCAGTAATTTAGTTAAACGTGAACTATAGAAAAACATTTATTTCATAAGGAGTTTTATTTTGGAAGATCCCAGCCATTATATCCTGCCTTTACTCATATTTACTAGGGGTGCCAATATTAGTGGAGGGCACTGTATAATGTGTTAAGAATATGAACCCCAATAGTTGTTCCTAAAGTAAACTAATGCACAGGGCAGTTATTAACCGTGATAATGTGTGAATTGAGTCATTTCTGACTATTTTTGTCAGGCATAAGGAAAACTGCATGGTGTTATTCCTTCCCTTTCCCTGACTGAGATCACGCAGAGAAATGCCTGGCAACAAATCCGACCTGCGGCTTTAGCCAGACCAAATAAACACAGTACAGCAGTAAAAACTTGTTCTGGGAGCCGCTTCAAATGAGCCCAGAACTTTTCTGAAATCAGTCACATCTGATCAGCATTTTAGATAATACAAAATTGTTTTTTTTTTAATAATTTTTTTTATAACATGGCTTCATTGTAGAAAAGAAAAAACATTGTTTATTTATATTACAAAAAGATAAAAAAAAAATACTATAGATATATACATTTATATATAACATGATTTGTGTTTCCCTAAGCTCACTGTAGGTTTTGTTTTGTGGCATTTGGCATTTTGTTGTTTTATGATGTTTTGTAGCATTTTTTTATTTTGTTTTGTTGTGGTGTTTTTTGTTTTGTGTTTTATTGTTTTGTTGTGGTGTTTTTGGTGTTGTTTTGTTGTTGTTGTTTTTTTAATTTGCTGTGGTGTTTTATAGTTTTGTTTGTTGTTTTGTGGTATTTTGTTTCGTTTGTTGTGGTGTTTTAGTTTTCGATGTTTTGTTTGTTATGGTGTTTTTTTGTTTTGTGTGCAGGTGTTTTTGTGATGTTTTGTGGTATTTTTTGTTTAGTTTGTTGAGGTGTGTTATTGTTTTGTTTGTTATGGTGTTTTATTGTTTTTGATGTTTTGTTGTGGTGTTTTTTGTTTGTTGTGGTGTTTTTTGTTTGTTATGGTGTTTTATTGTTTTTGATGTTTTGTTGTGGTGTTTTTTGTTTTGTTTGTTGTGGTGTTTTTTTGTTGTTGTTGTGGTGTTTTTGTTTGTTATGGTGTTTTGTTGTTTTGTTTGTTGTTTTGTGGTGTTTTATTAATTTGTTTGTTGTGGTGTTTTATTGTTTTGTGGTATTTTTATGTTTAGTTTGTTGTGGTGTTTTATTGTTTTGATGTTTTGTTTGTTGTGGTGTTTTATGTTTTATTTGTTGTGGTGTTTTTTGTTTGTTATAGTGTTTTATTGTTTTGTTTGTTATGGTGTTTTATTGTTTTGTTTGTTGTTTTGTGGTGTTTTATTGTTTTGTTTGTTGTGGTGTTTTATTGTTTTGTTTTTTGTGGTGTTTTATTGTTTTGTGGTGTTTTTTGTTTTGTTTGTTGTGGTGGTTTTTGTTTTGTTTGTTATGGTGTTTTATTGTTTTGTTTGTTGTTTTGTGGTGTTTTATTGTTTTGATGATTTGTGATATTTTGTTCAGTTTGTTGTGGTGTTTTGATGTTTTGTGATATTTTGTTTTGTTTGTTGTGGTGTTTTTTGTTGTTTTTCATTGTGCTGTTGTGTTTTTTTGTGGTGTTTTATGCTGTTTTTATGTGTTGTTTAGTGTTTTGTTGTTGTGTTTTTAATATTTTAAATATTTTGTTTTGTGGTATTTTTTGCTTTGTTTTAATGTGTTTTGTTTGGCCCATTTTTATAGTTGTGAATGACTGCTATATTTGAAATGTTACAGGCCTGATTTGAACCTATATCACCCACTTGAGGCCTAAAGTTCAGCTGTGTCCTCATAGTCATACAGTAGCAACAGGAAGTTATGAATAACTGCTTAAGGCTGACTTTTTTTCACTGCAGTCTTGCTGATAAGAGTTTCCAAGCTATGTTATAAATCCCCCACTATCTGACGCAGCTGTTCTCACTCTTTTGCCTACTTCATACTACTTATTTTTTTCCACAGAAAAGTCTTCCCACCAGGATTCATATTAAATTGTTTGCTTTTGTTGTCCAGGATTTAAAGAAAGAGACTTGGCTAAAGACAACTTTTTTTAGTCAGAGATGGCAAAGGCCAGTTCAATACCTCGTTTCCAACAGTTCCTTTAAATGGTGACCTCATTGTTTCGGTAGTGGATGATACAGTCTTGATACCGGCAAGAGAGTCATCTCTCTTACCGGATATGGAGCGTCACAGAAAGCCCAGTGGACATGGAACAGATGTGCTCCTGTGGTTTTATGAAGAACTTTATATTCCATGATACAGTTTGCAGCCAGATTATTACATCCAGTCTCTCATTTATGAAATTGATAGCCGACTAATGACTGAATATAATGCCTTTTTGTCACTGTTGTTGTGTGGAAATCAATGACAGGAAGCATGTTACATGATTCTTCAACTCTCCCTAGAGATATGTTATGGCATTATGCTAATGAACAAAACAAATAAAATGCAGTAATACTTTTGCGATTATGCAACTTTGTAAAAATTAAAATGTATTTCCATCCATCCATCTGCATATGGTATTGACTTAAATTTTGTTCTGTTCCTCACATAAAGAATATAGTATAAGTTATATAATTTGTACTTTAAAAAAACAATTTTATGAATATTTTATCAAGCTTTTTTTTATTAATCGAGGTAAATCTGTTCATTAAAAATTCGATTTATAAAATAAATTGGGTGGGAATGATGGATCTAATTGTAGGGATTAAAGGCAATCGTATTGACAGCACCTCCCCCTCTCCGTACAGGGACTCTTCACCCTCAGGATACGAGCACATCACATGACCCAACCCTTCATTAGTAACAACAGATTGTCATTTGCATGCACAGGTCCCTGTGAGAGGAAGGAACGTTGTGTGTGTGTGTGTGTGTGTGTGTGTGTGTGTGTGTGTTTCAGGGTTGGGGATGATGACCCTTTAACACTTGATCCTGCACAGGCCTTGGAGAGACAGTCCTCTGTAAAACACTCATATTGCTGCTAATTACCGTACAACGTGTTGATTGGCTTTCAGCATCTGAAGGGACGTCCTCTAATGCAGATGAGGTCACTTCTGGTGTTGTTGTCTTGAGTGAATCAGAATATTTTTAATGAAAGTTGGTTAATCTCTGCTAAACAGGGCTGAGCCAGTGGATTTGCTTGTTATAATACAAAACAAGATCGTTTGAGACATGAAAGACCGCATGTATTGTTCATCTGTTGTTCAAAAATAGATTGAGCTGCCACCAAACCTGTTAGTCACAAGCGTGCCATTTCCTCTGAGACCGATCTGCTGCTTTAATCCCCGCTGGTGTTATTTCATGAACAAAGAGACTCCAGTCCTTTAAACGCTGCCATTATACATTTCCTTCACGTCTTCTTTTCTCTGA
Source organism: Pseudorasbora parva (assembly GCF_024679245.1). NCBI lineage: Eukaryota > Metazoa > Chordata > Actinopteri > Cypriniformes > Gobionidae > Pseudorasbora > Pseudorasbora parva. The sequence continues at coordinate 13,142,406 of NC_090196.1, read as the reverse complement.
TGCTTTAGTTTGAAACATGGGTTAATAAAGACATACAGTGCATGATTATTGTGCAAACCTATCTATCTATCTATCTATCTATCTATCTATCTATCTATCTATCTATCTATCTATCTATCTATCTATCTATCTATCTATCTATCTATCTATCGTTCCATCCATCCATCCATCCATCTATCTATCTATCTATCTATCTATCTATCTATCTATCTATCTATTGATTCATCTGTTTTTTCCATCCATCAATTCATTTGTAGTTCCATCCATCCATCCATCCATCCATCCATCCATCCATCCATCCATCCATCTATCTATCTATCTATCTATCTATCTATCTATCTATCTATCTATCTATCTATCTATCTCTGTTGTTCCATCTATCCGTCCATACATCCATTATCCATCTGTTTGCCTGTCTGTCTGTTTGTCCAATAGTTTTAATAATAGTTATATTGCGCTATCATTCTATTTTTTTTTTTTTACAGGATGATCAAATAGATTAAGATTTTGAGAGTTGATGTTTTTCTAAAAACTAAAATGGATCACATTGCATTATGGGATACACAACACACACAAAAACGTGTGCATGCTGTGCATATGGCATCACACTGCAATGCACACTGTACCTTTTATTATTGTTTCAATTTAAGGCCTGCTATAACTTTCCTGAAAGCAATATTTATTGTAGTCTGATTTTAATGATCAGAAGATGGCTATAAAAGAAGCAAATCCCTTTTGAAAGTTTTGTGCTACACAAATCCAAAACCTTCCCTACAAGATATCTTCTCAATGGCATTTTGTGGCATTTTACATTTTCCAGTCGTTCACAGAGAGATTTACAAATGAGTGTCATTTAATTTCAAAGTCGGTGCGCCGCAAGGAGCCTGATAAAGACGAGGCTTTTAAATCCTGCTGGGAGACTTCTTTCCTCTGGAGACGTGAGGCGCGGAGCTCAACCCGTCTCAGACTGCCTCGCTTTTATCAGTCGCGTTCTGTCGCTCTGTCGGCCCTTCGGCTGTTTGCGCAAGTTTTTAAAAGCACTCTGCTGTCGAGTGTGTTCAGCGTGATCAGGCTTTGTTCTACTTTTATCAACACCAGAATGCCTCAGCATCTTGTTCCTTTTTTGTTTTAAGGTTTACTTTGGCACACTCACATCGTCATGCTTCCTTACATGCCTCAGCTCACGATAAATGATTCTTAAGCAAAATTTGCCATAGTTCCTACCAAAGTTCCAATGCTCGACAAAGCTAATTCTGTTTGTCTTTAAAAACCTACAAACTGAACAGATCCGTTGTTACTGTAAAATCAGTAACAATGATTTTTAGCTCCTGACAGGATCTACTTCAAACAATATAAGAATCTTCTATAATCTGTTATAGTTTGGCCCCATGGTCCATGACGGAAGAAACAGAATTTACATTGATTTTCAAATTGAAATTATATATAAAAATTTATCAATATCACTGCCTAATATACACCGATCAGGCATAAAATTATGAACACTGACAGATGATGTAAATAACTCTGACTATCTCTTTATCTCGGCACTTGTTAGTGGTTCACGTGGATCACCGGATGCATGTGCTTCACTAACCTGGGGAACACATGGCACCAGGATGCACTATGGGAAGAAGGCAAGCCAGTGGAGGCAGTGTGATGCTTTGGGCAATGTTCTGTCATCCATGTGGATGTTACTTTGACACGTACCACCTACCTAAGCATTGTTGCAGACCATGTACACCTTTTCCTGGAAACTGTATTCCCTGGTGACTGTGGCCTCTTTCAGCAGGATAATGCGCCCTGCCACAAGGCAAAAATTATTCAGGAATGGTTTGAGGAGCAAAACAATGACTTTAAGGGGTTGACTTTGCAGCATCAAATTCGAGCATCTGTGGATGTGCTAAACAAACAAGTCTGATCCATGGAGGCCCCACCTCGCAACTTATAGGATCTGCTGCTAAATATCTTGGTGCCAGATACCACACAGCACACCTTCATGGGTCTAATGGAGTCCATGCCTCGACGGCTCAGGGCTGTTTTGGCAGCAAAAGGGGGACCAACACAATATTAGGAAGGTGGTCATAATCTTATGCATTATTTATTAAAATGTTTCTTTCTACATCTTTATTATTATTATTAATTAATTAATATTTTTGGGAAATCATCCGCAGTGCTCCTAAAAGTAAGCTTCCTTGTCTTATTGCACAACAGGCTTTTTTTAATGTTTTGGGGGATCATGATGATAACATGACCTGGACATGTTCTTGACATGTTTTATGACATTCAGCCACCATCTCAATGCAATAATTCCCCCCTCATAGACCAGCCGTGCCTTACACATTTAATTATTCACTTATGTTGTCAAGCAAACCAGACCAGAGACCACACTAGCAAACGATTAGGATTGAACAAATTACACGTGTTATCTGTAGCTGGGATTAATAACCGCGTGTAGAATAATTAAACAGTAAATTAAGTTTGTCTGCCAGCCGTACAGCCACTCAATCTAATAACTGATACAGCATTGATAAGTTTAGACGCTGATAATGACCTAAATCATCAGTTTTACACATCTGTCTCGTTTCTCAAAGCACTGCTGTCAGCAGCTGGGGCTGCATTACTGATGTCTTAGACTAAATTAAAGGCGACGGTTATTTATCATGAGTATTAGACAGTTATTTATCATGTCGTGTTTTCTTTTTCATTTTTTGTATATGTTATAAAATATATCCATCTTTTAATCTTTTTTATTAATTAGACGTTAACTAGTTCTATGCTCATGATCTTTTATCTACTGTATATCTTGCTTTTTTACTTTAAAATGACCCCTTTTTGCTCTTTTTCTCCACATCCTCTTTCTTTTCTGGCTGTCCGTTCAAGCTTATATCATTTCAGCCTCGGCTTCTGAATTATTGACTAGTCTGAAGTCTCTAGAGGTGGGGAAACGTGGATAGCTTGAGTCAATGTTGGGTTGTATTGAACGGCTGAGGAGAATCAGACCTGTCCTCCATAACAATCAGTTCAGTGGAAAGAGCCAGACAAGAACGCTTCCTCTGATATTTCTCAATGTCTGTCTTGAGAACATGAATGGATTGTGTTTAAGTTCTTGATAATCACATAATTTCCAAATGTTTTTGAGAGGTAGACTTGTCTCTGTCAATAGAAACTCTGGGGCTAGTTGCCACAAGGGTTAAATCTTAGATTTAAAGTCAGTGGTCCAGTTACGCAAATTCTTGCTTCAAAAACTTAGAGCAAAACTATCTTAAATTGTATACAATTCATTAACACCAATATGGTTTGATAGTTTTAAAATGTATGTGATTTGTTGATTGATTGGTTGGTTGATTGATTTTAAAACCATTAGTATACTGGTAAATATACTATGTATATATATTGTTGCAATATCTTTTACCAATACCATGGTATTTCCATCATGTTAGTCTCCTAAACCATGGTGTTACCATATACCATCTCCAAAAAAAACAAGGGTATTACCCTGGTACAAGGTCTAACATAGCCTATGATAGTTTTTTGTTGGTTCTAATATTTAAGATTGTATTACATGGATTGTAAAACATGGTAAACTTTTGGTTCTCTTGGTTTCCCTTTTCGCTGTGCATGTACACATTATGTTAAACATTCATGTAAAACAATGATGTAATATAATTTTTTATTAAAATGATTTAATAAATGTAATATTAGACAACAGTATAGTTGTCTAAAACTAAACAAGACTGTGGCAATAGTGATATATTATCTTTTTATATGTATTATTATTAATAATTATCATCTACTTATTAATAAAAAATATTAATAACACTAGTAAGTGGAAAACAGATACTTTATATATCACCTTTATCGCCTAGAGCCTAATGTGTGCTAATTTGAGTAAATAATAAAAAAGAAATATGTAATAATGGTAATTAGCAACAACAATAATAAATATATTAAATAATATAATATATAGAATAATGATAAGATATTAAAATACACTCACCTAAAGGATTATTAGGAACACCTGTTCAATTTCTCATCAAATGCAATTACCTAATCAACATGTCATCAATCACATGGCAGTTGCTTCAATGCATTTAGGGGTGTGGTCCTGGTCAAGATAATCTCCCGAACTCCAAACTGAATGTCAGAATGGGAAAGAAAGGGGATTTAAGCAATTGTGAGTGTGGCATGGTTGTTGGTGCCAGACGGGCCGGTCTGAGTATTTCACAATCTGCTCAGTTACTGGGATTTTCACGCACAACCATTTCTAGGGTTTACAAAGAATGGTGTGAAAAGGGGAAAACATCCAGTATGTTTGTTGATGCTAACATCCTTGTTGATGCTAGAGGTCAGAGGAGAATAGGCCGACTGATTCAAGCTGATAGAAGAGCAACTTTGACTGAAATAACCACTCGTTACAACCGAGGTATGTAGCAAAGCATTTGTGAAGCCACAACACGCACAACCTTAAGGCAGATGGGCTACAACAGCAGAAGACCCCACCGGGTACCACTCATCTCCACTACAAATAGGAAAAAGAGGCTACAATTTGCACAAGCTCACCAAAATTGGAAAGTTGAGGACTGGAAAAATGTTGCCTGGTCTGATGAGTCTTGATTTCTGTTGAGACATTCAGATGATAGAGTCAGAATTTGGCGTAAACAGAATGAGAACATGGATCCATCATGCCTTGTTACCACTGTGCAGGCTGGTGGTGGTGGTGTAATGGTGTGGGGGATGTTTTCTTGGCACACTTTAGGCCCATTAGTGCCAATTATGGATTGTTTAAATGCCATGACCTACCTGAGCATTGTTTCTGACCATGTTCATCCCTTTATGACCACCATGTACCCATCCTCTGATGGCTACTTCCAGCAGGATAATGCGCCATGTCACAAAGCTCAAATCATTTCAAATTGGTTTCTTGAACATGACAATGAGTTCACTGTACTAAAATGGCCCCCACAGTCACCAGATCTCAACCCAATAGAGCATCTTTGGGATGTGGTGGAACGGGAGCTTCGTGCCCTGGATGTGCATCCCACAAATCTCCATCATCTGCAAGATGCTATCCTATCAATATGGGCCAACATTTCTAAAGAATGCTTTCAGCACCTTGTTGAATCAATGCCACCTAAAATTAAGGCAGTTCTGAAGGCGAAAGGGGGTCAAACAGTATTAGTATGGTGTTCCTAATAATCCTTTAGGTGACTGTATATCACTATATCACTGCCTAATTTATGCAACTCTTGGTAATTAAAAATAAATAATAACAATAATTGTATACACCCTGCTATTTTCCAAGTTCTCCCTCTTGGAAATCATGGAGGGGTCTGAAATTGTCATCGCAGGTGCACTCCACATAATCTAAAAAACAAATCCAGAAATCACAATGTATGATTTTTTAACTATTTATTTGTATGATACAGCTGCAAATAAATATTTGAACACCTGTCTATCAGCTAGAATTCTGACCCTCAAAGACCTGTTAGTCTGCCTTTAAAATGTCCACCTCCACTCCATTTATTATCCTAAATTAGATGCACCTGTTTGAGGTCGTTAGCTGCATAAAGACACCTGTCCACCCCATACAATCAGTAAGAATCCAACTACTAACATGGCCAACACCAAAGAGCTGTCCAAAGACACAAGAGAAAAAATTGTAAACCTCCACAAGGCTGGAAAGGGCTATGGGGAAATTACCAAGCAGCTTGGTGAAAAAAGATCCACTGCTGGAGCAATCATTAGAAAATGGAAGAAGCTAAACATGACTGTCAATCTACCTGGAATGTCTTATTTAATATATTTTCTTTCTTTCTTTCTTTCTTTCTTTCTTTCTTTCTTTCTTTCTTTCTTTCTTTCTTTCTTTCTTTCTTTCTTTCTTTCTTTCTTTCTTTCCACAGTAAGTGAGTAATTTATTATATTGGTTATATATTGATATAATTTTATTACTTAATTTATTTACATGGTGTCAAATACTAAATGATCAATTGAGACTGCTTTCCATCATCCATATTTCTACAGAATTTATTCTGTCTATAACTTGAGGATTAATATAAAAAGTCTGATATTAATTTCAAGAAAGGAATAATTGACAACAGACCACTGAATTATTAAAAATGATTTCATTCACCCAGGGTCATAACGTGGCCACAATGTAAAGTAGTGCATTTATTTTTTAATGATTCAGTAGTCTGGAGTCAATCATTTGGTGTATACCACGTGTCTGTATAAAGTATTCAGCTCAAGACTCTTTTTAGGCTTAAAACACGCTTTCAGAACTTTTTTTACATACTTAAGCCCAGGCCATAATTAATGGATGAAGAGTGTGCTGAAAAAGTATTAACCAATCGGAATCAAGAATTCAACTTCATAAGAAGCAACAGTCCCTTGGTGGTCACGTGACCATTGAGCATGATGTCGTAAGCAGGCAGCGATTCCTGACCCAAAAGCCAAGGTTCAGCTGCAGAAATACCACATCTGATTATGCTTCTCAGGGTTGAGCAACTTTGAATGGAGCTCTTGTTCAGTTGCGAACAACGTCACACTGCAGCAGCCGGCTTACTGATACTGTTGGGCCTTAGCACTGTTTTTCTTGCCCTGCCTTTGTTTAAGAAGCTTATTTCATAAGAAGATGAAAAAAAATCGAGACAGACGTGAAAGAAACCTTGATTCCATCAAACTTTAGATTGGTGCTTGGAAGCCGGTCTCTCTATAGGAGATTCTCAGGCAAATGCGAGAGATGTGGTTTCATTATCTTGACTTCTCCTTTCCTTTTATTTCCTCTGAAAAGTGGTAGCCGTCGCCGCAGCACACAATGTGGACTGCTTCAAGGTTGCTGCGGGATGCATTGACTTCCAGAGGAGCTGCGTATGACTCCCACTGTGAACAGCCCTTTAAACTACAGCTGCGTCTATTGTGAAATTACCTGTTGCTTAGAAACCATTATGACTGGATGGATCTGTTCTTGTCAGCCAAGGTCTCCTTGTTATTCTTTATACAAAGAAACTGTCATTTAGCATAATTAGTGGTGCTTGCATTGAACAAACTCCGGCCCTTATCCTAGGATTATGCTTTGGCTTGTATCACATCCCACACAATTTGTCCTGAGAAGTGTTATTAATTTCTACGCATTTAAATTTACTATTTTCACCTGGTGGACGATAAAACTGATGAAATCCAGTTGACGGAGGCACTTGAGAGTCATATTTAGAGACCAGGGGTTGTATTACAAAAACTTTCTATTGTAATTCTTGACATAAGATTTCAAAATGTTCTCTTTCCTAATTGAGATATGGTGCACAAAATTATCTGTATAAGTTCTTAATATTTGCTGTATAAACAATATCACTTGAGCAAAAGTGATGTTTTCCCGAATATCAGCATGTTTGCAAATGTGATAATGATTTTATACACCAATTCAGTAAACATTGTTGATAGGCCATTAGGTGACTTACATTTTAGACACAATATTGTCGGTATATTTCTTTGAAATGGGCCACTGAAATGCAAATGGGCTCTTTTGGCGTAACCACACAGCAACGACATAGCCATCCATAACACCCTAGCGACTGCTTAGCAACACTTTAGCATTGTGCTGAAAAACACCAAGTAAATTCTAGCAACTGCCTAACAGTGCCTTGGCAACCACATGCAATACCCTACCATCTATTTTTATGTCAAGTTTGAAAAAACAATAATGCCCTAGAACATCCTAGAAAACACATAGCAAGGCCCTGGCAACTATGTTTCACACCCTAGCAAATGTATAACAATTCTATAGCAACCACCTAGAACACCCTAGCAACCACATAGTAACACCCTAGCAACCACCCAGAACACTGTAGCAAATGCAAAGCATTGTGCCAAAAACCACTAAGAATGGTTTAGCAACCATCTAACAATTCTTTGGCAACCACCTACAACATCTTATTGTATAGTTTGAAAAATAAACCAAACACAATGCCTAAAACTGCCTGGTAACCACCAACAACACTGTAGTAATGCCAAATAACCATTCAACACTGTAGCAAATGCATAGCAGGGCCTAGCAATGCAAAATCATAATTACCAGCCATAACTTACCAGAAACTGCATAGTAATGTCCAGAACACCATGGCAAACACATAGCTTTGCACCTTAGCAACACCTTAGAAACCATCTAACAATGCTTTGGCAATCACCCACAACACCCAACCATCAAGTTTTATGTAATGTTTGAAAACTTAGTAACATAGTAAACAGCCATAACCAGCCTAGAACCGTCATAGTAACACCTTAGCAACCACTCAGAAGACCCTAGCACCACCTAAAAAAACTAACACCATGATATCAAGCTTCATGTAAAGTTTGACCCTAGCAATTACCCATGAAACAATAGCAATGCCCTAGCAATGACCCGCAAGTAGATTGTAAACGTTATGAAAAACCCAAACATCTTACGAAAACAATCAAGCCTTCACATCTTGGTATTTTTTATGTGTAAAAACCAGGTGACAGAGACTCCATTGACAACAGAAGGCTCCGCCCACTCCCTTTCTCCTGATCTCAATGTGGCTCGCCCAGGGGTCATTCTGCACCGTGCCATGAGCCTGACTGAGACGTCCCGCTGCCATTATTATTGTGTGAGTAATAACACCTCAAAATTACCCCACTGCTCAAGACAACACCAGCTGTACCTGTTACTCTTTGCCTTTTAACACTGCCAGATCTTCATTTTCATAATTATGTGTTTGGATGAGATACGTTCCAAAAATATGACTTCATGTTATTATTTAAAGCATCATTCATAAGATCTTTCTATAGGTCACCATCAGTGTAAAGCATCTCTTTTAATTATCCTAATGAGTTTGCTCTGTTGGAGATGCCATCTGCCTAACCTTGAGTAGAGAGGCTACATATAGAATAATTAACAAGTTGCTCATGAATAATTAAGTTCTTTGTATTAAAGTCTAATATATTTGTGAACACACAGTTGTTTCATTGAACATGTAAAGGATATTACAAACAACTAGCAAAAAAGATCCATGGTACTAATATTTTGTTTTTGTTTTTTGGACATGGTACAATGGTAATACTGTGGTTTTTAATGTGTGTATATATATATATATATATATATATATATATATATATATATATATATATATATATATATATATATATATATATATATATATATATATATATATATATATATATATATATATATATATATGATCATGTTAATACCTGATTTATTTGTACATTGTATTACTGTAATACCATGATTTTTAATGGTACCATGATAATAATTTTTATTTAGATAAGTATCAAGATAATACCATATTCATGTGGAAATTGTATCATGGTAATACTGTGTTTCAAAAAAAAAAATGATACCATGGTAATACCATATTTGGTCTCTGGCGTATTGCGGGAGAAGGCACATAGAATCACTAAGAGTCGGATATGACTGAAATGGTTCATGAATGAATGATCACGATAATACCATGCATCCTTAAGGAAGATTGTTTCTGCCACTGAATAAAAAAAATCACAATTGAGTTTACATCTCATAATTCTGACTTTTTAACACTAATTATCTAACATTTTGTCCTCTAAGTTGATGTGTTAGAAGCAGGAAAATGGGTAAGCGTAAGGATTTGAGCTTGTGTGACAAGGGCCAAATTGTGATGGCTATAGTCAACTGGGTCAGAGCATCTCCAAAACTGCAGCTCTTGCCGTTCTGCAGTGGTCAGTATCTGTCAGCTGTGGTCCAAAGGAAGGAACAGTGGTGAACCGGCGACAGGGTCATGGGCGGCCAAGGCTCATTGATGCACGTGAGGAGTGAAGGCTGGCCTGTGTGGTCAAATCAAACAGACGAGCTACTGTAGCTCAAATTGCTCAAGAAGTTAAAACTGGTTCTGATAGAAAGGTGTCAGAATACACAGTGCGTCGCAATTAGTTGTGTATTGGGGCTGCATAGCCGCAGACCAGTCAGGGTGCCCGTGCTGACCCCTGTCCACCGCCGAAAGCACCATTAGTGGGCACGTGAGCATCAGAACTGGACCACGGAGCAATGGAAGAAGGTGGCCTGGTCTGATGAATCACATTTTCTATTATATCACGTGGATGGCCTGGTGCTTACCTGGGGAACACATGGCACCAGGATGCACTATAGGAAGAAGGCAAGCATTGTTTCAGACCATGTTCACCCTTTCATTGAAACGGTATTTCCTGGTGGCTGTGGCCTCTTTCAGCAGGATAATGTACCACAAAGGAAAAATGGTTCAGGAATGGTTTGACGAGCACAACAACAAGTTTGAGGTGTTGACTTGACCTCCAAATTCCCCAGCTCTCAATCCAATCGAGCATCTGTGGGATGTGCTGAACAAACAAGCCCAATCCATGGAGGCCCGACCTCACAACTTACAGGACTTAAAGGATCTGCTGCTAACATCTTGGTTACCAGATGCCACAGCACATCTTCAGGGTCTAGTAGAGTCCATGCCTCGACCGGTCAGGGTTGTTAGGACAGCAAAAGGGAGACCAACACAATATTAGGAATAATATGATTCCCATCCTAAACATAGACAAAATTTCAAAAACTAATGTTGGACGTTTGATGGAGTATTTCTGTGTCAAAAATACTCCTTCCGGTTTCTCACAAGTTTCGGAGAGTTTTTTTCGAGTTTGGGTCGGCTTGACATCAATAGAGCGGAAGGTCCTTGTATGGGCCGTACGGGCTCTTCTCCCGGTAGGGCGCGCGCGCGCGTGACTAGAGCGAGAGAGGAAATGCACGCCCATAAACACTCTCTCAGCTGCAGATCCAGTCGTCCTTGAACACTTATGTCGCGCCGCGCTCCACTTTATTCCAATGGGTGACGTCAAGTGAGTAAACATCAGTAAACGACACGATCGCGTGCTTCATCATTCAAATGCGCTAACGGTTACTCCATTGTTGTTCTATGTATAACGTTACACTAGTCTGACGTGCAAAACCGTTTTGCTTGCTACTGCTAAGGTTTAGTCGCATTCAATAGTCCATAAACCGAATCATGTCAAGGATGCAATACTACTCTAAAGGTACTCAAGATTGACATGAGATTGACTGAAACTGAGTGTTTGACCCCCTCTTTAAAGTCAATTAAAGTAGATTAAATTTACCATGGTAATACAATCACTATACAAAGCCACAACCACAGCACTTTTTTGTAAGGGGAAGCTTGTAAAACTTGTAAAATCCAATTCGAAATCCTTAAATAGTATTTAAAAACCGAATTAGTATGTCCCAAATTGTAGTATGTTGAAATGAGTATTAGATACCTAGATGGTTCACTATTAGAATTCGAAGAGCAGATCCATGCATAACGGCTGATATTGCCCACAACCCATTGTGAGTTGGACGAAAACTTGATTAGAACTAAAAATGCAGATAAAAAGTGTTTTAAAAAAAATAGCACGGCTGTGCAAGTCCTATGCCTAAGTAGTGATGTTTAGATAAAGAGGCTTAAGTGATCAATTATTAGATTTTAACCTGACAAAAAGATATTTATTCAGTATTATCACATTATATTTCATCTGCAACTTTTGTAATGATACATTTGGCCATTAACCTTTAAACAAATCATTATATTAAGATTGCAAACACATAAGAGGAGTATCTCTATTAAAATACCCACGACTGGTGACAGGATGCATGTAAATAAACGACAGAGCTGTCCATTAAGGATAAAGTAGTACGTCCCAAAGCTTGCCTATATAGTACGTAGCCTACTCTTTCTTCACAAAAAGAGAACACTATAGTAGGCGAATTGGGACGCATCATTGGAAACACCTTGTTGACCTTTGAAGCGACCCAGATGAACTTTCTTATTCCTGATTGGCTGACGAGCCATCACACTCCCCGCCCCTTTGTAAATTATGTTTTGTTTGATAATATAAGATTACATAATATCTGAGGAGAAGACTTATCACTTACTCATGCTGGTTTGTCTAAACCTCTGAAAGTCTCGTTGACTAGCGAAAGAACATTTTGCTGAAGCAATTGATGGTCATTTAAATGTAATTGTTTTTGCTTTTTGAAGCATGATGGCTGTGGTTGTCATGAAGTAAACCTGACCTCCACCTGGGGTGATCTGTGTAATGGTGCTTTTAGCATCTGGTGTGAGTGAAGAAGATTCATGCCACATTGGGCAATATCTGCATGGCAGGCTGGCCACATGAATTCTTGAAAGAGATGCTCCAGCCTCTCTGTGTGTGTGTGTGTGTGTGTGTGTGTGTGTGTGTGTGTGTGCGTGTGCAAATACTTATGAATGATTTACACACAGTGAACTAGATGAGACCATCTAACATGGACTGTTCATGTATTTTTTAGCCTTCAGGGTGTGATTTATGATGTCATCTGCTCTTTGCTCTAATTGTTGATTTTGCAAACTGTCAGTTTTAATGAAAAATAATAAAAAACAGATCACCAAACAGATGGTGTTAAAGAAGAATTCATTTGGTAAACCAAATAAAAATAGTATGCTTGATTTATTTTAGATGTTTATCAAATCCTCAAGTATGATTTTATGATTGAATTGGCTTATACACATTGAAAAGTTTGGGGTTTGTACGACTTTTTAAAATGTTTTTGAACATGCTCACCATGCATTTATTTGATGAAAAACACAGTAAATTATTAATCTTCAGTGTCACATGATCCTTCAGAAATCATTCTATTATGCCGATTTGATCCTCAAGAAACATTTCTGATTATCAGTGTTAAGCTTCTTTCAGGATTATTTGAAGAATAGAACGTTTAAGAGAACAGCAACTATTTGAAACATAAATCTTTATTATAAATGTCTTTGAGTGAATCTGGAGATTCGCTCAAAAAATAAGGAAAACAACTATTCGTTAACAGAACTGTCTTTACTGTATATCTTAATAATTCAGTGCTTACCAAACACAAGTCACTTCCTTTTTTCTTTTTACTTTTAACGGAAAAAAAACAGATTTGAAGTATTGTTTGTCAATTCTGTTACTGTTACATAGTGTCAGCATGGTTACTTTACCTTGGTAACAGAGTGTGACAGTAACAGAATTGACCATTTTTTACTTTTTAGCCAAAAACTCTTGCTAGCGTAAATGCTAAGAGCACATGGCATGAATGAAATCATGATTTTGAAATCAAAGACTTTTAAACAACCCACTGTGTGATCGGTGATCAATTCTGTTTCCCTTTTGAAACTGTGGTAACAATTTTGACATTTTACAAAATAATTCTTGGTGTAAGAACTTTTTAGATGAAAATATTTCCTCAGAGAGAGCACATTAACCTTTCATCGTTTCAGATGTTGTCAGTGAGGGAAAGTGACATCATTTCCTGTATGTTGTGTGAGATAATTCCACCAATCTATAGGCAAAGTGTGGTACAGTAACTGAGTTGACGCAAGATTCATGGACACATTTTTATAAGATAAACGTTATTTTTAAACACTCTAATGTTGTATAATTAGGAAAATTATTATTTAGGGCTTTAAAAAATAAAATAAATAAAAATATTACCAAAAGAAAGGTCAAGTAAAATTTCATACAGTCATTTAGACAACAAGAAGTCATGATTTTCAGCTATATAAGACATTTTTTACAGAAAATATTATATTGTTATAATATGGCCTGTAACATCCCTGTCAGGGTTTATTTTGTGATCTCGATGCACAATATCCCTACTTACCTCTTTATCTTACAGCACAGCTCTATAAACGACTATAAATCTTTTTTCTTAATATCTTAGAAGCTTTTCTAAATGCTAGAGCACAGGATATCATCATTTTACCCTTTTCCCAAGGTTTAAACAAAATTACATGCCATTACATGCAAAAATGCTTTTTGAGGGGTGCGTTAAATGCCTTGAGTGCTGTCGATTTGAAATGAAAGGTTGAATTGTGAATCCATCTCTGTGTTGTTTTCCATTTAGGTAGCTGGAGGCTTTTCCCAGAGAAAGAAAGAGACACTGTGCTAATGTTTCTCTACCTTTTGATCTGATGGCCAAATAATGAGACGCTTATGAATAATAAATCCAGATCGTTCCGTATGACCTTGCGGGGAGATTCAGTGGGCCATGATCGGAGAAGTGGGAAGGGTTATCTATGCAAATTTAGTTGGGGACTCACTTCCATCGCTAATTATAAAACCGATAATAATCACGACTGACTTGATTGAAAAAAACGCACCGATCAATAGTCGATTGGATCAGTTCTCTCAATTACGCCATCTTTTATCAGACTGACACGCAGAGGGGCGAAAACGAGAGCGAAGATGGCCGTCATCAGACGAGGCAACTTCAGAGGAAGAGCTTCACTTCAAATGAAATGGAAGGGGGCTTTTTCAAGGCACTTTGCCATAAATTTTTCATCTGCATCTGGCTTTGAGGCAGACGGGGGAGGGGGACAGGCCAGTCGGGGGGCAAATCGAAAGCTTCTACACAAACCTGGGCTCTCGAAGCCAAAACACAGTGAAAACAAGAGGGGGAGGGAGCCAACCGAACGAAAGAAAACAAGATTATTATTTACTAAAGAAGAACAAAGAACGGTTTATACTCCAGTCTTGTTTGGATGCTCCCGACCTCTTCTCTTAAAGTAAACCGGGGCAGAACAGAAGCTGTGATCTCTGGGACAGCAAGAGGAGGCTCTTGCGATTGATGTCCTACAAGAGAGAAAGAAAGTGACTGCCAGGTGCCCTCATGAGATATAGTGAAGGGAAATTCTGCCATTATTTATACCTTCTTCGTGTTGTGTCAAACCTGTATGACTTTCTAATATTAATATGAATCATTCAAATCTCTTCATTATGAGAAAAATAGCACTAAAATAATCTAATGTTATGCATAAAACCAACCTAAGAAACCTCTGTGCTTAATTTAAAATGTATGTTTTTGTTTATAAATCTATTTATTATTTTAAATGTACCAAAATCGTATAGGCCTACACTAATCTTTGTGGATGCAACATTTAAAAATATTTTAAAAATTAAAAAGCTCTGTTGTTTGTTTGTTTATTTATTTATATGTTTTTACAATTTATTTGTGTGTTTTTACAATTCATTTATTTTATTTTTATTTTTATTTATTTAGTTGTTTTTACATTTATATATATATATATATATATATATATATATATATATATATATATATATATATATATATATATATATATATATATATATATATATATATATATATATATATATATTGTTGTTTTGTTTTGTTTTGTTTTATTATTATTATTATTATTTGTATTTATTTATTTATTTATTTATTTATTTATTTATTTATTTATTTATTTATTTATTTATACATGTTACATTTTATTTAGTTGTTTATATATTTATACATTTTATTTATTTACTAGTTTCTGTATCATATTATTTTGCTTAAAGGAGTCCTGAATTGAGAAATCAACTTTTCCTTGAGCTTTTGATTCATAAACAGTCATGGTAATAAGTATATCCTGTAAGTTTCAGCGCTGAAAACTTCCTTGTTAGTCAAAGAAAAGATTTATTAGACTCTCAGAATATGCCACATCCTGACGCCATCATGTGGTGAAACGCCTGATTCTGTAGCCCCGCCCACCGACTCGTGCCATGGACATGACACTGGCCTACATGGAGCTAAACCGGATCCAACTTCAAAGCATTTAACATAACGCATAAGCTTCATTCGGATTCTAATATTATGAATGCATGGATGAACTTTTATTTTTAATGAATATCCAGCTCACGTGGGGAAGACATTGCATGTTTCTTCCTATATTTCACCGTGGATACGTTTGTAAACAAGAGACTGGATTTGCAGACAGGATGAGATGACATGCATGAATGAAGCAACACACTAATGTGAGTAAAAATGTTTTTTAGATGTGATAGTATTACATTGTTATAGATCGTTTGCTGTAGATCTATTGATTATGTGTATGTGTCTAACTGAACATACCTTAGCTCGCTGTCAAAGGCTGAAGAATCCTTTATTTGTGGTGTTGTTGGTTCATTGCTATTTGGGATCAGAAATCCAGCCTGCCACATCTTAAATAGTGAAAAAAACATTCCTTTCTTGATGTGCGTTATTCACTCTCTTGACTTGATATTTGAAGGAAAAATACCATCGTTGAAGTTTTAAACATACTGATTTGTCTGACTCTGGCTTGTGCATGCGTGTGTGTGTGTGTATTTGTGTGTGTTTGTTAGTGATGCATGGTTCACGCTTATATCCACCGATCATGTGGGCCAAGTAATAAAAAAATAACATTCCAATCAATTGCAGGTAGATGAGAAATAAATCAATGGGTGCGTTTACATGCACGTTCTTAAGCTGATTATGCCCAATAAGGCCGACAATGAACATGGCCATGTAAACGCGGTAACACGTTTTCTTTTATCGGAGTAATGTCATAAACGGCGTAAGAATAAACCGGTCGGAACAGGTAGCTTTTTGCCTCTTACCTCGATTTCGCGATGCATGTAAACGCATTAACCTGCTTTCTGTCGGCTTATTGAAGTGCGCATGTGTGATAGGTAACAAAAACGCAAACTTATCAGATTTAAACACATCCAGACAGAGTGAGCTAGCGTTTTGCATGAAATAAGGACATATATCACAAACGCAGACTCGTTTAAGACCCAGAAAATTGTAAAGAGGTGTTCTCTTTTCTCATGCAGCAGAAGTAGCCCAGAAGAGGTTCAGTCAAAACGCTGCATAACTGCATAAAAGGGATAATATGAGCCGTAAATCTCCCGCTGACACGGTGCACGCTTTATTTAACACCACAACTGACATAACATTTGAAAAACTCATAGTCAGATATACGGACATTATTATTTTTGACGGCACTACAGGGAAATAACCCGGTTTATAAATAGTCACGTAAACGCGGTTTACTTGCGTTGTCCGTTTACTGGTTTGCATGTAATTGGGGAAAACTGGTTATTTCAATAAGCTGATTTTTTTGGAGTTATCAGCTTACGGGTGTGCATGTAAACCCATTGTGTTTGTTTGATGAAGACGTTTTTTTGAAACCCTGTGGGACGAATCATTCCGGTTGCCGTTTTTTTCCCACATGCTTTCAAAATGAGCTGAAGCTCATTAAATATGTGAATCTTATCCAATCCTAGCTGTGGGCGTTTACATCCAAGTCTTCAGTGTGTCACGCACATAAAAACCCACCGTGAAGAAGACCCTCAAAATCAGTGTCGAAAATAGCCTATATTACTTATTCATTATGATGTTTTTGAATATAAAAACCATGCAAACGTATTGAGTTGACCTCAGACAACAGTATAAAAAAGCCAGTTCATGACACATTTAAGCTTTGCACCAACCTTAGCTTAGATTTAAAGTTTGGGGAAACGCATCATCACAGTCTGGGAAAATGGTTCATTCATTTTGAAAAATGTTGCTCTGTTGATTACGTTTTC
This sequence comes from Pseudorasbora parva, assembly GCF_024679245.1. Lineage (NCBI taxonomy): Eukaryota > Metazoa > Chordata > Actinopteri > Cypriniformes > Gobionidae > Pseudorasbora > Pseudorasbora parva. The sequence goes on along the minus strand of NC_090196.1, from coordinate 13,124,976 downwards.
ATGACGGGTATTTGAAAAATGAAAACAATGTGGAGGAGTTGCCAGATAGTAGATGCAAGATAAACTCAACTGACATTTGAAATGCGAAATAAGCCAGCTACAGTATGAATCATCCCACCAAAACTGACTTTAATACACCTGAAGGATTTTGCCTTTCCTAATAATTGCTTGTTCACAGTTCTCAATAATAGAACCTGATATCTGGTGTAATGCTAGGACTAGGAGTCACATCCAAAAAAAACATTTTAACATAACGAAGGAGTAAAAAAGCCTAGCCTTCAACCACGAATGCTACAAACAAAGGCCTTGGATGTAATTCTGAGCTGGAGTCAATAAACATAATTAATTTATGACCGATGATATTTCTGTATCACATTAGTTAGCTTGACCTTTGCATCAACCGTGGTTCATATAGCTATATAAAGTCCAAACTCATAATCTTTCTGGACATTTTCTTCTTCAGTTCAGTCTGAAACATCCTCTTTTTTATCCAACCTGGGTCAAAGGCTATAAAAGTTCAGTTCTGCTCAACTTTTATTCATATGCGCATCATAACCTCGATTATCTAGGTATAATGGTGCTCTATCGCATTGCTCATATTATATTTGAGCTAAATCACGAAGATGAGTGGTCTGAGAGTCCGCCCCTCCCCGGCTCAGCTCTCTCAGTGGGAGTTCCTCTGACTGCCTGCACTTTTAATGAGAGATTTCCCAGTACCGCCGAATCCTCCGGGTGCTGCTTTCGCTCTGACGCTAATGTGCCCTGACGGCTGTGGGCTTGTTAAAACAACCAGCATCAATGGGAGGGAGCAGAGGAAGAATAAGAATTAAACTTGTTAAAAAGCTGCGCTTGATGTGAAGCTGCTTTTATTGGTGGTGATTCATTATTGCTTCCATATGAACAGTGACTAAAGTAGCTTTTACAAGACCTGACATATTGTAAGCTAGTCGCTAGTGAGCTAGCAGTTGTAAGACACCAATATCGACATTCTGAAACTGATTTGTTTTCCGGTTCACAAAGTTGCGCAATAACTTTTGCTTTTCTTTCTGCTTCGCAGTAATTGCTGCAGTTTTTCGTTTTTTAACCTCCTGAGAGACTTTTAATGACTTTATCCATAATTGTCCTTGTAGTGTACTGGAAGCGAACTGTAGTGAACTTGTAGCGAACTGGAGCATGAAAATGGTTGTGTACATATCTAACGAGTGCTTTAACTGTTTATCAGACTTTTTTGAAATGATTACACATGAGGCTTATAACCACAATTTCTCAAAAGTCAACGATTTAGCACATTATAAGTGTCTGTTTTCATGTCATAGCCATGGTTTAGCGGTTAGCACACATGCTAATTTGCTAGTTAGCTCTTTGTTAGCTTTCTCCTGTTCTCTATCCACTATCAGTAAAAGTAGCACAAAGTTTAAAATGACAAAAAACTTTTTATTTTTTTATTTTATTAAAGATAAACATTTCTGAGAGTTTTTTGATTTGTTGCCTGAGCAACTTAGCTTTAGCCACAATGCTAGGGCGTTTTTACATTTTATTTATTAGGGGCCAAGCACCAAAAGTGCGGAGCCCCTCTTGAAATCGTTAGATTTCTTCTTATTATTATTCCATTGAAGTCTGTGGAAGTCCATAGAACCGTTTGCGGGAAAGTTGTGAAATTTTGTACACTGATAGAGGACAGTACCAATAGTAACCACAACCAAATTTCACACTCTAGCGCCACCCACTGTCCAAAGTTTCACTCATGTTTAATAACTTTTGAACCCTAATGGGTAGAAACACATTTACACATTTTTGAACCCTAATGGGTAGAAACACATCCTCTGATTCCTTGGCTGAAGCCGATTCAATTGCACCTTATGACGTCATTTTCTGTCATATAGGTAAGAAGCTTGGTGTGAAGAAACCAAGTGTGGGAGCAATTATTAGAAAATGGAAGACAAACAAGACCACTGATAATCTCCCTCGATCTGGGGCTCCACACAAGATCTCACCCTGTGGGGACAAAATAATCACAAGAATGGTAGGCAAAAATCCCACAGGGGGACCTATTGAATGGCCTGCAAAGAGCTGGGACCAAAGAAACAAAGGCTACCATCAGTAACACACTATGCCACCAGGGACTCAAATCCTGCAGTGCCAGACGTGTCCCCCTGCTTAAGCCATTACATGTGCGGGCCCCATCTGAAGTTTGCTAGAGAGCATTTGGATGATCCAGAAGAGGAATGGGAGAATGTCATATGGTCAGAGGAAACCAAAATAGAACTTTTTGGTAAAAACTCAACTTGTTGTGTTTGGAATGCTGAATTGCACCTCACCTACTGTCAAGCATGGGGGGTGGAAACATCATGCTTTAGGGCTGTTTTTCTGCAAAGGGACCAGGATGATTGATCCGTGTAAAGGAAAGAATGAATGGAGCCACATATCATAAGATTTTGAGTAAAAACCTCCTTCCATCAGCAAGGGCATTAAAGATGAAACGTGGCTGGGTCTTTCAGCATGACAATGCTTCCAAACACACCGCCCAGGCAATGAAGGAGTGTCTTCGTAAAAAGCATTTCAAGGTCCTGGAGTGGCCTAGCCAGTCTCCAGATCTCAACCCCATAGAATTTTTTTGGAGGGAGTTGTAAATCTGTGTTGCCCATAACTTTTGTTATTGACCAACTACTTATTTTCCACCATAATTTGCAAATAAATTCTTTAAAAATCAGACAATGTGATTTTCTAGATTTTTTTCTCATAGTTGAGGTGTACCTATGAAAATTACAGGCCTCTCTCATCTTTTTAGGTGGGAGAACTTGCACAATTGGTGGCTGACTAAATACTTTTTTGCCCCACTGTACATGTAACACATAACAAGGACACTATAAAATAGAATGTTGGTTACCAAACATTCTTCAAAATATCTTATTTTGTGTTCCACAGTAAAAAAAAAAAAAAATCATATAGGTTTGGAAATTATATAAAGGCGAGTAAATTATAAGTTTAAGTATAAGTTTCATTTTTGGGTGAACTGTCCCTTTAAATATGAGCAATAATATATTATAATATCCACACTGGCTTTAACAAGTCCCATAAAAAAATCTCTTTGAAAAGAAAATCCTTTTGTTGATAGGCCTACTGCTGTTTTTCATGTTATTTCAATGCAAATGTAAAGAGTGGGGTTGAGAGGTTCTAATCTTTCTAAACTGAAATGCAAAGTCCTCTTTGGCACATGCGTAGGTGATTCAAGTAGGTTCTGCATAGCATAGTATATAGTGGATTAGCTACAATCACTTAATGGCACCTGGATAACCTGTGCTAACCCTTTTAAATTCAGCAGCTGAATATGAGACTCCTACCTACGCTTTTAATGAGCAATAGACCTTCAATCAGGGTAGCGACATATTTCATTTCTGACAGTAATGAAAACAAGGCTGTGAGGGATAGAATTCAGTGTGTTAAATGGGTAATACCGATTACCGATTGTTCAGCTAACAAAATGTTTTTCCGGAAAAAAACTTTCCCAACTTTCAGTTGACAAAACCTCCATGAAAGTTTTAAAAGTTGTGAGTTGAGAAAAACTTTCACCATCACTTTGCAAATCCACGTTTAGCATAAGGAAGCATATCATGTATTCTTTGTCTTTGGCAAAGAATCCCAGACCCTGTTTGAACCAGGTATTAAAAGAGGCATCTGATGCCCCTTTTTACAAGATGTAAAATAAGTCTCTGATGTCCTCATGTGGGTATGTGATAATTTACTACCCACTACTACCCAAAGATAATATTGATTGCATGTTAAAACTGCCACATTTAGGGAGTGAGCAAAAATAGCTAGCTAAATACAGAAGAGAATCAGCTTTTGAGAATCAGCACCTCCAAGTCTGAGGCCATGGTTCTCACTCGGAAAAGGATGGCTTGACCGCTTCAGGTTGGAGAAGAGTTCTTGCCAGTTCAAGTATCTTGGGGTCTTGTTCACGAGTGAGGGAAGGATGGAACGGGGAGATTGACAGGGATCGGTGCAGCTTCTGCAGATGGACCGGTCTGTGGTGGTGAAGAAGGAGCTGAGCTGTAAGGCGAAGCTTTCTATTTACAGAATCTACGTTCCTACTCTCACCTATGGTCATGAGTTGTGGGTCATGAACGAAAGGACAAGATCCCAGATACAGGCGGACAAAATGAGCTTCCTCAGCAGGGTAGATGGGTGCTACTTTAGAGATAGGGGGACAAGCTCAGTCACTCGGGAGGAACTCAGAGTAGAGCCATTTCTCCTCCACATTGAGAGGAGCCAGCTGAAGTGGCTCGGGCATCTATTTTTGATATTTCCTGGAAGCATGTCTCTGCTTAGACTGTTGTGCCCGTGACCTGGCTGTGGATAAGCATAAGATGGATGGATGGATGGATGGGTGGGTGGGTGGGTGGATGGGTGGATGGATGGATGGATGGATGGATGGATGGATGGATGGATGGATGGATGGATGGATGGATGGGTGGATGGATGGAGTATCATATAAAAAACTATATAATTTAACTAAAAACTAATAGTATTTGTGTAATATTTAGCTTAGCAACATGCTATCATCAAACTCTATGTGAGTTGAGTCTCATGTGAGGAGTGAGATGCTGCCTATGTATTGCGCTCCCAATCATCATCTAGTAATTTTTCCCCCCATTTAGGAAGGTGACTTAGACTCTCCCTGTTTTCTTCTTCTGCCCCAGAGGTGTGCCCTGCATTAAGTCCAACTGATCAGGCAGAAATCAGGCTCATTAAATCTCCCAGCTGTCTTTGAGATTGGCCAGTTTCTAATCCCAGCCACTGCACGCTGCTCACACATCAATGCCGTGTGTGTACATATCTAAATTGGGCGTTTCATCGAAGGTCTCTGCAGTGCTTGTCAGATTAACCACATGCGCACATGCACATGGCATCTGGCTGAAGAAATTGCAATGGGTTTGTCACAATTTATTTATGTATTCAATAGAGTTTATTAAAGGAGTGTGTGAGTTTCTGTAAGAAACTGTTCAAAGGTTTCAGAGGAAGGATTTGTGTGATTAGTGAGCAGTGTATTAATCTTTCTGTGTGTTTTGTAACAGGCGAATTAATGATTTTGTCAAGCTGGAAAGGGTAAACGGATACTTACAAAACTTTCCACCGTCCTGCCAATCTCAGTGTATAACCACAAAAGAGGATTGAGATGGCTAATTGTGTAACAGCAAAACTAAAATACACTGAAATATTTATTAAAATATGGTATGGTCCAATTGCATTAACATCAAAACTCTTATATGAACGTAATGTGCAGAATGAGGTTGGGTGAAGCTTTTTTTAGGCATTACGCCTCCAAAATCTGGAGCATTTTACCAATTCAAATTAGATCAACTCCAAGGATTAAAAATTCAACAGTTGTCTGAAGACATATCTTTTTAAAATCATTTTAATCATTGTATTTTTCTCATTTTCCTTTTTAATTAAGTAATTACAAATAAACAAGTTTTTCTTTTTTACATAAATAAAAAGTGGAATGGGAAATGAATCGGGCCAGAATTGAACCCGGGTTTCCCATGAGCTTGATAGCTCAACACTACTACTACTACTTCCACCACTACTACTACAACCACCACTTCTACTACTAGTACTACCACTACCACCACCACTACTACTACTACAACTACAACTACTACCACTACTACTACTACTACCACCACCACCACCACTACTACTACTACAACTACTACCACTACTACTACTACCACCACCACCACTACTACTTCTCCAGCTGCTGCTGCTGCTAACACTACTACTACTACTACAACTACAACTACTACCACTACTACTACTACTACCACCACCACCACCACTACTACTACTACAACTGCTACCACTACTACTACTGCTGCTGCTGCTAACACTACTACTACTACTACTTCCACCACTGCTACTGCTACCACTACTACTACTACTACCACTTCTACTACTAATACAACATGGGCTCAGGAATACTTCCAGAAAACATTGTCGGTGAACACAATCCACCGTGCCATTAGCCCTTGCCAACTAAAACTCTATAGGTCAAAAAAGAAGCCATATCTAAACATGATCCACAAGCGTAGGCGTTTTCTCTGGGCCAAGGCTCATTTGAAATGGACTGTGGAAAAGTGAAAAACTGTTCTGTGGTCAGTCGAATCAAAATTTTAAGTTCTTTTTGGAAAACTGGGACGCCATGTCCTCCAGATTAAAGAGGACAAGAGGATCTTTCACCCATAGAAAACATTTGGCGCATCATAAAGAGGAAGATGTGACAAAGAAGACATAAGACAGTAGAGCAACTAGAAGCCTGTATTAGACAAGAATGGGACAACATTCCTATTCCTAAACTTGAGCAACTTGTCTCCTCAGTTCCCAGACATTTGCAGACTGTTTAAAAAAAGAAGAGGGGATGCCCTCATCCCATTTTACATGAAAACATGCTTATTTCGTTTTGGCTTATCATGATTATCAAATCGCAAAGGCTGCAGTTATCTTTTATGCGCAGTTTGTCAGTGTAGGACAGCTCTGTGATCAGTAGTAAATGTGTTTCCATTTGAAAGCACTGTGAGTTTGAGTTGCTTATTGTCACGGTTCATGGATTCACCGGCTCATTTTGAATATGTGCGTTTGGTTGTGTTGGAGGCATGGACACTGATCACTGCAATCATTCACCAGCTGAACCTCATCTCACCTGCCTATTTAATTGCCTCACCTGCAGTCTGTGTTTGTCGATCGTTGCAGTTGTCCCCGTGTGTTTCCTCGTGTGCAGTCATCTTCCTGGTGTAGTCTGTCTATGTGGATTCTTCCATCCTGGTCCTTGCCCATTGCGTCCCTGTGTCACATTGCTGCACCGTCTCCTAGAGCTTCCTGCATTGACCTGCCATGTTTCACCAGAGACTAAGCTTCTGCTGTTTATTTACTGTCTCTTACCTGTGTCAGTAATAAAGAGACATTTTGCATTCGCTATTGGATCCGCTTCTGTTCCCTGCCGTTCCCTGCACTCTCCGAAGAGAGGAGACGGGTCTTTGACCACGGCGTTGTGGGTCGCGAGGCGGCCCGCAGGCTCGCGGATCTTCATCAGAACAACCAATCCGTCTCAGACTATATGATTGACTTCTGGACTTTGGCGGCAGAGTGTAGGTGGAACGAGGAGGCGCAGTGGGACATCTTCCTGCATGGGCTGGCTGACCGTGTGCAGGAGGAGACCTACACTCTGGAACTCCCCACCAGTCTCAACGCGTTCATGGATCTGGCGCTGTGTGTGGACGCGCGGATGCAGCAGTGAGACCAACGCTCTCAACTCGGACTGTTGGCAGAGCGGTCAGCGAGTTCCAGGGAGTACATGGTCAGTCCACCTATCGATCTCAAGCCCATGCAGGTTAGTCGAGCTCGGCTTTCCCAGGAGGAGCGAGACTGGCGACGTACAGAAAGTCTTTGTCTGTACTGCGGTGGGATGGGGCATTTCCTCAACCGCTGTCCGGGGAGAGGATCTAGCCCGACAGTAGAGCGTAGGATACTATCGGCGGTTCCAGGTTGGGGAAATCCTCATCCACCACTCTTCTCCCGGTAAGACTGCAATGGGCAAACAGGTATCACAGCTGCCAGGCGATGGTGGACAGTGGGGCGGAAGGTAACTTTTTAGACTGCTCGCTGGCTGAACAGCTTCAGCTCCCCACCAAGCCTCTCTGTCACCCCATCACTGTGCATGCGTTGAATGGACAAAGACTACCTGCTATCACACACACCACTGACCTTCTCACACTGATCACATCTGGCAACCACACCGAGACACTTGACTTTTACATCACTGACTCACCTCTTGTTACTGTTGTCCTCGGTCATCCCTGGCTCGTTAAGCATAACCCCAGGGTTGACTGGGGTCGTAATTCTGTTTCTGCCTGGGACGATCAGTGCTATGCCTCTTGTCTTGTGTCTGCCCGTCCGTCTGTGTCTAGTTCTGTGTTACAGGATGAGTCGTTGGATCTGTCAAACGTGCCCACGGAGTATCTGGACCTGAAAGAAGTGTTCAGTAAGTCCAGGGCTGCTTCTTTACCTCCTCACTGTCCCTATGACTGTGCTATAGAGTTACAACCAGGTATGTCTCCGCCTAAGGGCAAGTTATACTCACTGTCTTCACCAGAGAGGGAGGCCATGGATAAATACATTTCTGATTCTCTAGCTTCCAAGTTCATCCGTCCTTCCTCTTCTCCAGCGGGGGCGGGTTTCTTTTTTGTGGGTAAAAAGGATGGATCTCTGCGACCTTACATTGACTACTGAGGTGCTGAATGACATCACGGTAAAGAATACTTATCCTTTACCGCTGATGTCTTCAGCCTTCGAGAGGTTACAGGGAGCATCCATCTTCACAAAATTGGACTTGCGTAACGCATATCATTTGGTTCGCATCAGGAAGGGCGATGAATGGAAAACAGCATTTAACACCCCCAGAGGCAACTTTGAATACTTGGTCATGCCCTTCGGCCTGTCCATTTCGCCTGCTGTTTTCCAGGCACTCGTCAATGACAAGCTGGGAGACATGGTAGATCAGTTCATATATATTTACCTGGATGACATATTGATTTTTTCTTCGTCTCTCCAGGAACATGTCCAGCACGTCAGACGAGTGCTCCAGAGGTTGCAAGAGATTGGGTTTTTTGTCAAGGCGGAGAAATGCGCGTTTCATGCACAGTCTGTTCCGTTTCTTGGGTATATCGTCTCACCCGAGGGAATGCGAATGGACCCCGACAAGGTTAAGGCTGTGATAGATTGGCCAAGCCCAGATTCCCGCTAGCCCTGCAGAGGTTTCTGGGATTCGCCAATTTTTATCGACGATTCATTCGTAAACTAGCCGTTTCGGCTAGTCCCATTGCGTCCCTGTCTCACATTGCTGCACCGTCTCCTAGAGCTTCCTGCATCGACCTGCAATGTTTCACCAGAGACTGAGCTTCTACTGTTTATTTACTGTCTCTTACCTGTGTCAGTAATAAAGAGACATTTTGCATTCACTATTGGATCCGCTTCTGTCTTCATTCTCATTCTGCCGTAACACTTATAACATGCATTTGAAAAAGCAACATGCGTCAAACATCTTTCCAACCATGAGAAGCATTTAGTCATGTTTCATCAAAGAGGTTTAATCTGTTTATCCACTGATAGTATGATGTTCATAGCGATTTCCACATGGATTTCCATGAATGACGTGTGCTACCGTACTTCTGCGGGATATACTTGAAGTTCCCTGCGCGAGAGCGCCCTCTGGCTTGCGGAGCAGCGTTCACTACTGATCACAGCCGTGCTGCTCTGAGAAGCTGCGCATGCAATAATCGCAGCCTCTGCCAAATTGCGTGCAATTTTATTGCGATTTATCGTGCAGCCCTAATGTGGGAATGATAATGATTATATATAATTATACATTTATATAAATGATAATGAATATGTATTTTAAATATGATGATATTTGACCTATGATATTTATAATTGCATTATTATTGTATATTATAATAATTCATTGTATTACATTGTATAATAATAATAATTATTATTATTATTATTATTATTATATTTAAGAAATTTGAAATGGTAAAAGTATAGACTGATTAATATAATCTCTATTTTTCTGCCTATAGTAGGAGTGTAGTAGACAGGTCCCATGAAAGAAGGAGCCACGCTGTGACCTTCTGCCCACCGCAACCTACACAGCACCCCTCCTGGGGAGAGAAAACTCTCGGTTGAGCTCCAGGACTGGGAACGATGAGCTGCTGCTCGGCTAACACTAGCAAATAGGATAGAAATAATTGTGTAATGACATGTGGGCTTTGATGCAGTCTACAAATTACACCACAGGATGAAAGGCCAAATTGAAATTATTTGATGTTGAAAGGCACTTACACATATAAGTAGGGGGTGAGCCACTTAACATAAATGGGAGACAATTAAGTGTAACAAATACAATATTTATTTACATTTATAAACTTTCTTTTGACCTAAGAACAAGGACGAGGGCAGCAAGCACTCTTTTTTTGTTTTTAAGTTTTTTTTCATATAAAGTAAAACAAAAATGCTTCTGCTTTTTCGGAAGCCATTGTTGCCTTTGACTGGCCATTGCTGAATTCTAATAGACAAGTTTTTTGTCTTTCTGCCATGTGCTGGGAAAGAAAAAAAGGAAAGAATGACAGAAAAATCTATCCATGTGAAATTGCTTTCTCTGCTCAGGGAGGCTGCATTTTGAAAGGCCCGTGTGTTGATGATAATTGCGGAGTGTGGGCCTGATTATTCCAGCCACATGCTTTCTGCTAACTGACAGAATAATTACACATTGGGCTTAATGGCTCCCCTGAAGAGAAAGAGTGAGAGCGGACGGGATGATTGCTCTGGATGCGTGTGGAATTCTGATCACATCGTCTGAGCAAGTTGCTGAGGAATCCGAAACATCTCGTATGCCCGTAAATGACGTTTAGCCGCTCTCTTATGGGTTGTGTGTCCAACCTCCCCAGATAAAGAAGGAAACTTATTGGCTAAATATGAAGTCATTTATTGGTGGGCATATATAAGACAGAAGACCTTGCTGAGTCTGGAAAAAAGTTTTGGGATGCCCGTTGAGGATGTTTGCCTTGAAATAGGAGAAGATGGCATGGATTGTCTTGTCAGAGGTAGATAAGAAGATAAAACCAGGGAATGACTTTGAATCATTGTGTCTTCATGCTTTAAATGTCAAGATCTATTAATAAAAAAAAAAAAAAAGTGCAGTTCATAGACTCCATGCTTTTTATCATAAAATCAAAAACGTTTCTGATAATAAAGAATAACGCCTCATAAAAAATATATTGATTAGTTTGGCATAATCTTTTATATTACGAAAATAAAAAGCAGTGAAACCAACAAAAAATCACATGCTGTGACAACAAAGTAACTTGGTGTAGCCAAAAGAGTCATGTGGTGCAACAAACAACTGTATGTCATATGGTGCGACTAACTATGTATTGTGCAACCAGCAAAGTCATATGGTGAAACAAACAACTGTGTCATATTTTGCCATTAACTATGTGGTGCGGCCAACAAGGTAATAATATTATGGTGAAACAAACAAATGTATGTCATATGGTGTGACTGTGTCACGTGGTTTGTCCAACAAAGTAATATGAGGTGTGATCGGCTGCAGCTGGATGGATGCGATCGGTGAGAGTAGCCGAGTGTAGGCGGGGAGGAGATGCAAACGGAGACGTGAAGTCGGACACTTTCTGCTTCCCGCAGTGACGCTTGTGCTGTTTGCAAACTTTTTCACAGCTGAAATTAAATAAATGCAATATTTCTCAAATACACAGATGTTTCAAATGACATTTTCATTCAATATTTTATTTACTGCTTAATAAAGCATCTTTTAGGACAAGATTAAAGTACATATAACATATAAACCTACTGTATCAATGAAGAGTTGTCAACGGTTTTTATCAGTTTTAGTTTGATAAACATGACAATATAACATCGTGACTGCATGAAAAGAGGTTATACTGTTATAAATAAATGATTTGTGAGCATTAGCGTAACATAAGGTTTTAGAATAAACACGAAACACAGGTGAACGCTGTCATGCGGTGAATCCGGCCAATCGTGGATCAGCTGTGTCGTCATCAGAGTTCGTGCAGCCTGCTGCAGACCCCTTGAGAAAACCGGCATGCACTGCTTCAAGTCTGCCGCCGATCGGTCTGCGCATCGCTGGGTAAAGTCGAACAAGCCTATTGTGAAGCAAACAACTGTATGTAATATTAGGTGTGTTCAACATCGCCTGCGGCTGGATGCATCCGATCGGCGAGAGTAGCTGTGTGTAGGCGGGGGAGGAGCTGCAAACAGAGACTTGAAAGTGGACACTTTCTGCTTCCATAGTGACGCTTGCGCTGCGTTTGCATACACTGTAAAAAGTAATAAGTTGACTTTACTTGGAAAAGCTGTGGAAACTGATTGCCTCAAAATTTTCAAGCAAATTAGGTCATCATTTTTAACTTGATAATACTTACTACTACTTTGTAGAGTTATCTTGTGTATTTGTAGAGGTTACCATAAAACCTGAGTACAAGTAACTCAATTTCACAAGTTCAGCCAACTTACATAAGTTGGGGTTTGTAAGCAGAACTCAAACAATATAGTTCTTTTAACTAGTTCTTTTAATGTCTACTTGTTCATTTTACTATAAGAATGTGTGGAAACTGATTGCCTTAAAATTCTCAAGTAAGCTGAACTTAACAACTTAATTGCATCAAGTTGATCTTACTTAAACCCTTCAAGTCGACATAATTCTATCTGTGAGCTGAGGAAGTGTGCTCCCAGAATGCATTGCAGCATGAATAAATTAATCACAGGGCAATCGTAACTCCGTTTTGTTATTTTTGGCTTTATTTTACCATTTTATTTGCTGTCTTTTGTCAGTATAACCCCAATAATGACAGCAAATGAACTTGTAATGGTCTTATTAAGTGTAAAAACAAAAAATGTTACCATTGTTGTGTTTTGCACGCTGAATGTTAAAGTCTGTGTGTGACTCAGGCATGGTAAATTGTCGGATATTGTCACAAATATAAAGGCATTATATCAACACAATTAAAAATTTAAAAAGATTTAAACAGAAGTGTTAGCAATAAAATGTTAAAATATAATTAATTGGTATTACATTTATATATATGTGTAGGTGTTTGTGTGTGTGTGTGTGTGTGTATGTATATATATATATATATATATATATATATATATATATATATATATATATATATATATATATATATATATATATATATACTTATTACTTACCTTCCTTTGAAATCTGTGATTTCGTATTGCATTGCTGCATCAATAGGAAGAGATTTATAGTAATATAAATTAAGTTCCAAGTGCCCAACCAAAGGGAACACTGATCGCCATAATGGTGAGAAATTTTAGAAAATCAACATTAATTTATAAAGTCAGCTTATGTGACACTTTCCCAAAGTATTTAGTTGTATTTTCAATAACATTCAAGATGACTGTAAAATGAGTGAATGCAACTAAGAAGAATGATGACTGCAGAAGTGGAGGAAATTAATGAAAAGTCTATTAAGAATTGCCCCGCCTAAGCCTTTTGCCCGCCCACCTGTTTTTTTGTGTGTTTTTTTTCCTTTGGCAAAATGGTACTCAAACCAGTCAAGTAATGTTTACTTGGGTTTTCTAAGTAACAAAGGCATAGCATGCAAACAGTTCAGATTACTAAATTGGTTTAAGTAAATTCTAATTATTGGACATTAAGTAAGTTTACTAAAAAGTCTTAGTAAGAACAGCTGTTGGATTTAACAGTGTGAACATGCATTTAGTACAACACACTCAAAATTCTTAAGTACAATGTGCTAAACTTGCATAGTTTAGCTATTGCATCCACCTAAAAGTTCACAATACTCAGTATATTCAAGTTAAATCAACAAATTTTCCAAAATCAGTTAATTTTACAAGTTTTTCTTTAGTAGATTCAACAACAGTCTTTTTACAGTGTAGACAGTAAAAGAAATGGACAGAGCTATCCCATTGACTTCAACGGCGGAATTTGATGTCAGAAAAAGGAGCACTCACTTCCAGATGGCTGAGCGAACTGCGCAGGCTCAGACTGAGCTTGACGACGTAGATGTGACGTGAGCAACCTGTCGGACAGCTGTAGGTCTTCTAGTAGTTGTGGAAAGTGAAATCTGAATCCCGTTGTTTAAATATTTTCTCCCGTTGCTTTTGGCTCACTATGGGCTTTTCCCCATTCTTCTCCCTTGACTTTATCAGACGTTATGTCTCCACGTCCCCCCGACTGTCTCATAGACAGTAAAAGTTTGCTTGCGAGCGTCTCCTCCTGTCTATACGGTAATTTCTCAACTGTGCTACAGAGTCACGTTGGTTATGACGCAATCGTTAGCCTATTTTTACAAAAACAGCGTCTGCGGGGCGATATTGTAAGATACAAGGTAACGGAGCCTTTTATGCATTGTCGTGTTTCTTTAGAGATAAAAAATGGACAAATGGAGTCTTTAAACGCCTTAGATGTAAAGTTATTCACTGTCAAAGTGACTCAAAAATGAATGGGAGTCAATGGGATGCTAACAGCAGGTGATGGTTTGGTTAGCAATGGCCGCCCCTATGGGTGGAACGCTTTCCGAGTGCTAGATTACCCCCTTGTGTGTTTGCACACTTTTGCTGCTTTCCGGTTCGTTTTTCATTATGCCCTTCACTCGCTAACTTCCCTCCGTCTGTTTCTCTCAGATGTGCGTCATTGCTTACGTTGCATGAGTGCCCACTACTGGCGGAACCTTTGCAATGGACTGAACTGGAACGCCCTAAGCCCTTGATCACTTGGAATTCACTATGGAGTGTATTCATTATTTATTTTCTTGCTTTACGAAATTGTTTAATGCAACATTCTATTTGTATGTAGATGGGTTTGGGTTGTTTTAACTGTTTTTAAAAATAATTAAAATATCATGGAGTTGTTTGTGGTGGGGTAATTAAACGCGATATACGGTGACGTCACAATCGCGTTGCATTGTGGTATATGAAGCTGCCTGAAGTGTACATATAAAGTAGACTCGCTCCCTCGGTCAGAATCGAGGGAGCAAGGGTCTGTCCATATAAACTTCCCTCGTCTACTTCACGAAGTGGAACACACTTCAAAATGGCAGAGGGGATTCCCCCGAGGGGAAGTGCTTAGGGAAGTTTGCAAGTGTGTGTCTAATAGTGGAGTGGAACGCAGCACTGATCACAGCTGAAGTTAATTAAATGCAATATATGTCAAAATATTAGCTGGCTGCTCTCGAATCGCTCTCGCGTTACTTTGTTGACATACGTCCCAGTCCCATGCTGACGGCGCTGCCTCAATTCGGACAAAATATCTAACCCGCACGCACTGCTTCAAGTCAGCCGCCGATCGGTCTGCGCATCGCTGTATGAAGTCGAACAAGCCTATTGTGTCACTATGTCATGTGGTGTGGTCAACTAAGTCATATGGTGTGACCAAATATATCTTGTGGTACAACCAACTTTCAGAAACATGCAGAAAAAAAAAAAAAAAGAAACAGGGCAGGTTTAGACAGGACCACTGCTGTCTTTGGAGCCAGGAGTTTCAAATGAGAGTGCTACAAATCCAAGAGTTCACTCTCAGTTCAGAGAGCACATCGAGCCAAAGCCAAATTGACACACTATAAAAAAAACTGTGCTGAAAGCAGCTACTAATAGGGAAGCCACTTCTGTAGCGGCCTTATGTTCTCTTCTTTTTAATAGCTGGGAAATCTGAAAACAGCTGCATACAGTCAACACAGAATTAGTTCAGCCTGTCACAACCCTTTACATCTCTTTTTGGCAATTTGAGTGCAACACACTGGCCTAAATCCTGTTGTAAGTTTCCTTGCAAAACTTTGTGAGACTTTAGTGAGATAGAGGGCTGTTATGCTAACTAAATTATCCAGGATATTTGAGGAAATATTGCAGGTATCCTTTATGGACGCCCAAGTATGCTGTAAAAGGGGGCAGTTTTATTGGGTTTTTTTTTGTGGTACAAACGTTTCTTTCACTAACAGATGTTACTATCAGTTTTGGTGGATGATCGAACCAAAGAGCTCCATGAACACTATCTGCTTCCTGTATCTCAGTCGGAGCCTTTTCACCACTCTCACCTTGAGTTAGTTCAAGCCATTTTTCAGTGCTGTTTTTAACCTGGCTCACATAGTTTGAAGATACCTTCTTATCTCTGAAATCTTTCTTCACATGAACACTTTCCACTCAGCATGACCTATACCCAAACACATTTAGACTGGATTTGAAATCACTGGGAGAGAAAGAGGAATGGGGTGGGAACTGGGCCAGATTCGAAACTGAATAACTTAATACACACAGTAGCCAGAGCTGGTCAAATCCGACAGTCCAGTCTTATTTGCTTGGCGTTATGGAATTATTATTTTTCTTTAGTTGGAAGGACATTTAGGCCAGCTTCACACCCATTTTCCATTAATTTCTGTGTTTCTTGTCCAAGCTTTTGCATCACACCACTTGAATGGACCACTTTACAGCACAGCATGCTGTAATTGTGGTATGATCGATTTCAGATACAAACCCCTGTACATCAAGTGCACAAACTGATTGTGGTTGGTTATTGTGTACATGTCGATCAGACATTCTCTTCCTAAAGGTGCGGTCACGTTAGCAAGTTTTTTAGGCAAAAAGGGTCCACTGTCTATTGTCAACATCATAGTGATGTGAAGCACATCAGCCCACACAGAAGTCACTTTCAGACCAAGCAGCTTTATGTTGGTCAACGTGAATCTGCATGACTAACTTTAACCTGGTGAGAAACTTGTGATGAAAAATTCCAGCAAGAACATGTGAATTCTAGGGCTGTCTTCGACTAAGGATTTAGACAATCGAATCAGAATTGTCGAATCTCTATGCTCGACTGATAGTCGAATAATCTGTGCGTGTGAATGGGTTGGGAGGGGCACGACACTTGTCAGCAGAAGGGTAAAACTATTTTTATTTTCCTTTACACACTGCACACAGCAACAACTTTTAATGAAGCGACCAAAACTCCCTGCCAACTGACAGACGAACTGACAACGGCTTTCTTATTTAGGTTTAAATAGCCTAAAAGGTAATGTGGTGGATAAACATTCATAAACCGTTTTCTCATAACATGTTAAAGCCGTAATCAAAATACAGAACATCATACAAATATATAAAAGAACATTTTGATAAATAAACCTAAAAAAATACCTGCCTAGAGAGGAAAAGAACACTTTGAGTGCGTTTACATGCACGTTCTGAAGCCGATTGTGCCTTAAGCGGGGGAAGACGTATGCAAAGCTCAGCCCTGCGCGCCTCAGGATCTCACTCACACCGCCACCTGACGCGCACATTATACATGCAAGCTCAATTTTGAAATTGACTGACAGATGAGCTGCACGAAAGCGCTCTGTGGTGCGGCAGGATTTTAAACAACTTCCTGAGTGGCCGCGGACAGGCGCTGAATGCTGCCGCCGGTGTGTGTACCCTCATTGAACGTGTTCTATTTTTAAAGGCGTGGTGCGAAGCTCAGCGCCCTTAAAGGGGTCGCACACCGATGCTCAGCTCAGCGCCGCGACACGTCTTTAAAATATTGAGCACCCCCATATTGCCAAAATGGTATGATCCTCGTTTCATAACACCCGCGAAGATTCGACCGTGAGATCAGTGGTCGAATCAGGCTCCGCATATCGATGCATCGAATCTTCGACTATTCGGGGTCACCCCTAGTGAATTCCAATTGAAATGACAGGGTTTCACCTGCGGAAACTCTCCAAAAAATGGTGATGTCCATACCTTAAGTAGGTTCTTGGCCAGAAGAAGCTGTGTTATGAACCAGACTTGATGCTGAATGTCAGACGTCTCACTTGCAAGCCTAAACTGAACTGAACCAGACGTTAAACCGAGGTCCAGATTCTGTGGTCATAAAAAATCCCAGAATGTCCTTAGGAAAAGAGCAGGGGTGCCCACCATCCTGTCCACCATCATGGCCTCCTATCATCCTCATATACTGATGGGCTTCATCACTCCATCTCCTCTCCACCAATCAGTTGGTGTGTGGTGGGTGTTCTGGTGCAATATGGCTGCCGTCACATCATCCAGATGGATGCTGCACATTGTGGAGAAGATTCCCCCTTTCCATATGTAAAGTGCTTTGAGTGCTGAGAAAAACAATACATAAATGTAACAAATGATTATTATTAAACCATCACCAATTCCTATTAGCAACTAACTCAAAATCGACTTAGTATAACCAAACAATTCACAATCCTGCTGTTGACATTTAGCAGTGAGTTCACCCCTGGTCATCCAGCTCTACCACACTACAGTGAGGGGAAACAGCAGGCTGGCAAAGGATTCAAAGGATTTGAAGACAGCTCATCACCCCTCCATGGGCCCTGGTTAGGGTGCAGGATACCTGCAGCTCTGTAGGTATTGAGCGACTGCAGTCGCCTCAGGCACTATTCATCAAACGCAGTCGGAGTGGGGCTCTGAGAGCAGCATGAATAAAGCATATTTCCTCTGTCTAACCTCAGACAGAAGAGTCAATCTCTATTTCAGCATTAGGCGCTGTAATTTAATGATGTTTGAATGTTAGTTATTCATTTAAGATGGATATTATGTTGATTAATTATTAGATGGTGCACTTAAATAATTGTAAAGTTATACTGAGGAGTTTTTAAAATATATGTTATATTTAACATAAATATATGTTTATATATTTGTTATATATTTTAACCTGCGTTATTAAAAAATACTAATACCGGAGTAAAAAAAAAAAAAACATTTCCAATCTGAGCTCTGTAACTAGCCTCGCGATAATGGCCGTTGTCGCGAGGTTAGTGTGTGAGGTCAGATGACGAGTGACAACGCGGGAAAAAAACTAAACAGAGACGGATGATGGACGTAATGATAGAGACGGAAGGCACTCCTGCCAAAAAACCAAAGCCCTTGTGTAAATACCGTGATCAATGGGACAGCGAATTTAATTTTTCTGAAGAGGAGCAGGGTGGGGGACAGTCACGCGTTTTGTAAGTTTTGTAACTGCGACTTCAGCATTTCACATCTGCATAATGTGCGACAGCGGAAGATCTTTTAAAGTGACAGTAACCACTTATAATGACAATGTTAAAGGGATCCCCTGGTGTTGAGACTTGTATGGCTTAATATAACATAAATGATGTCTCTTACTGAATTATGTAGTAGAAAACCCATGAAAGATCTACGTTATTTTAAAAATCGATTTTATATTTGGACCATGGGCGGCGCCATTTTGTTTGCGTTCTAGGTTGATGACGTAGAGTGGTTGAACTCCTCAATCAGCTGGCATTACCCGTAGCTATTTTTACCACAACGCAACTCGAAAATTGTTTCAGAGTTAAACAAAACCAATGAATTCCTTTGTAATTATACTTAAAACACACTCAAACATACATGTGCACACAAAATCACCTACACAAGTCACAAACAGATCGGCGGGCGCGCACACGACAGGCTCTGTCTCAATCGAGATGTTGGGCTGCTCAGTCTCCACGACAGGGGCTGAATCTGAAATCGACCCTATACCCTTAAATAGGGCATTATTTGAAGGGACGGACATTTGTAGTGTTGTCCGACACCATAGTGGACATGTTCGAGTGCAGTCATTCAGTCTCACGTTCCACCGCAATAACGAGTAAAGCCGATTTACAAACAGCTGTCCGACTTCACGCACTCAAACATACATGTGCACACAAACTCTCTCTCTCACACAGACTCACACACACCCCAACAGATCGGCGCGAACACACACACACACACACACACCCCAACAGATCGGCGCGAACACACACACACCCCAACAGATCGGCGCGAACACACACACACACACGCACGCACTGCGCGCGCATACATAACCCTCAATCTATTCCCTGTGTTGATATCCTGTTCAACACATCCTGTTCCCTAGATAGACTGTTGATAGTAGATTAACTATAATTTCTAATGTGACCAGCAGAGGGAAATATCTAGGTAGGACGATGGGATAAAGTAACGTGAGGAAGAGAGGCAGGATGTTTTGGTGATGATGCATGCGATTGAGACAGAGCAGTCAGGTGTGTGTGTGCGCGCCCGCCGATCTGTTTGTGACTTGTGTAGGTGAGTTTGTGTGCACATGTATGTTTGAGTGTGTTTTAAGTACAATTACAAAGCAATTCATTTGTTTTGTTTAACTCTGAAACAATTTTCGAGTTGCGTTGTGGTAAAAATAGCAACGGGTAACGCCAGCTGATTGAGGAGTTCAACCACTCTACGTCATCAACCTAGAACGCAAACAAAATGGCGCAGCCCATGGTCCAAATATAAAATCGATTTTTTAAATAACGTAGATCTTTCATGGGTTTTCTACCACATAATTCAGTAAGAGACATCATTTATGTTATATTAAGCCATACAAGTCTCAACACCAGGGGATCCCTTTAAGAACAAAAGTAATTGCTCACTAAATATGCTCTGCTCTTGACTAAATAACTTCAGTAGCTTTAATAAGGATTAATCTATATATAATTCATAACTTATGCAGTGCAAACTGATAACAATTTATGTGTATTTCCTACTTGTTAAGTTGTTATACAAGTAGGAAGTGCACAGGTACAAATTAAAAGTATTATTATTATGGGTCTATGTGAGGATTTATACCCCCCCAAACCTCCCCCCAACATAACACAACAATATATTTTATAACAACATGCATAAGACATGAGGCATAACATAGCATTACATAGCATAACATAGCATAACATAACATAACATAACATAACATAACATAACAAGATAACATAACATCACATAACATAACAACATATATCATAACAACATGCATAAGACATAAAAAACATAGCATATCATAGCATAAAATAACATAACATATCATAACAATATGCATAAGACCCATAACATATCATAACAACATGCATAAGACATAAAACAACATAGCATAAAATAACATAACATATCATAACAATATGCATAAGACACATAACATATCATAACAACATGCATAAGACATAAAACAACATAGCATAAAATAACATAACATATCATAACAATATGCATAAGACACATAACATAACAAAATATCATAATATTGTTGCATTCGAAGTGCAGGATCTGATATGATTTGTAAATTTATATAAAAAATACACAATCTCTAACTGCAACCTCTGCATATTTTTTCACCTTTTAAAATGTGATTCTCTCTTCCATCAGCTTGTTATCCATAGCTATTACACAGGCACCCCTTCCAGCATGTGTTTGTTCACAGTATTTACTCTAGAGATCTGTGCAAGATACACTTTAAATTGA
Source organism: Pseudorasbora parva (assembly GCF_024679245.1). Taxonomy (NCBI): domain Eukaryota; kingdom Metazoa; phylum Chordata; class Actinopteri; order Cypriniformes; family Gobionidae; genus Pseudorasbora; species Pseudorasbora parva. The sequence goes on along the minus strand of NC_090196.1, from coordinate 13,104,078 downwards.
ACAAACTCAGTCTTCACAGCTGACCAAAAAGCGTATCTAAATATAATGAGTAAGCAGAGGGAATGACATTATTTCAGTGCTGTACCGACACCGCTCCACCCGGTCAGTGTGGAGGACCACAGGCAGGATGGGGGAAACAGATCTGTGATTTTGTCTGAGAGGCATTTTCGACAGTGAAATAGAGATAGTGCCTATGTTGTAAGTTACAGTATAAGAGAAACAAGCAGACTGGTTAAAAATAAACAAGAGAAGCCAGACAAAAAGTAAGAAAGAGAGGAGGACAGACAGTGAGGTGTTATTTCTGCCTCTCTCTCTTTCTCTCTCTCTCTCTCTCTGAGTTTTGCCCTTTAGCTGTCAGCGTCTAGCCAAAACCCACAGAGAGAGTGGATGTGTTCACACATGATTGGGCTGCACTTCATCACAGACCGTAGACTAAAAGACATTAACTATTTATGTGGCAGGCACTGCAATATATTTGAATTAACAGAAATGTTTTTAATAGTTTTAGTTATAGATAATAACCCTGATTATAAGGACATGGCTAGAGTGTATTTATATTGAGTAGTATTTTTCTTCTGTATTTTCCTCAAAGAACACTTATTGATTGATTGGATGAATTTTAGAATAACCGTAGCCAGTCATGAATCAAGATTGAGAATGCGGCTCTGATGAATAAGCTGAGCTCGCCCACCCTCGCCAGCGATGCTTTATGATGCTCATAAACATTGATCCTCTCAGTGTTGTTTTAATGGAGGACACTCAGGAGAGCACTGAGCTGTAATCACACATGCTCAATGGCCTCGTGTGTCACCTACAACACACACACACATGCATCCACACGGAAATGCACACACGAGATAAGGAACCGTTTCAACATAAACCATTATTGTTATACGCAGGGTGATATTTTAAGGGTTTATATACTGCTTGTGTGAATAAGGCATTTGACAACCAATTACTTTAAACTAAAGCAGATACCATCTCTTTTTTTCCTTCTTTTTTTGTTTTGCTGATACCATGGCAAAGTGATGGTACCAGGTAGTAAAAACATATGATTGATATATTAGTGAATCCCATGATAATATTGAAAAATTTAACATTTCAGACCAAAATTATTAAATTACATTTTGCATAAAGAGAATGAAGACTCTATTTTAATGTGTGTAATGCAGTAATTTTACTGTATTGCAGTAAAAAGTACTCTAATACCATGTTTTTCTATTTTAATCACGATCAAATGTATAGTAGCATTTATAATAAGTTAAATTAAGTACAAAAAAGATAATATAACTTACATTTTATTATTATTGTTGTTGTTGTTGTTGTTGTCACCACTATTGCTAATAATACTAGTACTACTACTACTATTTGTATAATAAATACATTTAATATTTTTTATATACATTATAATTATGGTAAATAATTAAAAATGAATATAAAATAATTGTTTTAAATGATTTGTCATTTCTTCTTCTTCTTCTTCTTCTTCTTCTTCTTCTTCTTCTTCTTCTTATTATTATTATTATTATTATTATTCTTATTATGTTTCATTACAGTTAAGAGAATGATCATTTTTGGTATATATTTTGGTAACATTTAGTTATATTTTGATAATTATTTTGGTACACTGTAAAAAAAATTATTGTGATTTTAACGGTAAAAGACTGTAAAAATGCTACAGTCAAAACAGTTAAGTTAACTGTAATCTTACCTTACATTCCATGTTATTTTACAGTAAAATACCATTTAATTTACAGTTTTTGGAAGTAAAAACAACAACAAGGTGTGTGTGATTTACAGTGAAAAACCGTAAATTGACCTTCCCAGAATTCCCTACTTGACACTTTTTTATGTATTTTTTGGATGTATTTTCATTTAAATAATGTTTCTTCTTAATTTTTATGTACATTAGGGTTTTATGTTACATTTACTGTTGTTAAATGAATGTTAAATTTTTTGTTAATTTCATGTGTGTTACCATGATGGTGTTTCGTGTGTGTGAATGACACTGAGTAGAGGTACTCTCATCCCCACTGCGATTGGAGGTGGTTGTCAGTAAATATCAAAGGTACCATAACAGATATTAGTATTTCAATAGGTTGATAATTTAATCTTAATTTCAGTTCATGAAATAGGGTTATTTGCTGTGAATTTATCTTAAATCTGTAAAACCTAAAATGCTGCTATCGTATTTTTTACGGTAAAGTTCTGGCAACCACAGCTGCCAATTTTTTTCCGTAAATGTTACGGGGAATAATCATCTATAAATAATAATATTTTTGAATTTTTTGATTTTGTATCTTTTAAAATCTGGATAGTTTCTTGACGGGGTTTGTGATATTTGTTCATTTACAGTAGTACATAATGAATTATATAACGGTATTTACTCAATAATTAAAAAACAAACTTAAAATAATTGTATGTGCAAAAACATCATTGCATGTTTACTGTAAATATATCACATTCAGATTATTATAACTTAAACACTTAGAATATGCAAAAACAAATCCAACAAACCTACTCCGGGAATGAAAATGTATTTGAATGGAGGCTAGTGTTGATTTGGAATACAGCTCTGTGTTTCTATTCCTAGCGTCCCAGGTCAGAGTCCTCGGGGATGCGTCTCTATGCCACCGCGGTGCGTAAACTCAGTATCCTGCCCAGACAACCCTGCATCTCCTTCATGACCTTCGAGGCACAAATCACCTAGTTATATCAAATTTGAAGTGAATTTCAGTTGTCAAATACTCGTGTGGCGGTTTAACTGTTTGTGTTGTACCAACGATAATAATGAATCTCAGGCTTATTTACATATGTAAAAGTATTTTGTGCTAATTAGATCCCATTTAATTGAGATACCTGATCTCCGTCTTCCTGTTTCGGGCTCCCCGCTGTTATTGCGATTGAAGATCTAACTTAATCATGCCCTCTCACAATTTCCTATTAACCCAATCTCTCCATTGATCTACTCCATGCCAGGAGGTATTGAATAGCAGATGAGCTTAAAATGCCGGTGCGTGTCGCCGCATACGTCTGGAGATGTGCGGCCGTGCTCAGTGTTAAGAATGAGCCACTGTCTCCAATCTGACATTTAAAGGAATAGTTCAGCCAAACATGAAACATGAAAACATGTGTTGATGCAGTCAGTTGACAAACAGTGGAGAGATCCAGTTAGTCGTTTGTTAACTGCAGCTCATATAGTTGCTGAATATGACTTATGCAGGTACGGTGTGCTGTGCTATTATGCATAAGTGCTACAATTATGGTCATTGTACCTGCCTTGTTGCTTTTTAGCGAAGCGAGTTGAAGTCAGAGTCGCATCAAGTGCGTGCTACGGTGTCACATGCTAACGCTTTTAAAACCCATGACGCTAGTTAACGGAGATAATGCTCACCGCACCACATGCTAAAAATAGCACTTTAAAAGCTCCATCCGAGATTGAGTAGGGAGGGGTCGTGGCAGAGCACAATCTCTGATGGGCTTGTTTAATGTGTGTGGGTGTGAATTAGCAGACCAGACTTTGTTATTTCTGTTTATGCTGTTAAAATCACAATCCTCTCGACATTGATGATTGACAGGCTGTTACAGTAATTTACCATTTAATAGGTACAGAGTTGTAGGGATGTACCTGAAGCCTAAATTCGATTTCGAAAAAGCACAGAAAACGAGTAATGTAATCTACATGGCTACGGTCCCAAAATACGTCAAACGGAATCAAAGAACGACCTGATTTGACGTCATTTTGAACAAAATCAGGCCGAAATGATGTTCCTTTGGAGTTCGTTTTTAGAGTTCGAAACAGCTTGGCTAAGCGGACTTTCCGGAAAAGTTTCCGGGTGCTTAACACGGTTACATAATAGGTGCGCGCCTTCTTTCACGCTGAAATCTTTTCCAGATTATTTCTCCTGTTGAGTCCATCGAGGTCAGACATCCATGAGTAAAAACATGGACACGCTGAGGAGTTACTTCATGGTTGAAAATAGACACTGACACTGTTTATAATGTTTAATATGTTATAGCTGCTTGATTTTAACCCTTAAATCCATGAATGTTTTACCAGTCATTATTACATATTTGAGTCTTTAGCGACCCGGATCTATATCTAACACGGATGGCTCTCTACCTGTCATGATAATATAAACTCTCCTGATATTAGTTACAATTACAGAAGAATAAAATAAAGCATATTTCGTTTCCTTTTGGAGCTTGTAAGGGTTCAGTTTGAGCAGATGTGTTATACCGTCATCACTGTCCTCATCAGAGCTCATTTCCCAGAACATTCAGCATCTGCCTCATATTCACCATCTCAAACATATTCTCAAAACTATAATTTGTAACATCTTTAAAGTCAATATTTTGATCACAGCTTCTTCACCAGATCCACCATCAGTGACAGTGACAGTAATATCTGATTGCGTTCAGTTGCTCTGCAGTAAATCTGATTATTAAAGCGGATGAGTCTTATTGTATGCAATGATGCATGCTGATTATATACAATAACATTTCCCAATATACAATTGCGACAGATTGCAAAAGTACTGAAATATTCTCACACCTCATATTTTTCCCATCTCCATGTCCCTTCAGCTTCGGGCAAATCACTATTGAGTATTATAAATAGCGACAACAGCTTAAAAACAACTTATCAGTTTATGATTAAACTGGCCATATTCCAGGATGAAAATGTTAAGACTCATCAGCTCAAATTGTGAAAGAATGGTTAAGAGGGTGTCACATGTATAGCGTGTTCCGTTTTGTTTGCACTGGTCACATGTTCCTCTGTTAGTTTCCCGACACTTATCTGTCTCCCTGGTTACCCTCATTAGTTAATTCTGTTCCAGCTGTGTCTTGTTTATTAACTCATTTTGGTTCCCTATTTAAGTTCCTCTTGTGTAGTCACTCCTTGTTCCAGTCTAAAGTCTGATTTGTGGTGTTTGGTGTTCTGGGTTTTTTTTATTCTTAAATAATAAAAGCCCGGATCTCTATCTCTGCTGCACTACACATCGTGGCAGAGGGAGTATGAAGGATCATTTCACCTCAGAGTCCAGACCTTCAATTCATTGAAAGTCTTTGGGATGTGCTGGACTCTTACATTGACAATACAAGAATAAATGTATGTTATTTCCATCAAAAGGTGCATATAATTTTGGTCAAGACCTTTTATTGACAATGCAAGATTCTTAAGAGACAAATCGCATCATCTCCTTATCAAGCAGCATAATTTGCGATGTCTGTAGGTGAGGCACTGTACAATGTTCAGGGTCAGCGGGTTGTTTTAAATCCTACACTAAACACTGATGACTGTAGTGGTTTATTGCTGCACAAAAGCCCTTCCTTCCGCAGCAAAGATAGGTGTGGATATGCCAGTGTTGACACAGGTGGGCGCTGATGTCTCCATCCCTAAAGCAGGTCTTGAGTCGCACATACACACACCATTCGGCTAATAATAGTGGAGATGTTGCCAAGGCAAGAGAAATGGAAGCATGAATCCATGTTTTATTTATCTTCTTCACCTTTCCCAAATGGTTTCATCAGAAGAGGTTGTATCAGTAATCACCGGAGGGCTGGTGGTCTGTCCTCTCTCTTGTATTCAATTCTTCATGTGTGTTGCAGAGATGGCGAGACACTCAGCCAATCTTACGGAGGCCGTGTCTCTGTCAGTCACAGAAAAACGCTTTGGATATTTTTAACATACTGTTTGGCTCTCCGCTGCTCCGTGTTCCCAGGCATCTGCGTGAGCTCGCTTCGGTTTCCTTTCACAGTTCCACCCCTCACTGCACACAGGTTCACAAGCCAAACTCTACACTATCTCACCACGTTTTCACCAAAATATCTCAATTTACATTACTTCCTAAAACTGTCTGACTAAGATACGTCTTCCATATGTTAAACCTCATCTGTACCATATATGTTGCTGTAGTGCTTCTACGTTTACACAGCAAACAAGCCATGTTCCTAAATACTTTTGTCTTTTTCCCGCTATAAATAGTTTAAGATATTTAAAACATTATCAATTATTCACAATTAAAATTCCAAAAGGTCAATATTCTGATTAAAATCGAATTATAATAAATAAAAAAATGGCTGATATCTGATATGGTAACGATTTGTTGTGCTTCAATTATTTATTTTTCTTTATGCTAAATTTATCATTAAAATATTTATAATGAAAAAGGTCAAAAATGCTTGTTATAAAACAGTGTTAAATGTAATATTTAAACTCTTTTGTGTGGTTTCATTCTGTTTTTTGTTTTGTTTTGTTTTGTTTTGTTTTATTGCATTACATTTTTAGTTTTATGCTTTCATTCTGTTTTTTCCTTTCTTGTTTAGTTTTTTGTGTTTTGTTTTATGTTGTTTCTTTATTTTTTTTTCTTCTTGTGTTTTGTTTTCGAGTTGTTTCATTTTGTGTTTTGTTGCAATTTTAAATGTTTTGTTTTATGCTGTTTCATTTTTGGTTTTTGTGTTGTATTTATTTTTTGAGCTGTTTCGTTTAGTTTTTAGTTTTATGTTGCATTTTGTTATGTTGTTTTTTGGGCTGGGAATTTAGCTTTGTTATTTGTACTGTGTTTTGTTTAGGTTTTTGTGTTGTTGCATTTTTTATTTTTTATGCGGTTTTATTTAGTTTTTTGTGTATTGTTTTATGCTGATTTTATTTTTTTGTGTATAGTTTTATGTTGATTTTATTTTTGTGTATTGTTTTACGCTGTTTTATTTAGTTTTTTTGTGTTTAGTTTTATGCAGTTTTATTTCGTTTTTTGTGTTTAGTTTTACGTTGTTTTATTTAGTTTTTTTGTGTTTAGTTTTATGCAGTTTTATTTCGTTTTTTGTGTTTAGTTTTATGCAGTTTTATTTAGTTTTTTGTGTTTAGTTTTACGTTGTTTTATTTAGTTTTTTGTGTTTAGTTTTATGCAGTTTTATTTAGTTTTTTGTGTTTTGTTTTATGCAGTTTTATTTAGTTTTGTGTTGTGTTTGTTTTTGTTTGTAATGTTTGTTGTTGTTGTTGTTGTTGTTTTGTGCTAGGAAATACACAGTTCAGGCATGAAACTCCCACGGCACCAGCCAATCAGAAGGACTTCTTAAGCTTGGCAGTTCTGCCAGGTCATGTTAGTCAAGCTCGCACCAGCTGACTGTCACCTGATCACATCTACCTATAACAATACGATGTCCCAGGGCCGGCGTTTGCTATAGGCGAGCTAGGCGGTCGCCTAGGGCGACAATTGTGTTAGGGGCGCGATCGCGCTCTAGTGCCGCCCATTACTTCCCATTAAGCATATAATCGGAACAAGCGAAATACAACATAATGTTCATGAAACATGATCATCATAGGGCGCCCCCTCAGCCACACGTTTAATTACTTATCAACCTGATTATTGGATTGAATTGATGGTGATTATTGATTATTAGTTCAGGCGTTAGGTCAGGCAAGTGCTCATCTTGCGCGTTCATCAAAAATGAGGCGCCTAAACCCGCGGGTGCACAGGGACGGAAAAAGAGAAAGGAAGAAAATCGAAAGAAAGCCCAGTATAGAGGTTAGTCTTCTTATCTCAGCCAATAAGTTGTCAAACAAAATAAAATTACTTAGTATCAATCTTATCAACTAATATTTATTTTATAAATATTATTAATATTGTCACCAAGCTATCACTTGCTAGTTTTCTACATAATTACTATACGTATTGCAAACATAACTTCACTGACAATAATCTACAATAACCTAAATGGATGTCATTTAAATATCAAAAGTCCAGTTCGTTATGAATATGAATAACGCTCTCTATGTGGGCGTCGGAAGGAAATAAATACGGCCTCTCGTTTTTTTTTTTTTTTTTTTTTATTGGAGCAGCCTAACGATAGATACTATATTATTGACATTAAAAAGAAATATGCTGTGTTCACTAAATTCTTCACAGTGGCTGTAGTGTAGTGGTAAGACGCATGGTATCAAGATTTGATGCAGATCGATCAGTGGTTCGATCCTGCCTTTTACCACATTCGCTCTATTCCCTTTTCCCATCACATATCAGATCGGAAAGGCATTTATTTTCAATAAAAATTGAGAAAATGTTTGAAAAGTGGAAATAAAGCGTCGAACGTGTTTAATAATAAGTGCTTCTCGGTTAGGGGTAGGCCTAGGGAAACAGACATGTGCTGAATTAGAATAGAGACGATAAAAGTGAGTGGGGTGGGGTGGGGTGGGGTGGGGGGCGCAAAACTACATCTCGCCTAGGGCAACCAAAGAGCTAGAGCCGGCCCTGCGATGTCCTATATAAGCTCCTTCAGCACTATCAGCAGGTATCGCATTTCTCCAGAGCTCATTTGCCCTCCTCCATCCCCAGCTCCTCCTCTCATCCAATCAGGACTTGGTATTCTGATTCCCCTTGAATCAGACTAAATTTCCAAATTATTTTATATTAATTTGATATGGACATTAATGATATCTGCAAATACATTATGTTGGTTCTGTTCTGTTTACCCTAAGAGGGGTTAATGCTGCTCTCCCTGCTCTTATCCATGCTAGGCCAGAGAGTTCTTGCTCAGAACAGAACCACACCGCATATCCAAACTGAATGCTAATAGTCAAGCAATCATATCGTACCCTACCCTGCTATCTGCATGCTGCGTGATATGAAAGCGTCTGTTATCCCTCCTCCTCCCCAGCACCACCTGTAGAGATCTGCTGTAGAGTTCTACCATTTCACCTTACTGCAGCCTTTCCTTTGTTTGTTATTTGACTAAGCCAAAATTAAAGCCAAAATCATGCCAATAAATGCTGGTTGACATTTATTCACTTCAAGAGTAGTCATGACTGAATTTAGTTTTTTGTTTAGTTTTTTTTTCTTTCATTTGTGCTATTTCATTGTGATTTAGTTTATTGTGTTGTGTTGCATTTTGTATATTTTTAACCCTTTGTTTACTGTAAAATGGACTAACTAAAGCATAAATCAGTTCTCCTTGAAGTAATGTCACACACATACAGCCAGATGGACAGGCAAGCGTCAGGTAGAGTCACAGAGGCTCCAGTGAAGCAGGTTTTGGCATCTCTTAGATGACAGAGGAGTGTTTGCCCATGTGTGTAACTGTGTCATTTTCCTGCTTTTCCTGGCTGAGGAGAGGCTTCTGCTGTCACGTCCCATGAGTCTTTGCCAACGCTCTTTTTCACACGCTCTCCCTCTGCCACCACACACACAGAGCTCTCAGACGGGTCTAAGCGGAGATGTGTCATCTTCTTCAGTCATTCGTAGCTAAAGCGTATCCCCTGAGTCCCCGGGCGGCTTTGACCGCATCGATCGCACCTTTCCATCCATACATCCTCTTTCCTGCCAATACACATATTTTTCTTCCACGCATTTTTACACTTGTGTAATCTCTGCTTATTTCTCTTTTTTCAGTTTTTAAAAAAATGATCTTTTTGGATAACCATATAAACATGCATACTAGGACTTCTGTGTTTGAATGCGCATATGTGTTTGTATGTGTCCATGTGCATGTGGAGGTGTGCAGATACAGTAGCTTTGGTGCCATCTGTGCCCAGTCAGTGTGGTGGCATCTCTCCATGTGCAGCACTCTATAGATAGTCATATAGCAAACCTGATTCATATTACATGAAGTTATCGGCTCACTGTACTGTACTTGAATGAGCTGGAATCGAATTAATATATGTATAATATAAGACTTGTCTCTTTGCCTTCTGGGTTTGCCTCCTCTGCAAAAGAAATGCAATGCTGCATTAGAGTTATGGGGTAGCACATGAAGCAGAAGTGTGGAACAACTTTTGTGTCGGAAGAACAACTAGGCTTAGGCTTAGTGACTGGGACAGAGCTACCATACTGTAGAAATATGTAGAAAAAAAAGATGTCCTATTTGCACAGTTCTAGGGTTCCAGAGCCAAATCCTGCGAATCTGCATGAATCTCCATAATTAGAATGTCAGTTGACTGTGTAATTGTCATGTGTAATGGTGCTGTAGACTGAATCGATGCAGACGTGAGGAATCTCTGTCACTATTGACCTTTGTGCGCACTGAGGGACCAAAGTGCCAATGACATTTTAGGGCTGAGCATCTCAGGGGAGCAGCGCTCATCTGTGAATGCCCTTCTGGTGTTTGCATGCCAATTTCAGCTACGTTAGAAAGAACTGCAATGCAACACTCAGAAGTATTCACTGCGTTTTGGCGGAGTGGTGTTACATGTTTAATGCCTGGCTGAGAGACACGATTTGTTCTTTCGAAACAGTAAAGAATGATTGTTTTGCGGTTTGCTAAGGTTGCTAAGGATTTTTATCACTATGCTTAGTGATCTATGTGTTTTTAGGGTATTGATATGTGGTTTCTAAGGTTCTGTATGGTTTTATCACTATGCTTTGTGATCTAGGTGGTTGTTAAGGTGTTGCTTCAGTATGTGGTTGCTAAGGTTCTGTGTGGTTTTATCACTATGTTTGGTGATCTAAGGGGTTGTTAGGGTGTTGATATGTGGTTGCTAATGTTCTGTGTGGTTTTTATTGCTGTTTTCTGATCTAGGTGTTTGTTAGGATGTTAAAACGATATGTGGTTGCTAAGGTTCTGTGTGGTTTTTATTACTGTGCTTGCTGATCTATGTGTTTGTTAGGGTGTTGCTACAGTATGTGGTTGCTATGTTCTGTGTAGTTTTATCACTATGCTTGGTGATCTAGGTGGTTGTTAGGGTGTTGCTACAGTATGTAGTTGCTACAGTTCTGTGTGGTTATATCACTAAGCTTGGTGATCTAGGTGGTTGTTGGGGTGTTGCTACAGTATGTGGTTGCTACAGTTCTGTGTAGTTTTATCACTATGCTTGGTGATCTAGGTGGTTGTTAGGGTGTTGCTAAAGTATGTAGTTGCTACAGTTCTGTGTGGTTTTATCACTAAGCTTGGTGATCTAGTTGGTTGTTGGGGTGTTGCTATGCGATGGCTAAAGTTCTGTGTGTTTTTTATCGCTATGCTTGGTGATCTAGGTGGTTGTTAGGGTGTTGCTATGCGGTTGCTAAAGTGCTGTGTGTTTTTTATCGCTATGCTTGGTGATCTAGGTGGTTGTTAGGGTGCTGCAATGCAGTTTTTAAGGTTCTGTTTGTTTTTATCGCTATGCTTGGTGATCTAGGTGGTTGTTAGGGTGTTGCTATGCGATGGCTAAAGTTCTGTTTGTTTTATCGCTATGCTTGGTGATCTAGGTGGTTGTTATGGTGTTGCTATGCAGTTACTAAAGTTCTGGGTGGTTTTATCGCTATGCTTGATGCTCTAGGTAGTTGTTAGGGTGTTGCTATGTGGCTGCTAAGGTTCTGTGTGGTTTTATCACTATGCTTGGTGATCTAGGTGGTTGTTAAGGAGTTGCTATGCAGTAAATAAGGTTCTGTTTAGTTTCATCGCTATGCTTGGTGATTTAGGTGGTTTATATGGTGTTGCTAAAGTATGTTGTTGTTAAGGTTATGTGTGGTTTGTATCACTATGATTGGTGATCTAGGTGGTTGTTAGGGTGTTGCTATGCAGTTGCTAAAGTTCTGTGTGTTTTTTATTGCTATGCTTGGTGATCTAGGTGGTTGTTAGGGTGTTGCTACAATATGTAGTTTCTAAGGTTCTGTGGTTTTTTATCACTATGCTTGGTGATCTAGGTGGTTGTTAGGATGTTGCTATGCAGTCGCTAAAGTTCTGTGTGGATTTTATCACTATGCCTGTTGATCTAGATGGTTGTTAGGGAGATGCTATGACGTTACTAATGTTCTGTGTGGTTTTATCGCTATGCTTGGTGTTCTAGGTGGTTGTTAGTAGGGTTGCTACAGTAAGTGGTTGCTAAGTTGTTTGTTGATCTAGATGGTTGTTAGGGTGTTGCTATGCAGTTACTAAGGTTTTGTGTGGTTTTTATCACTATGCATGCTGATTTAGGTTGTAGCTAAGGTTCTGTGTATTTTAACTCTACACATAGCAATCTAATTGGTTGTTAGGGTGTTGATACAGTATGTGGTTGCTAAGATTCTGTGTGGATTTTATCACATGATTTGTTGATCTTGGTGGTTGTTAGGATGTTGCTACAGTATGTGGTTGCTAAATCTCTGTGTGGTTTATCTTTGTGATCTTGTTGATTGTTAGGGTGTTGCTATTTGGTTGCTAAAGCTCTGTCTGGTTTTTGGCATTGATTCCTGTTTTGGAATGATTGTAAATGTATAGTTTGCCTTTATTAATTTTGGTTTGGCTGATGGTCTCTCATTGCATTTGTCTCTTACCCTTTGACCTAACTATCTCTCATTCACTCTTGCGAGCAGCCTCAGTTCATCTTCAGGGCATACTGCCAGGAAGCATGGTTTTCTGAGTGCCCTCAGGGCTTGGCCATCTGCTAACAGTGCCAACTCCACCCGTGGAGCAGCGGGCAGGTGCCATGCATACTCACACGTTCAGCCCCTGCACAACAACACTGCCCTCAGCAGGCAACAACAACCACGCCAACTGTTGATGAGTGCAGTCTCCATACCCTTAAAGCCAGGGAGGAGTTTAATTTAGTTGTAGATAAGGACAGGCTAACATATGAAGTAAACACTCAGCCATTGTGTTTGCTATATTGCTATATATTTTATTTTTTATGTTTTTAAGTTTTTTGTTGTTTAAATGTTTTGTTTAAATATACGTTTATGGTTAAATAATATGTCTCCAAAGATATAAGTCTTGTTATTGAAAAGATACTAATTCATAAGCAGCTCCCATTGTTTGTATGCACAGTTGATGACTACTCTTCATCGCTGTCAATATGCTGTATTGATGCGGTCTAACACTCTTTGTTGCTTGGGGCTGCTCATTCCTGACCTCCTCAGGGACTCGGCCCACTGTCAGCCTGGTGATTCGTCTTATTGGCTCAGAGGTGAGTGATCATTAGCAGCCTCTACCAATCAGTGAACAGCTAAATTTAAATCCATTTTTCTAATGAGGATTTTCAGAATGTCTATATGTGTATATGTGTTTTTTTTTCATATGCTGAAAACATATGTGAAACAAACAAAATTGTAAAAAACTATTTGCAACTTACGCTAATACAAAAATAGCAAGAATTAACATACCAATGTATAAGCGCATTATGATACTAAAGTCCTTTTTACTGACCCATATGCAATAATTCACTATTAGTCATGCCTAATGGATTTGGAGTAGGATCACTAGCTGGTTTATAAAAGCTCCAGTCCTCTGGATAACAAGATTTCCTAAAGCAGTTATTGGATTACAAAATATCTTCGTATGTTTGAAAATCCATCTCTGCCTTATAGCTCGACACACACATACTCACACACACAGTTCATAGCCTGAAGAGAGCTCTAAAGCGGTTTTATTGCCCTTTAATAATTGCCATACAGTGTTATTATCTTAATGCAGTCGTTTTTATTGGCTGAAGGGGACAGGGAATGGTTTACTGGCTCTCTCTGGAGCTCTCATAGCTGTAGTATCCATCTCCATCTTTCTGTCATTCCCTCCCTCCTCTCATCCCTCTCCTCTATCTGAGTGATGATTTCAAACCAGCTGGAAGTGGTTACAGCTTTATGCTTTAAATTCCCAAATACGATCTGTCACATGACCATGTTTTTTTCTTTGTGCATTCTAATCATTCTGCGCTTTACCAAACAAGATATGCAATTATACTTGCACTGTCAAAGCGATTAATCACAATTACTATATATATATATATATATATATATATAGGCTTGTCAAAATTAACATGTTAACACATGCAATTACTTTTTTCAGTTTTAAGCGTTTAAAATATTTAACGCAATTAACGCAGCATCTGTTTCTTTTGTAATCTGTTTCTTTTGGCTGTTACATTATATTACCATACTCTTATTCATGCAAATGCTTTTAAACCATTCAAGTACAATAAGAAACAAAAGAGAAGGCAGTGTCTGTGAATCTCGTGTCTGTGTGACATACACACAACCCATGCACACAGAAAGCCACTTTAGACAGCAATTGAACGACAAAAACACACAAAACACGTATGCCAAATGTATGCCATAACAAATGTATACCAAAATGTTTTGTAGAGTATCCTCACAAGCAGAATGAAATGAGTTAAATGAAGTCCTAAATGAATGTAAAGAGTTGTGAGAAAATGGGATGCCATGTCAGACTCTGTGTCATGTGCATCAGGTGTTAAAGTGACAGAAACCTAGTAAACCTGCTGCTGTCTGCCATTAAAGATAATCAAAGAATAAAAAATAAAAAAAATCACTCACTGCTCTTGACTTAATAACTCATGTAGCTTTAAGAAGGATTCATCTATATTTAATTTATAATTTATGCGGTGAAGACTGTAAAGTGTTTGATAACTTTATTCAATTTCTGCATATATACTACCTGTTAGGATCCTACCACCCACAATACCTAAAAAATTCCACAGCAACCATGCAGAATACCTCAGAAATCTCCCAGCAGTCACCCAGAACATCCAAGCAACCATTCATAACACCTTAGAAAAAGTAACTGCTTAGCAACCACCCAGAATACCTTAGCAACACCCTAGCAATCATCTTGCAATGCCCCAACAGCCAACTAGCAACGCCTATTCATAACACCACAGGATCACTAGCAATCGCCCAGAAGATTCTAGCAACAACCATTTTAACATCCAGAACACTCCAGCAACAATTTTTGTATCACCCAAAATACCTTAGAAATGCCCTAACAACCACCCAGAAAACCAGAGCAACTAACCGAAACACCACAGCAACTCCCTAATAACCACTTAAAACATTATAGCTGCCACTCAAATACCCCAGAACATTGTAGCAACACCCAAGTAACCAACCAGAGCACTATAGCAACAGCCTAGTGCCCACCTAGCATTTCACTAGGAACCATGCAGAACACCTTAGCAACCAACCAGTAGTGACCTAACAAACCACCTAACAATGCCCAAGCCATTTATAAGCACCATTGGAAATGCCTATCCCTAGAACAGTCAGTCATCAAGATCAACCCTAGCAACACTTTAACAACCACCCACAATGGAGATGTGGGTGGAAGTGAAATGCCCTAGAAATGCCCTAGCAACCACCCAGAAGAAAACATACAAAAGTGGTTATCATGAAGGAGGTGTTCAATGAATTCTCTCTTAATTAGCAGCATTAAGTAGGGGAACACCCTTCAAATTATAACTGCTGTCTTTATTTTTATATCACTAATGTTGTGATTTGCATAAAAATAATAAGTGCAGTGGGTAAATCCGGACCTGTGCCTGCAAGATGAGACAGTGTGGGTTTGGGTGCTGGGGTGTTAATTGCATGTGAGTGCATGTGGCTCGGATATCACACAGATGATATGATGAACAAAGAACTGTGGAGAGCAGACGACTGTGGAGACTTCAAGCCTTCGCTGCTGGCTGAGAGTGAGGGGGGAGGGACGTGGCCCCCAGGAGCCAAAGACCCCCAGGAACGAGGGGCGGGGGGCACTGACTTACGTGTTTCATCATTAGTGGAGTTGGGGCAGGAAGATGAGAGAGAAAGGACTCATGGGAATTTCTGAATTTTATGATGTGTAACAGGATTCTGGACGAAGGGAGAAAAAATGGAATTTTATATTGGAATGCAGCGCACAATGTTGTGGTGTAAACAGAAGTCTGGCTTTGCAGAAGAAAAATATGTGTCTGTTCCTTTTAGCTCTAAATCATATCTTGAATCATTTTTGCTGTAAAATAAAAGCATGAAACAATATGTATATATATATATATATATATATATATATATATATATATATATATATATATATATATATATATATATATATATACATATTGTGTATATATATATTATACATATATACATATATATATATATATATATATATATATATATATATATATATATATATATATATATATATATATATATATATATATATATATATATATATATATATATATATATATTGTGTGTGTGTGTGTTGTCAAATTGATGAATCACATCTAATATAAAAGTTTGTAATTAAAATATTAGGGCTGTCAAGCAATTCAAATGTTTCATCTTATTAATTACACAAGAAATTTGGCTTGTTTTTTTAAAGTCATTATTGCGTTAATTTCATTTAAAGTCATTATTGCGTTAATTTCATTTAAAGTCATTATTGTGTTAAATGATCAAAGCATTAAATATACATTACAAAAAGTAGCTTTAAAAAATGAGTAAATGATGATATAATTTTCATTTTGTGGGTGAACTATACCTTTAATTGGTTGTATTAATGTGTTTTTGTTTGTTTTTTTGTGAAATGACACTCTAAATAAGAAACTAAACTGCCAGTAGGTGGCGGTAACTGTCTAAAGCCGCGTTTCGACCACAGGAACTTTACCCAGGAACCAGGAACTTTGGGTGGTACTCGTGTGTTTAGACCGCAGGAACCAGGGTCTAAATGAAGTTTTGGGTAAATATTTCCCCCTCCAAACGGCCCTGCTCGCGGGGTAGTACTTTTTCAAAGTTCAGGAACTTTCGAGGGCGGGACTTGGGCGCTGAACATGCTGATTGGTTGAGCTCACGCAGCCTTTTATTTTAACCGGCAATTTTAAAAGTCTTTTGCGAGGTTCGGTCTACGTTCAGTAAATATCAGTCTTGCTCTCTGTCTGATGGCGCGCATTCGTCTCAGCCATCTCACGTTCAATGTCGTAATAGCTGATTATAATATACATTGTCATTTTAAATCTAGCTTTACAAGCTTTCTGAATATGCTGCTGAATCTGCATATTAGTGCTCTTTTCTGTCGTTGTTAATTACCTCTTTAGTAAACCTATAACCATAACCAGCATAAGCAGCACAGCTTGAATCTCTTCCATACTTGTTATTAATTTTTTTACAGTCTATTTTTCACCATGTAAACGACCTGACCGATTACTTTTAAGTGTGCGTCCTTACATGACGTGACAGCACTCATGTTGGCAAGAGAGGAAAGCTCATTTTTCTGAGGGGTTAACTTTTTATTTCGTAAGCTATGAAGATAATGTTGGAATAATGACCCAGTGTATATTGCCCCGGGCAGTTTTTACTTTAACTGCGCCTGACAGAAGATTTTTTTTTTCTGAGATGATTATTACACTTTACAACAAATAAATAGCTTATCATATAATACTGTATTAGTCCTGGTGGCCGTTAAGAGTTGCTATGGCTACAGTTAACACATTCCAGCTGCTGGAAAACAGCGCTGACATTTTTGATGCGGCAGACAAACCGCATGTGACAAAATGATTGCGATTGAAAGTCATCACATGTAAACACCAGATCGGTCTCATGTAAACAGTCTACTAAATCTTTCAATCGCAAAAATGATTACTGTCCGTCACTGACTTGGAGGAGCAGTCGCGCGCAGTCCTACATCACCGGACTAATTTGCCTAATCTTCACGGAACTTTAGATCGCGGTGGAAACGCAGACAGTTGCAGGTCTGGGGGGGAGAAAAGTTCCTGTAAAAAAGTTCCTGGTACAAATTGTTCCGGGTAATTTTGGTGGAAACGGGGCTTAAATGAGTAATCCATTGAGCCATTCATTCCTTGGATAGTTCATAAGTAACATTTTTTTGGGCAAAATTTTGCAAAAACAGACAAAAGTGTGTTTAAAATATAACACAGTATTAACTGGTTATTTATTGAACTTTTGTCTAAAATCAATATCACATTTGCACCCGTGCTGTATGGGACTAAAACAGCACTTGTGATATTGTGCTTGTTACCCGTGTGATATTGCTTAAGTATATCATGAAATAAATAAGAGACAAAAGACCCTATCATACATCCAATGCAATGCGACACCAGGCGTGAAGCAAGTGTTTAGTTTCAACCCAACGCAGTTATCATTTTCACGTTCCATCAACGTGTTGTTTAAATAGCAAATGCACTTTCCCCCATCTGTTCACCAATGGGTGTGAGCTCATTGTCATGTTCAAGAAACTAATTTGAAATGATTTGAGCTTTGTGACATGGTGCATTATCCTGCTGGAAGTAGCCATCAGAGGATGGGTACATGGTGGTCATAAAGGGATGGACATGGTCAGAAACAATGCTCAGGTACGCCGTGGCATTAAAACAATGCCCAATTGGCACTAAGGGGCCTAAAGTGTGCCAAGAAAACATCCCCCACACCATTACACCACCACCAGTCTGCACAGTGGTAACAAGGCATGATGGATCCATGTTCTCATTCTGTTTACGCCAAATTCTGACTTTACGAATGTCTCAACAGAAATCGAGACTCATCAGACCAGGCAACATTTTTTCCGTCTTCAACTGTCCAATTTTGGTGAGCTTGTGCAAATTGTAGCCCTTTTTTTTCCTATTTGTAGTGGAGATGAGTGGTACCCGGTGGGGTCTTCTGCTGTTGTAGCCCATCTGCCTCAAGGTTGTGCGTGTTGTGTCTTCACAAATGCTTTGCTGCATACCTCGGTTGTAACGACTGGTTATTTCAGTCAAAGTTGCTCTTCTATCAGCTTGAATCAGTCGGTGCATTCTCCTCTGACCTCTAGCATCAACAAGGCATTTTCGCCCACAGGACTGCTGCATACTGGATGTTTTTCCCTTTTCACACCATTCTTTGTAAACCCTAGAAATGGTTGTGCGTGAAAATCCCAGTAACTGAGCAGACTGTGAAATACTCAGAAACACCAACAACCATGCCAAACTCACAATTGCTTTAATCACCTTTCTTTCCCATTCTGACATTCAGTGTGGAGTTCAGGAGATTGTCTTGACCAGGACCACACCCCTAAATGCATTGAAGCAACTGCCATGCGATTGGTTGATTAGATAAATGCATTAATGAGAAATTAACCAGGTGTTCCTAATAATCCTTTAGGAGAGTGTATATATGTCGCATAATTTCTGCAAAGGAAAAGCCAGGAGATTTAACTGTGGAAATGCCATTTCTGTTCAGTGTTTTTTAACCTTTTCCCACCATTTTATTCTCTAATGTTTATGTATGTATGAATTTTCCTCAGACTTCTGAATTGGAGCAACTGAAAGGGCCCACAGTAAATCGATACTTGTGGCCCTACCCTCAGAGCGCCGAGAATCACGG
Organism: Pseudorasbora parva; assembly: GCF_024679245.1. Taxonomy (NCBI): domain Eukaryota; kingdom Metazoa; phylum Chordata; class Actinopteri; order Cypriniformes; family Gobionidae; genus Pseudorasbora; species Pseudorasbora parva. The sequence continues at coordinate 13,085,041 of NC_090196.1, read as the reverse complement.
TGGAAGGGAGATCCATTATTCAGAATTGTGGGCCATGAAAACTTCGAAATGATTTTTTTCAAAACCCTTTTTTCCAGTTGGTTGCTGAAATAAAGAGGCTTGTTGCGCTGTAATAACATTTTTTCCCCTCTCACATCCAGTGTAGATCAGACCGCTGCGCTTCAGTCGCTATGTAATTATCTCTTTGGCAACTGCCGTCGCTGTGATTGCCGCCGAGGACCAGGAGACCACGGGAGGGCAGGTGTGCGTGTGCGCGCTCCCGCTTTGCAAATTATTTCAAGCTCTACAGACCTCTCACAAATCAAAACCAGCATTTCATTAAAACAAAATTGTCGCTGATGGATTCATAGGTTGATGAGAAATTCGGTTATGGTACCTTGCTTCCTCCATTGAGACCAATAATCATACATCACCCTGCTGAGGACCATCCAGATGTTTTATCTGCACATCTGTACTTAATCAGCCGTGCCCCGCCCGTGCACTTTTACAACCATCACTGGTTCTCCAGCAACACTGGTAATAAGAAAGTAGTCTCAAATAACTTTACAGCTTCATATTATTAACAAGACGATTATGTCAATATTTTAGCTGAATGTTATGTTAATGTCATGTTGAATCTTTATTGTCTCTAAACTTTAGCATAAAACCATGCCACAATAACCGAACAGATGCTCGCATGCGTTCTTAAATTCAGCCGTCATTTCCAAACCGACCCAGACAGCCTGACAAATGCAGAAACACAGACATCTGCTGTGTGTGAAGTAGCCAGCAGGGCGAGTCTTGAATGCGAATGAAGTCTGTGTCCGCATCGCATGGCCCTGTGAAGCAGCAGTCTGGATTTACACTGCATATAAACTCAAATGGAGATTCAGTGGGACTGAAATGGAAACAGGATCTGAGGGGTTTGAGATAGTGGAGGTACAGCGATAGGTGTTCGGCAGCTGACACAGATGTCAGGCTACGGGCAGGTGTTTGCTGTGCGATATGGTGTAAAATCTCAGATGTTCTTCACCATGGTCCTGCTTTACAGACAAACCTCCTGCAGACTCTTTTTTTAACCATTTTTAAGACACAATTTTACATTTACTCTATTTATCAGACAGTTTATCTATTATTATTTTAGTATTATGTACTATTATAATACTTTTTGATATTCTAAATGAGCTTTTATTTTTATTTTTTTGTTTGTTTTTATTTTTTTATTTTTTTATTTAAGTTTATGTGCTTTTGTATTTTTTTCCTTTAACTTTTTTCAGTTAGTTGTAAGGGAACTATTTTTTCCTTATGTTTTTTACATTTTTTTTAATCTAATATTTATATTTGTATTTAATTTCAGCTTTATTTCAATTAACAAAAAATATTTGGGATATTTTCAAATAGTTTAATTCAAAATAATAACACTGCCCTTATCCAAAGCAAAATATAAAAGCAAACCTTACTCAAAATAAAGCACTTTTATCTTTGTTTGTTTATAAATAAAATATATAGACAAGCATTTTTTGGCTTCGAGGTGTATGATGTTTACATTTATGGCATTTAGCAGACAACCTATAATCCAAAGAAATGTACAAATATATAATTAAAGGTGCACTGTAAACCCAAATGAGTTGGAAAAACCCCAAACAAGTGAGGAAATCAGTTGGCTCAATTTTTTTAAGTAAAGAAATTTGACGTTTAAAGGAACTGTATGTAAGAAATGTATTTCAATGAATCATAAAATGGCCCTGATATGTCACTAGACATTAAGAAATCATGTTAATTTCAAATACTTCTATCACTGACAACAGTAGTTCGACCAGGATATTGTCATTTAAAAGTTGTTGTTGCAGCCCTCAACTGATGTTGATGTTGACATGTTGTGTTTTGGCCTAAAGCTCCGCCCTCCACCTATCGACCAATCACAAAGTCAGTTGTGTTTCGGCATCCGGGTTGCCAGCTCTGCTCTAGTTAGCACAGCTGCAGCTACAAACGCTCCTGCTGATCCTGCAGCCAATCTGGCAACCTCGAGTCAGGGGGAGGGGGAGAGGGGATACACCGCTCTAGTCATTTGAAAGTGATTGCAGTACCAGTTTTGGCCACAATCTTACATACACTTCCTTTAAGTGAGCAGAATTAGCTTTTTTTATTTTGTAATCATACATTTTACATTTGAACTTGAAATACTTAAGTAAACTAATTTATACATTTAACTTAAAAATATCATTTAATCATTTTTAGTTGTGGAAACCTGGCTAGCTTTAACTAGTTTAACCATCATGCTAGTTGGTTATAAAATGCTTTGGTAGCATTAGCATAGCACAAATGAGGACAGCAATATAATACATTTAACAAAGTGTATGTCTGTTCTCAAACTCAGCTCATGTTTCACTCGTCACCATGATGGGGTTTCTTAACCCTACTAAGAAAAAAAAAACATAATAGAAACTTCTAAACTATCATAAAACATTAAACACTTAACATATCTTGCAAAAACAAAAAACACTATAACACTTAATTTTGGCATTTACTGTACCTTTTTTGATTGTCATGCACAGCAAATCCCAGCCCTGTTTTTCATTTAAATTTAAGTTTGTCTAAATTAAAAGAAACAAGTTCATAAAAATCAAAACAATAAAACAATTACTTTATGTGTCATTTTTGAGAACTCAAAAGTTCTAAATACTCATAAAAGTTAAAAACTCAAAAAAACAATTTGAGCTCTATGTCACAGGGTGTTTTTGTGTAGGTTCATGTTTTTAAGGTTTTCATGTTCACTGTCATGTTTTGTCAGGCACTTCCTGGTTCGTCATGTGATGCTGCCATGTGCTCCCTTGTCTTGTGTTCTGTCATGTCATTGGTTCATTGTTCACAGGTGTCCCTTGTCCAGTCTTTAGTCTGTGTATTTAAGCCCTCATGTCTGCCATGTGTCTTTGTCTCTTATTGTTAAGTGTAACCCACTGTCGGTGAGTCCATTTAAAGGGTTAGTTCACCCAAAAATGAAAATTATTTCATTAATTACTCCACCCTCATGTCGTTGGACACCCGTAACACCTTCGTTCATCTTCGGAATACAAATGAAGATATTTTTGTTGAAAGCTGATGGCTGAGAAAGGCTTCAGAAAGGCCTCCATTGGCATTCAGTACATTCCCACTCACAAGACACATAAAGGCACTAAAAACATCGATACAAAGTCCATCTCACTACAGTGGCTGTACAATAATTTTACAATGCGACGAAAATAGTTATTGTGAGCAAAAAAATCAAAATAATGACTTTATCCGCCATGTTATTGTCTTCCGTGTAGGTCTCGGTCGTGAACTCACGCGATAGCGGCGCTCCTCCTCCTCTTCCGGGTCATGTATTCGAACGGCGGATCTGCATCATATTCTCGCGCATACGTCGAGTTCACATCAATAACTTGGTGGATAAAGACCTTATTTCGATTTTTGTGCGCACAATAACTATTTTTGTTGCATTGTAAAATTATTGTACAGCCACTGTAGTGAGATGGACTTTGTATCGATGTCTTTAGTGCCTTTATGGGTCTTGTGAGTGGGAATGTACTGAATGCCAATGGAGGCTTTTCTGAAGCCTTTCTCAGCCATCAGCTTTAAACAAAGATATCTTCATTTGTGTTCCGAAGATGAACGAAGGTCTTACGGGTGTCCAATGACATGAGGGTGAGTATTAATTAAATAATCACATTTTTTGGGTGAACTAACCCTTTAAGTCAAGTCTTTTGTTTGGTTAAGCCAAGTCTTCATTTAACGATTGCTTTAGAGTTTAGCATAATGCAGCTCCGATGGGCTTTAGAAACTATTACTGTTAGGCATGTAGCAAAAATGCCATGGCCAATACCGTGGTGTCTTTGTAAATGTCTTATTGTGTATGCACACACTGTACGCTCATGTTTGCATTCTGTGCACGGATATGTATGTGCAAGCATATACACTTGCTCCTGCGTACAGGCATATGTTAAATGCACACCCACTTGCTCAACTAATGAGGTAGACTCGGTCAGGGCATGGAGGGGGTTGGATCTGGTCTTTTGTTAGATTTTGGTCTCCACCATCCCCCTTTCTGCACTCATTGTCCCAGGGGAGGCCTCTAGAACTCACTAATTGAATCAGGTACACATTGCCCTCCTTCCCACACCCTTCGAGAGCAGTCCAGCCCGGCTTTGATGCTTTTGTTGGGTCTCAGCACCACGGACAGCTCCCAGAAACACTGCAACTGGTTGCCTGCCTTCACTGAGGAAAGGCATTCTGGTCATTACATGGGTATGGCGAATGCTGGCTACAGCACGCGCCAGTGTATGTGTGTGTGTGTATGTGGGAGTGTGAGTGTGTGGGAGGATGGAAATTAAGTATAAAGCGAGAATCTGCATAACTACATGTCATTGCCGCCCACGCTCTGTGTTGTTAGGGATATCCGAGCACCTGACCAACAAGACTGTGATAAATGATTCTGCACCGTGGTCGTTTGTTTTTGACAGAGCTGGTGCCGAAGGTCAATTGTGTGTATTTGGGGAAAAGCGCTCAGGTGGAGGATGACGGATGCATTAGGAATGATCAAATCTTAAGTAAAGGGAGACTGTGTGTGTGACTATGCATAGCTTAGTCTACTCTGTCTCGCCTCGCTCATTACCCCAGCGATCAGAGAGTTGTGTTCCTGGCCATGGGCGGAGATTGGCACGCCAGACCTTTAAATTGTAGGGAGGGAGATAGAAGGAATGGTTGAATGGTTGTGATTAGATTTGCTGGGCTTAATGAAAGAGGACACAGCCGTGCAAACATCTGAACAGATATTAGCACAAATGTGTGTTCTCTGTAACAGCAATTTAATAGTTTTTATACTCATTATTACTTTTTTTTAAAAATAGAAATCCTGTTTTGGCCACCTTTGTATTCTATTGTATTTTCTTTCTTTAATAATGTACAAAATGTACAAAAACCCTGTGGGGTTGTGTGCAAAAACAAATTTTTGAGGACTCGTTTTAGATTCTTTTTTTTTAAAATGTAATTTTAAATAGTTTAACTTTTTGATGAAATTTAAACTAATCTGAAGAAAAAAGCAATTTAGCAAACACACAAAAAAAAACCACAACCAAAAACAAAGCAGAGTAAAACAAAAAATATAACAAAAAAGCAAAGCAAAACAAAGGCAAAGGCAAAGCAAAAAACAAACAAACAAACAAACAAAACAAAATGAGCAAATAAAAACAATAAAAAACAAAGCAAAACATTAAAATAAAACAACAAAATAACAAAGCAAGTAAACAATACAATAACAAACAAAACATCTGAATAACAAACAAAGCAAAACAATAAAATAATAAACAAAGAAAATGAAAACAACAAAATAAACAAAGCAAAACAATAAAATAAAATAAAATAACAAAGCAAAGCAAAGCAAAGCAAAGCAAAGCAAAGCAAAGCAAAGCAAAGCAAAACAATAATATAACAAACAAAGCAAATTAAAACAATACAATAACAAACAAAGCAAATCAAAATAACAAACAAACAAAAACAAAATAAGAAACAAAAGCAAAAAAGCTAAACAGAATTTAGGGGTAAAGTGGGACCCCAGACAGCAACATGGTGTCGGCCCATCGGGTACATGTGGATTCCACGCGTACTAGATGTGGGCCGGATCTGGGCCAACACTATTTGCTGTCTGGGACACTTTCTAATTATTCGCTATTGGTGTTGCTTTAAAATATGATGCCAAATAGCTTAGCCCCTTACACAAATCCATTTTAAAGTCACCATGAAATGAGCGATAGCCTTTTGCTCCCAAATGTGACATATATTTAAGGGAAACAAGAAAAAAATAAGGGTGGGACTTGATTTTATACATGGGGAATTGATTGGATGGTTGTGGTTTGCTATTGGTCGATCTCATGTGAGTGACCCCATCATCAGAGAAGAGAACAGATGTCTCTGCAAGAGGGAGGGGAAGTTATTTTGATTGTGAAGATTACAAGCGCACATTAATAAAAAAGATGTGTACAAATAAATTATTTATAATAAATAAATACTGCAATATTCCATTTAAAAAATAAGAATTGTTGATTTGGATTTCAAGGTGACATTGCTAAAAGATGTCCATCCTACACAATACTAAGTGTTGCACTCAATCAGTTGATCATCATTGGCGGCATTCACTTTTACTATTTCCAAACTAATTGAATTAAGAACTCACACACAAGAAAATCCCGTCATGTCCATGTTTAGTTCCCCCTTTCTATGCCATGATCTCAGCGCCAGCAAACCTGTGTCAGATTAGACTAAGAAGCCCAAATGTAATGTAATGTAATTGTGCGGAACATCTGGATTAGTCCTGCTGATGTGTATCCGCTGGTAATGACATTAGTTTGGAGTCTGGTGAGCCATTTCCAGCACGCGGCAGCTCTCAAATAGTCTAAGAGAGCGTGGATGGCCGGCTGATGGAGACCATTTTTTTTCGGCTGGACGGGGCAGCATCTCCTCTCACAGGAAACAATTCTTCCCCCAGTCCTCATGTGTCAATTAAAACAGCATGACCCGAGCCTCTAAAAGGCTTTTATTTCAAGGTTATCCTGGGTCGACCTCTCTGAGTGCTTGTTGTTTCTCTCTCACCCTCTTGCTTTGAATCAGTCATGCAAGTAATAATATGGATTAGAATTCCTCTGACATGCATTTGTGTTGCAATGAAGGTACATTTACAGCTCTTGATTGCTTAAAAGGTCATGAAACATCACAGAACACACAAGAACATGCCTTTGTAGATGTTAACAGGTAAGCACACTGGAAACAATATTATTTATATACTAATACAGTATTTATTCATATTTTGAATTAGCTTTTATTTTAACATTTTAGCATAAGTTTTATTAATCTTATGTGCTTTTGTTGTTTACATTTTTTTATTCATTTAATATTTCTACAAACCCGATTCCAAAAAAGTTGGGACACTGTACAAGTTGTGAATAAAAAAGGAATGCAATAATTTACAAATCTCATAAACGTATATAACATATGTAGATACCATATCAGAGATACCATATCAAATGTTGAAAGTGAGACATTTTGAAATGTCATGCCAAATATTGGCTCATTTTTGGATTTCATGAGAGCTACACATTCCAAAAAAGTTGTGACAGGTAGGAATAAGAGGCCGGAGGAGTTGAATGTACATATAAGGAACAGCTGGAGGACCAATTTGCAACTTATTAGGTCAATTGCAAACACAATTGGTTATAAAAAGAGCCTCAGAGTGGCAGTGTCTCTCAGAAGTCAAGATGGGCAGAGGATCACCAATTCCCCCAATGCTGCGGCGAAAAATGTAATATCTGAAAGGAGTTTCTCAGAGAAAAATTGCAAAGAGTTTGACGTTATCATCATCTCCAGTGCATAATATCATCCAAAGATTCAGAGAATCTGGAACAATCTCTGTGCGTAAGGGTCAAGAACGGAAAACCATACTGGATGCCTGTAATCTTTGGGCCCTTAGACGGCACTGCATCACATACAGGAATGCCACTGTAATGGAAATCACAACATAGGCTCAGGAATACTTGTCGGCGAACACAATCCACCATGCCATACGACATTGCCGGCTAAAAGTCTATAGGTCAAAAAAGAAGCCATGTCTAAACATGATCCAGAAGTGCAGGCGTATTATCTGGGCCAAGGCTCATTTAAAATGGACTCTTGTGGTGTCAGACAAATCTGATTTTGGAAATTATTTTTGGAAAACTGGGACGCCATGCCATCCGGACTAAAGAGGACAAGCACAACCCAAATTGTTATCAGCGCTCAGTTCAGAAGCCTGCATCTCTGATGGTATGGGGTTGTATGAGTGTGTGTGGCATGGGCAGCTTACACATCTGGAAAGGCACCATCAATGCTGAAAGATATATCTAGACATCGTCTCTTTCAGGGAAGACCTTGCATTTTCCAACATGACAATGCCAGACCACATACTGCATCAATTACAACATCATGGCTGCGTAAAAGAAGGATGCAGGTACTGAAGTGGCCAGCCTGCAGTCCAGATCTTTCAGCCTTAGAAAACATTTGGTGCATCATAAAGAGGAAGATACGACAGTTGAGCAGCTAGAAGCCTGTATTAGACAAGAATGGGACAACATTCCTATTCCTAAACTTGAGCAACTTGTCTCCTCAGTCCCTAGACGTTTGCAGACTGTTATAAAAAGAAGGGGGGATTCCACACAGTGGTAAACATGGCCTTGTCCCAACTTTTTTGAGAAGTGTTGATGCCATGAAATTTAAAATCAACTTATTTTTTCCTTAAAATGATACATCTTCTCAGTTTAAACATTTAATGTCATCTATCTGTATTGTATTCTGAGCAAAATATTGAAATTTGAAACTTCCACATCATTGCATTGTGTTTTTATTCACAATTTGTACAGTGTCCCAATTTCTTTAGAATTGGGTTTGTATTTGACTTTAATGTTGAATTCATATTTATTTCAGTTTGAGTCATTTTAGTACTTAAAACATATTTTAAATTAGTAGTCAAAGCAAGATTTCACTTAATATTTATTTTATTTTAGCTTTATTTAAATTAATGATTTAAAAAAAATTAAAAAATGTTTAGCTTCGACAGAACTGTATGATAGACAGTTGCGAAATTTGGCACACTGATAGAGGAGAGTCCAAGCATTCATCACAGCAAATTTGGAGTCACTAACTCATTCCCTCTAGTGCCATCAACAGTCCAAAGTAAAAAAAAAAAAAATGTAATGCTAATTTTTTTGTTTTGTTAATGCTAATAACTTTTGAACCATAAGGGCTAGAAACAAAATTCCTCTAAAATCCTCTGATTCCTTGGCTCAAAATGATTCGACTGCACCCTATGATGTCATTTTCTGTAGTGAAATCCTACTTTTTTGAACTCCTTTTAGACAGTTTGTCCGATTTTCACGAAAATTAAATCAGATCATCTTAAGACCATGCTTGCAAAAAAGTTATCAAAAGCTTTTTAATAAATACAACCATTTTTGAATAATGCGCAAACATATTCAACGAAGAGCACGCCAAATTGGACGCGAGGCTGCATGCACAGCACCACCTATTGGTCAGGAGATATGAAAAATAACCCTTTTTTGCTTATAACTTAGGAATGATTTTCCCAAAAGTCATACAACGTGTCTCTTCTGATTTAGTGTCGGCTGTATTTCGAGCACATTAGCGTGTTGTTATAAAACTCTGTATGTGTCTTCAGGACCATGGCCTGAATATACTCAAAAAGTTTAGATAGACAGTTATAATGACATTTCTAAAAATGCTAATAACTTTTGATTAATTTAGCTTATTTTAATAATCTGGTCTTGGTAGATTCCTTAGGTCAGGCTCACAACAATGATTACAGTTATTAAAAAAAAAAAAAAAAAAAAAGATTTTCTGCCGTTTTGACTAAAACGATCTAAAACCATCTTCACTGTTGCCGTTTTTCTAAAGCTCCCAGTCATGCTTGCATGTCACATTGTTGTGCTTGGGGAAAGAAATTGCTGTATATATGGCAAATTAACAAGAAGCATGATTGTTTGTGTTTATGTCTATGTGTTCTTGCAGAGCCCACTCCATCCTAACTGAGATTGATTGTCGTATCCTGCCCTGTCTGGATCCTCAGTGTCTGACTGAGACATTTACAATCTCCTTGATGATTAGAACCAAGAGCATCACCCAGAACCAGAGCAGAAAAGCCTCCACCTTCCCCTCGCCTCCAAGATGATCACACCCTTCTACTTTCAACGGTGAGCTACTTCCCGTTTCTCCATCATCTCACCCTTTTGTCTGGATTTTACATCTGTTTATTATTGCCCAGCGAAATATTTAATGTTTAATATACAGAATAGTACATTCAAATTTATCCACATACATACAGGACTCACATATATACTGCAAAATACAGCAACTTTCGGTTATTTACTGTCAATCCTGAATAGCAGCTTCTTTTATCCAAACCTTCAAATACAGCTGAAGATATCTTTTCTTTTACTTGGCAATTACTGTATGAAAAACTCCTTACATTTTTTTTTAATTTCAGTTTCTGTAAGGCCTATTGATTTTTGTTGTTGTTGCATAAGCTGCCATAACCCGCCCGATTGAAGCTGATCAATATTCATACTGAGTACAAATTTCTAATTCATCAAGTCTGCTTATATAGTATTGATTTTTTTCTCTCTCTGGACGCCTTGAAAAGAATCTGATTAGCCTTTGCCGGCAGTCTAAAACAATGACAGACTATCATAAGAGTAGGCCTAACTCTTCAACTGCTTTTTGAATAGAACTATGGGTATTTTTCAGGGTAAATCAGGGTATTTACTGTAAATATATTGTGGAACCCGTATTCCCATCATTTCTGTGAAAAAAAAAAAACATGATTAAAAACAACCCAACAGTTTGTAAGGAACTGGACTATGAAAGATCATATTGTAACAGATATTGTAAACAATACTCAAAGCACTTGTTGCTTTCCCAGTTTAATTTCTTGAAGTAATTTCTTCGGGGTGAAGATCTCACCTCATGACAAATATACAGTAAGCAGACAGACAGGATAAACCTCTTTATGAGATTCATCTGTTTCATAGGCCATATTTCCCCAGTGAACCCCTGACTACTTATAGTTAAACACATATTTATTTTTGTAGTGAACTCAATTTCAACTTCTGACCTAGTTTAGCTAATCAGACCTCGTACTTTTGGTAGTGAACAAAACTTCTTGTTCAATGTCCCCACTTAGATAATATGTAGTTTTACAGTAATAAAGCAAATGTTACACGGCTGTTATACATTTGACTTGTTTTGATTTTCTTTCAGCCAAGACTAAAGTGGACAGACAGACAGACGGACGGACGGACGGACGGACGGACAGATAGATAGATAGATAGATAGATAGATAGATAGATAGATAGATAGATAGATAGATAGATAGATAGATAGATAGATAGATAGATAGATAGATAGATAGATAGATAGACCAATCGAGAGACAGACAGACAGACAGACAGACAGACAGACAGACAGACACACAGACAGACAGACAGACAGACAGACCGACAGACAGACAGACACAAACACAGACAGATAGACAGACAGACAGACAGACAGACAGACACAAACACAGACAGATAGACAGACACACAGACAGACAGACAGACACACAGACAGATAGACAGACAGACAGACAGAGAGTCTGAAAGACAGACAGACAAAGACATACAGACCAATCGACAGACAGACAGACAGACAGACCGATCGACCAAACAACAGATAGACAGAGAAACATAGATCAATTGATCAAACGACAGACAGACAGACAGACAGACAGACAGACACACACAGACATCCAGACAGACACACACAGACAGACAGACAGACAGACAGACAGACAGACAGACAGAGAGATATACAGACACAGACAGACAGACAGACAGACAGTCAGACAGATAGACAGACAGAGAGATATACAGACACAGACAGACAGACAGACAGACAGACACTCAGACAGATAGACAGACAGAGAGATATACAGACACAGACAGACAGACAGACAGACACAAACACAGACAGACAGACAGACAGAGAGTCAGACAGACAGACAGACAGATAGATAGATAGATAGATAGATAGATAGATAGATAGATAGATAGATAGATAGATAGATAGATAGATAGATAGATAGATAGATAGATAGATAGATAGATAGATAGATAGATAGATAGATAGATAGATAGATAGATAGATAGATAGATAGATAGATAGATAGATAGATAGACCAATCGAGAGACAGACAGACAGACAGACAGACAGACAGACACAAACACAGACAGACAGACAGACACAAACACAGACAGATAGACAGACACACAGACAGACAGACAGACACACAGACAGATAGACAGACACACAGACAGACAGACAGAGAGTCTGAAAGACAGACAGACAGACAGACAGACAAAGACATACAGACCAATCGACAGACAGACAGACAGACCGATCGACCAAACAACAGATAGACAGAGAGAGACATAGATCAATTGATCAAACGACAGACAGACAGACAGACAGACAGACAGACAGACACACACAGACATCCAGACAGACACACACAGACAGACAGACAGACAGACAGACACTCAGACAGATAGACAGACAGAGAGATATACAGACACAGACAGACAGACAGACAGACAGATAGACAGACAGAGAGATATACAGACACAGACAGACAGACAGACACTCAGACAGATAGACAGACAGAGATATACAGACACAGACAGACACAAACACAGACAGACAGACAGAGAGTCAGACAGACAGACAGACAGACACTCAGACATACAGACCAATCGACAGACAGAGAGACAGACAGACACAGACAGACAGACAGACAGACAGACAGATAGACAGACCGATCGACCAAACAACAAATAGACAGGGAGAGACATAGATCAATTGATCAAACAACAGACAGACAGACAGACAGACAGACAGACAGACAGACAGACAGACAGACAGACAGACCAATCGTCCAAATGATAGATAGATAGATAGATAGATAGATAGATAGATAGATAGATAGATAGATAGATAGATAGATAGATAGATAGATAGATAGATAGATAGATAGATAGATAGATAGATAGATAGATAGATAGATAGATAGTCATGTTCACTCCACCTTGCAGTATGAAAATACTGTATTTTATATTGGCTGGTTTTATTCCCATCAGGAGCTGCCCCGGGTTCACTTATAAAATAATGCATGCAGTCTTGCTCCACTAGCACAAGACTGTACTGTAATTTCCTCGCACCCACACACACACATACAGACATGCCGCGGGGCTCTGGTGTGTGTTTTGTGAGCGTGCCGTAGACAGAGACTCTGAATGCAGGCACCTGAGCTGTTGGGCAGAATAACAGGATGCTCTGTGCAAGTTTTAGCTTCTCCATCATACAGGATGGTAGTCCACAGGGAACAGCCTTCCTGTTTTAGGGCCACGGGCGGGTCACGGTGCAGAGTGGGCCCACAGTGACACCTAGTGGAGCACTGTGTCTGCATGTGCTGGGTTTGTTCAATGTTGGTGTCCCATTTAATTTTTTTATTTGTAGTGTAATTGTTTTGCTTTGGTTTGTGTTTTTTGTGCCTTTTTTATTCAACTCATAATATATAATGGACAAAAACAATTCAGAATTAGAAGGGAGCTTTGGAAAATATTGTGAGCCAAATTTGACTTTGCAGTGTTTGCCCATGGAAAATTGTTGCTTTTATTTGTAGGTGGTTCAAGGCGTTGCCAGATGGGTGCTAGGGTATTATTTAGTGGTTGTCAGGGTGCCTCTAAAAATTTTGTAAAAGCCAGGGCATTTCTGTTTGGTTTATAGAGTGTTCTGGGTGGTTGCTATATGGTTGTGTAATGGCCCAAGTCAAAAATGGATGTTTGTCAGGGTGTTCCTAGACTGTTGCTATGGTGTTTTGGGGGGTTGTCAGGGTGTTGCTTGACTGTTGCTATGGTGTTCTTGGGGGTTGTCAGGGTGTTGCTTGACTGTTGCTATGGTCTTCTTGGGGGTTGTCAGGGTGTTGCTATGGTGTTTTGGGAGGTTGTCAGGGTGTTGCTTGACTGTTGCTATGGTGTTCTTGGGGGTTGTCAGGGTGTTGCTTGACTGTTGCTATGGTCTTCTTGGGGGTTGTAAGGGTGTTGCTTGACTGTTGCTATGGTCTTCTGGGTGATCACCAGGGCATTTTCTATATGGTTGCAATGGTATTTTGGGTGGTGACCATTGCATTGCTATGGTATTTTGAATAGTTACCAGGGTGTTTCTATTTGGTCTATAGGGTGTTCTGTGATTACCATTACATTGTTAGATGGTTGCTATGGTTTTGGATAGTTGCCAGGCTAGCCATTTCTGTTTGGTTTTTAGAGTGTTCTGGGTGGTTGCTAGGTGGTTGTTTACAAGCTCAAGTCAAAATTGCTTACATTATGATTTTAGTGGTTGTCAGTGTGTTACAAGATGGCTGCTAGGGTGTTCCGGTGATTTCCAGGGTGTTTTTATATGGTTAATAGGGTGTTCTGGGTGGTTGATCAGTGGTTGTTCAATGGCCCAAGCCATAATTGTTCACACTATGTCCACACTACTTTTTTCACCAATTTTATCAACCGTAGTCAAGTCGTATATTTAATTGCTTAGAAAGCAAACTTCTCTGCGAGATTTGAGGTGTTATTCATGTCTGTAGCACAAGCCGTGTGCATCCCCCCCCCCCCCCCCAAATATGCCTGTCTGTCCAGTGATACTCAGAATACATTTAGCCATGATGAATGTATGGGAAATATTGGTTTTCATCCAGCCTGCACTGCATCCTAATACGGTCCTCTACATAGTTCCCTCTTTCTTCTTAAATAAATGCCAAAAAGCTTAGATAATGTACGTTTTTCTGTATATGTGTGCAAAGAAGTAAATATCACAAATGTCTTTTAGTTCTTATATTGAATCTACTGGTTTGTTTTATGCTTGAGCTACACCGAACACACCTGCTATCAACTCCCTCTCCAGCTATATGCGACAACTCTCACTCTGACCCCACTTTCGTATTTCTTTGACTTGCCTCACTGCACTGTCAAGGTCATGAATAACTATCCGCCAGCCCTGGATTCCAACAGCTTATTCAGACCTGTAGACGTCCACAGCGGGCATGTACACCGCTCAGCTGGCCTTGACAGACAAAGGCAGAGTCAGGCTGTCGGGATTGGATGGCGTATCTGTTCATGTAGGCGGAGTGTGGGTGGATACTTGAGATAGGCAATCGCCGCAGATATGTTCTGCAAATTCAGCCGCTCAAGGCCATTTTCCCCGACAACAGGTGCTTTCAAGCATTCAAGGCTGCGTTTTTGTTAATTCTTAGCATTTGAATAGCATACTAATGTAAAGTCAACACAATACCTGTCTCCCGAGCATCCGTCACGTGTAAATACATTTGTGTCCCTCACAAGGTCACATATTTGGTTTGTCATGCCTGTTTTGGAAGTGCATACACAATGTAAACTGTGACGGTCTCAATTTCTGCAAACCGAGACAGCTTCATTAGCACCTGCGCTATCAGCGGTTATTTACTGCGGTTCTGAGCTCTACGGACTCAATAACGCTCCTGCTGAGCTCTGATAAGAGACTCCAGTGGCTCGCTGAGGAGAAGAGAAGGATGGAAAGGGGAGAGGCATTTTGTGTAAACAGGGTCTGCCGGGCTGCTTTGAACACTGGAGATGAACTGTATCTGTTTACAGCAGCTCAGTGCACGAGAGAGGGATGCAAACAGACACGGAAAGGAAGAAGTTGAAGAAAGAATAATGAAAAAGAAGTTTGGGCCATCACTGAACCAGTGCAATTCCTTAATAGATCTTGAGAAATTGTGTGTAAATATTGCATTTTCATCTTGAATCTTTTTTTTCTCTCTTCTGCTTATTGCCCAATAAGCCAACTTTTGACAAGACATTCTGAGACATTTAATGCTATTCTTTCTTATCAGCTAGTTGCTTAATTGGATATTTCACACTAAAACCAAAATGCTGCCATTATTTACTCATGTTGTTCGAAAACTGTATGCCTTACATTACAAAAGCAAGATTTTACATTACATTACTGAATCAAAAGTTCAGGGTATATAACATTTATTTTAAAAAAGAAGAAAGATATGAATACTATTAATATTAATAACATGATCTATTAATACTAATATTACTCAACAAGGGCACATTACATTGATCAAAAGGGACATTTAAAATGTTACAAGATATTTCTGTTTCAATTCTTTTGAACTTTCTATTCATCAGAAAATCTCTATATATACACTCACATAAAGGATTATTAGGAACACCTGTTCAATTTCTCATTAATTCAATTATATAATCAACCAATCACATGGCAGTGGCTTCAATGCATTTAGGGGTGTGGTCCTGGTCAAGATAATCTCCCGAACTCCAAACTGAATGTCAGAATGGGAAAGAAAGGTGATTTAAGCAATTTTGAGCGTGGCATGGTTTTTGGTGCCAGACGGGCCAGTTACTGGGATTTTTACGCACAACCATTTCTAGGGTTAACAAAGAATGGTGTGAAAAGGGAAACGCATTCAGTTTGCAGCAGTGCTGTGGGCAAAAATACCTTGCTGATTCTAGAGGTCAGAGGAGAATGGGCCGACTGATTCAATCTGATAGAAGAGCAACTTTGACTGAAATAACCGCTCGTTACAACCGAGGTATGCAGCAAAGCATTTGTGAAGCCACAACACGCACAACCTTGAGGCAGATGGGCTACAACAGCAGAAGACCCCACCGGGTACCACTCATCTCCACTACAAATAGGAAAAAGAGGCTACAATATGCACAAGCTCACCAAAATTGGACAGTTGAAGACTGGAAAAATGTTGCCTGGTCTAATGAGTCTTGATTTCTGTTGAGACATTCAGATGGTAGAGTCAGAATTTGGCGTGAACAGAATGAGAACATGGATCCATCATGCCTTGTTATCACTGTGCAGGCTGGTGGTGGTGGTGTAATGGTGTGGGGGATATTTTCTTGGCAAACTTTAGGCCCCTTAGTCCCCATTGGGCATTGTTTAAATACCACAGCCTACCTGAGCATTGTTTCTGACCATGTTCATCCCTTTATGACCACCATGTACCCATCCTCTGATGGCTACTTCCAGCAGGATAATGCACCATGTCACAAAGCTCAAATAATTTCAAATTGGTTTCTTGAACATGGCAATGAGTTCACTGTACTAAAATGGCCCCCACAGTCACCAGATCTCAACCCAATAGAGCATCTTTGGGATGTGGAGAAATGGGAGCTTCATGCCCTGGATGTGCATCCCACAAATCTCCATCAACTGCAAGATGCTATCCTATCAATATGGGCCAACATTTCTAAAGAATGCTTTCAGCACCTTGTTGAATCAATGCCACAAATAATTAAAACAGTTCTGAAGGCTAAAGGGTCAAACACAGTATTAGTATGGTGTTCCTAATAATCCTTTAGGTGACTGTATATTACGGCTGCCACTAATGATTATTTTGGCAGTCGAGTAATTGGCCGATTATTCTGGCGATTCGGTTAATCTGAATTTGTTTTCTTTTTGTGATGATAAAAATACCTAAGCTTTTAAAATGACCAAACATACATTTATAATGACAATGTAGCAATAATTGCTTCCAAAAAGTATCAAAATAAAACTAAACTGTTAAAATACATAATATACATAATATAAACAATCATATCATATCAGACTGATTTCTGAAGGATCATGACACTGAAGACTGGAGTAATGATGCTAAAAATGCTGTTTAGCTTTGACATCAGTGAAAACAAAAAAAAAATGTAAAACTGGTTTAAATTGTTATATATATATATATATATATATATATATATATATATATATATATATATATATATATATAGAGAGAGAGAGAGAGAGAGAGAGAGAGAGAGAGAGAGAATCCATATAAATTCTTCTATGAAGATTCTATTCCTCCATTCTCTGATGTTTTTTTTTCTTCTTTTTTCTATATATGAGCTCAATGCTTACTAATGGCCCTGTCTATCACCTCCATCTTAAGAGACCTTACACTGAGCTGTCATAAATCAGGGGGTAGAACACGGGCTGAATAATAGCAGGGTCAAAGGTCATTTGCTTGCCTCCTACAATGATCCTTTTTTAATCTGCATTTTGTTCAATTCGTTTATGCTACCAGTGGTTCGATTTGTCACTCTCAACCTCAAAAATTCAATTTCTGTCCATAGACTCCATGTCTGCGGCCTCAGATAGAGTTTCTGGCAGCATTTTGATTGTAATCACTCACTCAGTTGAATGTATACACCATTCTCTGTATAATTTAGAAAGTGGATCTGTATGTAAATGGCTGAGGAAGCACTACAGCACAATGCAGCATTGATTCGGACATGTTGGGCCATGTGGTATGGAGTCAGTAAAAAAAAGAAAAAGCAATCAGAGTAATGAACTCCTGCACAGTCATTCATTTTAAACCAATTCTGTTAAGTGTGACTGCATGTGCTGTAGGTTTGACTAACCCCATATGACCACTAAAGAGGTCGACTGACTAGACTGACAGCATGCAACATAATTTTGGATTCTGAAACAGGATGTCAAATGTTATGTAAAATATTATAATTAATTAAGCAAAACCTCATAAGCTTGAGCAATTAGAACAGTGCTAAGTGTTTTGTTCCTGAATGAATCAATGTTTTTGTCCAGTGTTCATTCAGTTAAGTGAATGATTCAGTGAATCTTTCAAATACAGTCACTTATTAATTGCTTTTTTTTAAATCAGTGAATTAATTAATTAAATTAATGATTTAATGACTCATACATAAAGATAGCTACTTGTTTTTTTCTTGAATAAATGAGTGTTTTGAATAAATCCGTTGAGTTAATGATTCAGTGACTCACTCAAAAAGACAGCCACTTGTTTTGTTCCTGAATTAAACAGTGTTTGGAATAAATCAGTTGAGTTAATGATTCAATCACCCACTCAAAAAGACAGCCACTTGTTTTGTTCCTGAATTAAACAGTGTTTGGAATAAATCAGTTGAGTTAATGATTCAATCACCCACTCAAAAAGACAGCTACTTGTTTTGTTACTGGATTAAAGAGTGTTTTGAATGAATCAGTTAAGTTAATGATTCAGTGGCTCACTCATAAAGACAGTAATTTGTTTGTTTTTGAATTAAACACTGTTTTGAATGAATCGGTTCAGGTAATGATTCAGTGACTCACCCACGAAGACAGTGGCTTTGTCCGAAATTGGCATTATTTGAGGGGACAGCCATGGTGTCCGAAACCATAATGGATGTTACTGAGTGCACTCATTCGATCCCATAATGCTCTGCAGTAACGGATGTACAGTCGATGTAGAATCAAAGGCTGTCTGAATTAATTGACTTGTTTTCATTTACTTCTTCAAGTGAACTGTATTAGTAGACTAACATAGGGAATAGTGTTGGAGGGTTTAGGGGGCAGTTTCTGGATTTAGCCAGTCACTTGTTTTGTTCCTGAATTAATCAGTGTTTTGAATCAGTTTGAGTGAATGATTCACTGACTCATTAATAAAGACAGTCATTTGTTTTGTTTCTGAATGATCAGTGTTTCTGAACCAATCGATTGAGTAAACGATTCAATGGCTCACTCATAAAGACAGTCACTTGTTTTGTTTCTGAATGAATCAGTTTTGAATGAATCGGTTGATTTAATGATTCAGTGACTCACTCATGTCACTTGTTTTGTTCCTAATAGAATCAGTATTTTGAATCAGTTTGTGTTAATGATTCAGTGACTCACTTTGTTCCTGAATGAATCAGTTTTGAAGGAATTGGTTGAGTGAATGATTCAGTGAATAACTCATATAGACAGTCGCCTGTTTTGTTTCTGAATGAATCAGTGTTTTGAATGAATTGGTTGAGTGAATGATCCAGTGACTAACTCATATAGACAGTCACCTATTTTGTTTCTGAATAAATCAGTGTTTTGAATGAATTGGTTGAGTGAATGACTCAGTAACTTACTCATGAAGATAATCAATTGTTTTATTCCTGATTGAATTAGTTTTTATGAACCAATCATCTAAGTAATTGGTTCAATGGCTCATTCATTACGATAACTGCTTGTTTTGTTCTTGAATTCAGATTAAAGAAGAGGACAAACTAACCATTGTATAATAAATAATAATGAATTCAGAATTCTGAAATATATGTATATTCACACTATTATGAATGGAAAAGGAATCCTACAAACCAATTGTATTAATGCATGACTTCCTTCAAGCATAGTACACTGAGATTATGACATCTGATTTGATGTTGGCATCAGTTGTCTTCAAACAACATTGATATCGAAAGATGGGATAGTGTATCTGCTGCTTTAATGGAGGTGCCCACAAATGCATTTTCTACGTGGATCATACAGCCACAGGCTTTGAGAGAGCACTGATCTGAATCCGATAACCGGCCGCAGACCTGCCATAGTATCAAACATAAATCGCATCATGCTTTTCGCCTTCCTATCAATCTCCCAGACTGCCCGGCGCCTCCTTCCTGGCTTCACCCCAGGTGTCCTTCTTACAGTTTGTTAATTTACACTGGCCTACTGATCTAGATATCACGTCTCAAATAGCCAGGTGGTCTGAAAAAAAGCCTACATTTTTTACATAGGTGGGTCCGCAAACAATTTGGGTCGGAAAAGTCCTTTTCATTAAATAGTTTCAAATAAAAGTTTACTTCACAAAGCACATTTCAAAGCCGTTCTTTGATCGAAACCTTCTGCCTCTTGGGCATGAAAACCATTAGTTGTTTTTTATCAGCAGTCAGGCGTGTGTAAATGTCAGATTTGGTGTACGCCATTAGGTGCTGTATGTTTCACGCTGTTGAAAGGTCACATGAGCCTTGTGGGAAACGCAGACTGCAACAGATGCTTTTGAACATGGTAAAGTGCTGCTTGTTGGGGATTTGAGAGATTTGCACTGGATTCTGGGTAGTTAGTGCACTGAATGTGAGCAAATGTATGTATTACCGTCCCCTCAGTGTGAGTGTTTAAATCAAATGCGCGTTCGTTCAGTCTCCTCTGGTTATGTCAAGGTGTTTTCCCTCACTAAATTTCACATTTGGTTTTCCGGTTCTCACCCAGTTTAGAAAGAATTGCTGAAGGCGAGTCGACCTGTCCTTCAACAAAAGCTGCTGTCCTTGACACACACACACACACACACACACACACACACTCCACTCAAACATGTTCACTTTGCTGACGAGGCATTACTGAGATCTTGCCTATCCAGTCCAGCCCACTTGGGAATAAATTGATTTAATTCAAGTAGTGCCGTATGCCATATCCAAAGGCAAACAATGGAATGTAGTTGGATTTAAGCAGTGATAATGATGTTTAGGAGTAATAGATGTGAATTAGGATCAGTCATTGAAGCTCATATGTGCACGATCACATCCAATAAACATCATTTCACCGAACAAATAAGATTATCAGCATTGCAATTTTAAATTATTGGTGACAGGTCTTAGCTTTACTAAAGTTATTTTAGATTCTGTGCATAGCGTATTTAATAATAATATAATATATTAATAATGCATATAAATTCACTAAAATATTTTTTCTGGTTGCTGAACATTATTTGAACATTAATATAATATTATATTATAATATAGTATATTTATATATTATAATATAATATATTTAATATATAATATTTTTATGTTTGTTTATACTTTTTAAACAATTCAATCATTTTATAATTATAAATTATTGGTGACCTGGTTTAAAAAAAATATATTCAGTATATAGTCAATTTAATAATGCACAAACATATACTAAAGAATACAATTTCAAAACAAGTAGCATTTTTTTCTGGTTGTTAAATAGTATTTGAACATAATAATATAATAAATAAATATATATACATTAAATATTATAATAATTACATATTATAATATTTGTATATATTTTTAAATAGAATAGTTGCCCTCTAAAAAATGCTGGGTTGAAAATGGACAAACCCAGAGATTAGGTTGTTTGAACCCAGTGAATGGACTCAACTTTTTAACCCAACTTGAGTTTTTTTTAATCCAAAATTGTTTAGAGTGTGTATAAATTATATCTATTTCATCTTAATCTATAATGTATAAATGAGATTTAAAAAATGAAGACAAAATAAATTAATAAAAAATATATAACAAAATAAAATGTGAAATATTATATATATATATATATATATATATATATATATATATATATATATATATATATATATATATATATATATATATATATATATATATATAATATTTTACATTTTATTTTGTTATATATTTTATACATTAAAACCTCATTTATACATTATAGATTAAGATGATATAGATATAATTTATACACACTCTAAAAAATGCTGCCACTATTGACAGTCACTAGTGCGCCTCTTGAGTCCAGGAGAATGAGGTTTACACACACAGCTCTTACTGGCCTACGTCCTTTACATTCTGGTGGCTACTTCCAGCAGGATAATGCACCATGTCACAAAGCTTGAATCATTTTAAATTGGTTTCTCTAAAAAATGCTGGGTTAAAAACAACCCACGTTGGGTTGAAAATGGACAAACCCAGAAATTGGGTTGTTTGAACCAAGTGAATGGACCCATTCAAACAACCCAATTTCTGGGTTTGTCCATTTTCAACCCAACGTGGGTTGTTTTTAACCCAGCATTTTTTAGAGAAACCAATTTAAAATGATTCAAGCTTTGTGACATGGTGCATTATCCTGCTGGAAGTAGCCACCAGAGGATGGGTACATGGTGGTCATAAAGGGATGGACATGGTCAGAAGCAATGCTCAGGTAGACCATGGCATTTAAACGATGACCAATTGGCACTAAGCGGCCTAAAGTGTGCCAAGAAAACATACCCCACACCATTACACCACCACCACCAGCCTGCACAGTGATAACAAGGCATGATGGATCCATGTTCTCATTCTGTTTACCCCAAATTCTGACTTTACCATCTGAATGTCTCAACAGAAATCAAGACTCATTAGACCAGGCAACATTTTTTCAGTCTTCAACTGTCCAATTTTGCTGTCCAATTGTAGCCTCTTTTTCCTATTTGTAGTGGAGATGAGTGGTACCCGGTGGGGTCTTCTGCTGTTGTATCCCATCCGCCTCAAGGTTGTGTGTGTTGTGCTTTCACAAAAGCTTTGCTGCATACCTCGGTTGTAACGACTGGTTATTTCAGTAAAAGTTGCTCCTCTATCAGCTTGAATCAGTCGGCGCATTTTCCTCTGACCTCTAGCATCAACAAGGCATTCTCGCCCACAGGACTGCCGCATACTGGATGTTTTTCCCTTTTCACACCATTCTTTTTAAACCCTAGAAATGGTTGTGCGTGAGACCGGCCCGTCTGGCACCAACAACCATGCCACGCTCAAAATTGCTTAAATCACCTTCTTTCCCATTCTGACATTCAGTTTGGAGTTCGGGAGATTATCTTGACCAGGACCACACCCCTAAATGCATTGAAGCAACTGCCATGTGATTGGTTGATTAGATAATTGCATTAATAAGAAATTGAACAGGTGTTCCTAATAATCCTTTAGGTGAGTGTGTGTATATATATATATATATATATATATATATATATATATATATATATATATATATATATATATATATATAGGTTATAATGTAATAACCTAATAACAGTGTATTTTTTTTTATTATATTTTCTAAATAAATGAGGAGATAAACATTACAGTCAGTAAAAATTTAAGAAGTTGATCTGTGCTTCCTGTTAAAGGAAGAGGATGTGGATCTGACCGATGCATTAAAAATTCATCTGGCTTTCAGATTGTACACACACACACACACACATGGAGAGAGAGTGAGAGAGAGAGAGAGAGAGAGAGAGAGAGAGAGAGAGAGAGAGAGAGAGAGAGAGAGAGAGAGAGAGAGAGAGAGAGAGAGAGAGAGAGAGAGAGAGAGAGAGAGAGAGAGAGAGAGAGAGAGAGAGAGAGAGAGAGAGAGAGCTTGTGTTCGGCTGTTTCATACCCTCATCTGAATCGCCTGGCAGGGGGTGTGATTCTTTATATTGAACATTAATATGAATGAGACACTTTGGAACAGATTGCTTTTCCGTGGAGTCTCATTTCTGTGTGCTCTTATGGACATTGATGGGACTTTTATTTTTGCTGGCAAATAAATGTGTATTTTAGTTGTTTTTATTCAAGATAATGTCCTCGAACATATTGCTAGTTCTCTGTATGCGCGGCACGTTTTACGAAGTGAAACGGTGACATTTTGGTCTGTATCTCATATAAAAGTATCATATGACTCCAAAAGATTTGGATGTAGTTTACAAGCTGGATGGAATTGTTATGATATACTTTTTCTTTAAGAAACTCAGAAACAGCAGGTATATTAATCTATCCTTTCATTTTTCTTCACTTCTTTGTGTCATGTGCACACACACCCTCAGCAGTACCTCCATTAACACATCCAGGATGTCAGGATAGGAGGGCGCGAGTCGACAAGAAAAGTGTGAGAAAGAAAATTTGCAGGCTGTTTTAAAATCAAAAGGTCTTCTAGTCTAGACTGAAAGAGATAAAATAAACAGGTGAATGAAATCTGATTCAACTGGTTCATTTGTAGACGTTCATGTTATGTATTAACCTATAGTATTTTCCCTGTTCTTTTGAAATCATTAAAAAAATTGGCATGGTATTGACATCTCAGCTATTTTGGCAGATATATTCTTTTCCAAACCAATGACTCACAAGGAAACCTGTTTGGAAACTTCAGTTCAATCATGACAACTCTCAAAAAAGTGTTTGTTATTGAATATGGCAATGTTAATGTATTTGGTCTTGGCAGACTATATTTGCTATGCTGCAGCCAATATTGGCTAGGGCCAAGTAGGGCCAGTAAGAGCTGTACGTGTAAACCTCACTCCCCTCCCATTAGCGACTGACACTAGAGGCTGCGGTCTTTAGCGTCCTAGTTAGAGTGTCCGGCTCCAACACCAGAAACTCCAGTTTGAATCCTCAGAGTGTGACATGTAAGACCGGTTACACTTGGTGCCATGACCAGGATGGAAGTGAGGTTTAGGGGAGTAAATGTAAAGGACGTAGGCCAGTAAGAGCTGTGTGTGTAAACCTCATTCTCCTGGACTCAAGAGGCGCACTAGTGACTGTCAATAGTGGCTGCAGTTTTAGTGTCCTTGTTAGCATGCCCGCCTCCCAAGCTGGAGACCCAGTTTGGAATATTGCTTAAAGTGGGTATAATAGGACCAGTTACATTTGGTGCCATGACCCGGATGGGAGGGAAGTTGGGGGGGTAGGACAGTAAGAGCTGTGCATGTAAACCTCAATCCCCAGGCCTCAAGAGGCGCACTAACAACTAATGCTAACAGTTGTGATCTTAAGAGTCCTAGTTAAAGCATTCGCCTCCCGTGCCAGAGATCCCAGTTTGAATTAGCTAAGAGTGGGTCGAATAAGACCGGTTACATTTGGTGCCATGACCAAGATGGGAATGAGGTTTAGGGGGGTTGGTGGATCGTAGGACAGTAAGAGCTGTGCGTGTAAACCTCAATCCCCAGGCCTCAAGAGGTGCAATAGCAACTAATGCTTACAGTTGTGATCTTTAGAGTTCTAGTTAGAGCATTTGCCTCCCAAGCTGGTGACCCAAGTTCGAATCCCGCTCAGAGTGGCTCGAGTAGGACGGTTACATTTGGTGCCATGACCTGGGTGGGAGTGAGATTTAGGGGGTTGATTGTAATGTAGGCCAGTAAGAACTGTGCATGTAAACCTCACTCTCCTGGCCTCAAGAGGCGCACTAGCAACTAACACTAATGGCTACGGTCTTTAGTGTCCTTGTTCATGCCTGCCTCCCATGCTGGAGACACCAGTTCGAATTCCACTCAGAGCAGGTTGAGTAGGACTGGTTACACCTATTGTGATATATATCCGAGTGAAACGCTTCTCGAACAAAAAAAAAAATAAATATATATATATATATATATATATATATATATATATATATATATATATATATATATATATATATATAGCAAGACTTGATTTGGGAAATTGATTGGATGGTTGTGGTTTGCTATTGGTCGACAATCGTGAATCTCACACGATTGCCCCGCCCTCACACCAGTAAACACATCATCAGTGAAGAAAAGAGATGATGCTGCAAGAAGGAGGGGAAGTCATTATGATTAGATTGTGAGGGTACATACATTAAATAATGATGTGCATGCATAAATCAATATTCCATCAAAAAACAAGAATTGTCCATTTTTATTTAATGATGACCTTAAACTATTTTGATTGTGTTGTGTTCTCACTAAATATATATGTTTTAAAAATGTATGCAATTATTAAGTCAAAGAATATGATGTGTGTTAAAAATAGAAAAAAAGTGATCCAAAAAAGCATACAAGAAAGGACATAGAGAGCAATAAATGAAGCGAAAAAGACAGAGAGCATCTCAGTGAAGAAGACTCTGGAGACGTCGCCCCGTTCTGAGGGTAATTGAGCTCCGTGTGGTGGCAGACTCAGTCCTGTCAGTCTTCTGAAGCCCCATTTGCTGTGTTTAGAAGGTTGTGTGCTGAATACAGATGCAGGGATAAAAAGACAGCACAGGCCGTACGGCACACTGCAATCACCGGCCAATCTGGTGTCAGAGCCCTCTTACCCCGTCTGTCAGTCTCTCTCTCCCCTCGCATCCAGATCCGCCCTGTTCTGATGCAAACGGATCGCTTCTCAGCTGAGCCTGAGGTAGCGAGTGTTCTGCTGGTCTGAATGTGAAATGAAGGTTTTCTAAACACTTTCCCCATCCTGTTCGATGCAGTTTGCTCTCGTCGTCTCTTTCAGAGCACATAGCTGCAAGGACAGAGTGAATAATTCATTAGGAATTAAAGTAGTCGGTTTGGAGAAGTAATATTTACCTTATTGGATCTTGCTTATTCTGTTTAATATTTTAAGCCTGAGAGGGAAGTCTGGAAAAAACATCCAAATACTTGCTTAGTATAATATACAAGTATATAATATACAAGATATGCAATTAAATTGATTAATTAAAAAGAAAAGAAAGCCATAAGAATAAAATAAGCCACATCTTTGGCATTGGTTTGTTCTTTTTTGTTTAGGTCTGACTGGCAGTCAATTTTCACATGATCAAGTGTTCATATGGTTGAAACATTCTCTGCAGTACTCTTGATTGGTTTTGACCTGCGGAGTTGCCATAGCAATACAAGTTAGAGAGACAAATCATTTGACGAATTCGCATTGTTATTTTTAAATGGAAGTAATTTGAAGAAATTAAAAACCCAAACAATAGCAATTATTGCCTCAAATTATTGCCTCTTTTTTATTCAAAAAAGAGAGCTGTTTTGGTTCTAAACTAATTGCATATTGTTATTGGACTCAGCGTGGCTCTTTGCCGCAGAATTGCTTTTTGTCTCATGAGAGTGATGTGATAAACAGGCTCATCTGGATGTGATTGACACACACACGAGCACACACACAGGCAAGGTAACACCTTTTATTGTATTTAATGCCAGTGTATTTGTATTTCTAGTATTACTATAGTATTTCATTTTTCAATTCAGTATGTTTAAAAAAATAAATTAAAAAAAATTATTCAGAATATAGAGGAATCATTAAATTGTTAAAAAGTATCAGTAAAGACATTTGTTTCAAATATTACTTTTTGTTCATCAAAGAATCCTGAAAAAACATCAACATTTCCACAAAAATATTAAGCAGTTGATAATAACAAGAAATATTTCTTGATCAACAAATCAGTATGTTAGAATAATTTCTGAAGAATCATGTGACTGAAAACTGGAGTAATGTTGAAAATGCAGCTTTGATCATAGGAATAAATTACATTTTAAAATATATTTAAGGACATTATAAATAATAATTAACACAGAAAATAATATAAGCAGATAAAAGCTGTATTTTGTTTAATACCTATTTTATTTATAATGTTTTTACATTACTATTTTCCACATTCTTATTGTAACTTTTTGTACCATTAAAACATGTATATGCAAATGACCTGTGTTATGATTGGCTAACCATAAAGTGTGTTACTTTCCTCATGACTTTCTTTTGCAGCCTGGTTTTAAAAAAAGCTTTTTTTTCATTGTGTCCTTTAAAGCAAAACAATAATACTCAAAGTTCATTGTTGTCAGATGATTGTCTAATGATTCACGGTGGCACTTAATGAATATTAATGTGTGGTAACCTTTGGCATGGGGAGAGGAACACATTGTATTTGGAAGTGTACAGGTGTCGTGCTGAGCTGACAGCCACTCTCAGAATAAGAAACAAGCTCCTCACAGCATGAGCAGAAGTCATTAGCAGTCGCTGCTCATCAACCTACTGCTACAGACCCGTGTGCCACAGTCCAGACCACAGCCTTTGGGTCTTTTAGGAAACAGGATGGTGCACTTGTAAGACAAAATAGCTAAACAATTAAAGGGGTCATGAATTGAGGAATCAACTTTTCCTTAAGCTTTTGATTTATAAAGGGTCATGGTAATATTAAGCCCCTTTCACACTGCGATTCCGGCAAATACACGGATAATGCGACCCGGCATTTGTTCCCGGGCCGCTAGATTTGGTCCATTCAAACTGCCAGCGAAATACCGTAATATGTGCGCTTTCACACACAACCCGTAACGGTCCCGGGTCGAGTTGACACGTGACATCCTGATGTAACGTATAATGGCGAGCAATCTCAGCTTCAGCGCGGATAGTAAGGAGCTCCGTGGTCTCGACTTGTGTCCAGTTTCCGCACATTTCTGCTTGTTTAATTTTAGTTTCTTTTGTATACGAACACTCTCTGCGTTTAAAACACAGACTAGCTCTTCTGGCACTGCAGGGTTGTATTATTGAAAAAACAAGCTCTAGGAGTCGCACGATAACTAAGTACACGTTGCGGCATTCGTTTTGGCTTTTGTTCACACAGCGCTCGTCCCGGGTCGAATCCCGCAATGTTACTAGGTCCCCGACCCGGGTTCAATTCGGTAATCAATTTCGGGACATGGTTGCTTTCACACAGAAGGTGACCTGGCAATGTTCTGGGAAAATTGCGGGTCTGACGTGCAGTGTGAAAGGGCTTAAGATTATCCTCTAAGTTTTAGAGCTGAAAACTTCCTTGTTAGTCAAAGAAAAGCTTTTATAGACACCAAGCTCAGCAAACAGTCCTGTGCTGCATACTGACGTCAGTGCGCGACTAAACACTGCCTATACAGAATCTACAGCGTGTCTAATCCAGTAGCCCACCCACCGACTCATGGAGGGCTCATCCTAGCTGGTCAACAATAATATATCTCCTGGTTATGTTAGATAGGGAGTTAGTTTAGCCTGCTGTATTTTGTTTTCTTTATTTTGTAACAGTTAGTTGTTGTTTTTTAGGTAGGAGTTGGCTTTATGTTTGTTGTTTTGGCCTTGCCCCTTTCTGAAGCTGATATCCCTTTCATTATTATTTTTGTTTGTTGAATTATGTAAATAAACTTCTCTTGTTACATCTGACTGGTTGTTGGGCTTATTGTAGTTGTTCTGTGCCTGCAGATGGGGTTTCCTCTGCTGTTGCACATTCATTTACCATCAACCATATCTATTTCTGCTGCGATCCGCCCCTAGACCAATTGGGTTCGTAACAGTAGCATCAGCGAGATTGAGCTAGTATTATTCGGCTGGTCATGTGATCGCACCATGGTGGCCACAGTGAGTGCTGTCATCAGTGGAGGACTGAGAAGAAATGTAAATGGCCAACTTTATAGCAAAGGGCCACCCATAAAAAATGTTTTTCTGGGCCCAGGGTGAAATCAACCTTTGAGAGAGTTTGACAAGGGCCCAATTGTGATGGCTAGATGACTGGGTCAGTGCATCTCCAAAATGGCAGCTCTTGTGGGGTGTTCCTGGTCTGCAGTGGTCAGTATCTATCGAAAGTGGTCCAAGGAAGGAACAGTGATGAACTGGCGACAGGGTCATGGGCGGCCAAGGCTCATTGATGCACGTGAGGAGCGAAGGCTGGGCCGTTTGGTCCGATCAAACTGCTCAAGAAGTTAATGCTGGTTCTGATAGAAAGGTGTCAGAATACACAGAGCATCGCAGTTTGTTGTGTATGGGACTGCATAGCCGCAGACCAGTCAGAGTGCTCATGAACATCAGAACTGGACTACGGATCAATGGAAGAAGGTGGCCTGGTCTGATAAATCACATTTTCTTTTACATCATGTGGATGGCCGGGTGCGTGTGCATCACTAACCTGGGGAACACATGGCACCAGGGGCCAGTTGCATAAACCACTTAGACTAGGCTTAAAAGTAAGTCATCAAGTTTTTTTTCTTTAAGACTGGTGCTAACTTTTTAAAATCAATTACATAAAATGGTAGATCGGTGGTAAAAAGGTGCGGCCGGCGGAGCAAAGTGACTATTTTGTCTTCTCAAGTTAATTCTTATGAAAGTTAATCTTCCAAAGTGATGAACTGAAAACGCGCCAGACTTAACACGCGTTGAGAACTACTGCCGCGAGCGTGGATGTGTTTACCTCAACTCTCATCACGAGAGCTCATTCAGCTCATCACGATGCATGTAATCTGACTCCTGCTGCGTTTGTGCTGACAATTCTTCAGCGCCTAAATCACATTATATTGAACAGACACTTTCAGTTTTTATTTGTAGTGTCTGTTCTCTAACTGAACTGATTTTATGAAGATGAACGCGGTGGTGGGAAGTTAAAAAGTGATTCAGTAGTAGGTGGCTTTGGAAGTTGCCTCACAGGGCAGCGAAGCAGTCTGGGAATTGTAGTCTTTCATCCCCATGAGACGAATATATAACATTTTCTGTCTTTTCTCAGTCTAGAAAGCACCAAATTACCAAGATAATTTCACATTTCTACAACATTAATGACCCAGTTTAAATACAGATTCATCTTCCCAGCGCTGAAGTACCCCTTTAAGACACAATCTTAACAGAGTGGCTAAGTTTATGCAACTAGCCCCAGGATGCACTATGGGACAAGCAAACCGGTGGAGGCAGTGTGATGCTTTGGGCAATGTTCTGCTGGGAAACCTTGGGTCCTGCCATCCATGTGGCTGTTACTTTGACACGTACCACCTACTTAAGCATTGTTGCAGACCATGTACTACACCCTTTTATGGTATTCTATGGAAAGTCCCCATAAAACATGAAAACACAATCCGTGTGTGTATAATTTGATTGTATTTTATATTTAATGTATGTTTCATACTGTACATTTATATGTAAGTAATGTTTTCTATCAGTGTATCTGTGATCTTGATTAACATGAATGTTGTGCTTTCTCTTTAACAATTGCCATAAATGTTGCCAGGCAGGATTTGTGTTGTGGTAACCCAAGGTCAGGTTGCTAACAGAGTCAGAGCTGTCTCTTCATCCAGCCATTCGTTCACCTATTTAATATTCCTGACAAGATCTCAGAACCTTTCAGCCTCATGCAGAACTCTGAAAATCCACAGAATGAAGCTACGAGCGCACAGGTAACCTGTTAACAGATACTGGTGGTCTGGTGTCCTTTACTGCTTATCTCACAACAGGTCTTTGTATATGATGGTTTATGATGGAATGGAGAGAAAACGGGGTCCTAGTTGAGTGAAATGACAGAGAGAGGATAAACAGGGAGTGTTTGTTTGAATAAGATGGGTTGGTGGTAGTTAACCTTCAGTCCTGTTTGCATATTGGGGAAAAAAGTGTATTTATGTAGTTACCATAACAAACTGTTTGGAAAATGAGTTAAAGACCTTCCTCCTATCTTCATTCTCATGAAACTCTATGTGGCCATGTTTTGGATTTTATGAGTATATTTAGTTTATTATTATACATTTTTGAAAATGCAGGAATATTACAGGCCAGTGACGTGCTCTCTAAGTACTGGGATATAAAATGATATACTGTAGTAGCTTAGTGTTTGTTGTCTAGGCTTAAAGTTTTGATTAAAGTTTATGAGGCACATGAATGTGCACACATAAATCATTAATAGTTAACACTGCAATACTCTATTAAAAAAATAAGAATTGTCAATTTTGACTTCATAATGACTTCAAACATGCTGTTTGTTTTCCCCCTCAGATGGAAAGAAATTCCTATGATTTGCCATCACATGACGCCCTCTCAAAGATCCTCCTGGAGTATCTTCACCTCGTCAAAAATCCTAAAACTCAGACCAGGACAGAATCTGCACCCCAGAAAAAGTCCAAATCTAAGCTCAACCGAACGTTTGATGTGCATTCAGCACAAAAAAGGTAAAATAATATAACATGATGCCTTCTACAATTACCAAAATACAGTTTTTGGTTTTAGTTCGAACCTATAATTTCCTTTTACTTTGATATGTTGCTATAAATATTTCCTTTTCAGTTCATCACTACCTGATTTCAGAAATGACCCTCATGCAGGTGAAGTCACTGAACATCAAAATAAAGTAAGTAATAAAACTGTAGATTTATATTTGTATGCTCCCTTCCCTATGATAAACGTTTCCCAGGTGCTGCCTGAAGAGAAATTCAAACTTATTCAGAACCAGACTTGGCATAAGGTGTAGTCCACTTTCCATTATCAGCCTAAAGTATAATTCAGTTTTAATGCGAATGCTTAGAAAATGCACACATCTAAACACATAGACTTTCAAATTATATAGTTCATTTAAGAGCGTATGCGAACACAGGTGCTCGACGAATGCGCGCTAAAAAGTTTAAAGATAAAGTATGTTTTTCATTAACACTTTTTATACTGGTTAAAACTATCTTCACATCCTGATAGCAATCAATAACAGAAGTGGTCTAAATATTAAAACATGTACATATATCAATCTGTGGAAGTCTCAGAACCAAATATTTTTCATCCTATCATTGCATTCGGTCCATATCATGCCATCAGCGCTCTTCATGCCGCTATGCAGAGTTGTAGAAGATAATGGCAAACAAACAGCAGCTACCTTTTACAGTTCCTCCTCAACCATAGACTGTAAAAAAAGATGGACGACGCACTCTCTTCCATTGAAGAAGCCAATGTCCCAATTTGCCGCTGACATCTTTAGCTGAGTCAGGTTCTAAGGCTGTGCAGTAGGCTAGTGTACATACACTATGCACATACCTTAGCATATGTCTAAAAATCAAAGCATACTTTATTTTTATGTTATTATTCTTCATGAATATACACACCGTGATTCGGCAATTCAAATAAAAAAAACCTAAAGATCATCTCAAGGTGACCCCTATAGGCTATGTCCGCAATGTTCATTCTATAGTACGGTTTGAAGAAATACAGTATGAAAAGACTGTATTGGCTTTGCTTTTCTCATCATAACGGAATCATTGCAAAGCACCCCGCAGAGAAAGATAGAAAGAGAGCAGCCCATATGTGCTTTTATAATATGATTGTTTGAAGCAACAGTACAGACTACGCAGAGCCTCTTTTAGCGGCGTCTACCGGGACCAATCTCTCTCTCCATTCACTTCTTCATTGGGTTCAGATGATTCCCTCCGTCTCCTCCCCTCCGCGGGCCTCATCTCATCACCCATCATCATTCTCACCTTGCATGTGTGCCCTTTCAATTAAGCGCTCAATTTCTTTCAGACGACCCCAGGGAGCCACAAGCACACTGGCCCAGATTGGAATCGCCTAATCGGTCCCTCTCCCACCCCTCCCATTTCTGCGCACCCGACCCCCAACGCGGACCCCCTTCCTGCCCACAGTGACCCTGAGTGAAAAGCAGACGCCTCGGTGGCATGTTACATGACACGCGACATACGACTAACACAATGGCACAAAAGGATGTCTGGAAGTGCGGCACATCCCACAATGGCCCTGGGCTGCAGTCTGTTTAGCACAATACAATGTCTCCAAAAGGCTATTGTTCAGTTCCATAGAATGAACTAAAGTAAAGACATGTTGACAAATGTAGATGTGCCAGAATGACTGCATACTAGTAATATAATGACTTTGGTACACATCCATTTGTGTGAATACGCGCATGATTTGAGCTCTATCTCTTATTTTAGGTAATACTGTTTCCCTGAATATTTTTATCCATGTCCAACAATTTCAGAAAAGGGATTCTGGAGGAAAAAAATACCTTTCATTTGGAGGAATTCATCCTAATCCTTATCCTCTGTAGTTCTCATTCGGTTCCAGTCTCTGCTAACTAGTTGACGGACAGCGGCTGTTTTAACACACTTTAAAACCGATAGTAGGCTATATCTGCCATAGCTTTAAAAAATATATATATTTTTTAATGATTCAGGCACAAAAAAATAATGTTATTTGGGCAGATAGTCAGATTCAGACAAGCGTCACATACAAACTGCTGTTGATCATGTTTTGGCGCGGTGATTCCCTCAGAATCCCGACTGAACATGTGACTTTGATTCCACCTAGTGGCGGGAAACTGCATATGCCGTTGCATTAATGTAGTAATTATTTTTTTTACTGATTATGCCATCACTGTTATGAGGCAACTCCTAACTAAAACATAAAGTCAGCTATACATTTTCATTTTTCATACAATCCTTGTATAATCTTTGAGGAAAAAAATATTACATTTTAATGAAAGACAAATTAAATTATTGTTTACAGAATTTAATAACTGACTTTTAAATTGTTTAAAGCAAACTGTTAAAATATGCAAAAAATATATTTATTTTTTTATTATGCTGAAACCATATCCAAATATTATGAACATTTGGTTAATATACTGTATATAATTTTAACTTTGAGAGCCTACATTTATTTTTTAGCATAATTTTGCTTCCCTCCAAAGTTGAAAATTAACTTAAAGCTTTTTAATTGGATATTGTCAAGATTAGTTAACAATACATGCTAAAGAAAAACACCAAATGTTAAGATAAACACCAAATTACATGGTAGTGCAATGGTATTCTTTGAAGCACTTTATTGGGACTTTTCATGGTACTTTGAAGTACCATGAAAATTGTATATCAAAGTGGTATTACCATCTGATTCTTGGGTTATGGTTTATTCTCTTGCATTTTTCTTGCTATTATACTTTGAAATAATCTCCTAAATGGAAATTGATGGTTTCGCAGACTAT
Organism: Pseudorasbora parva; assembly: GCF_024679245.1. Taxonomy (NCBI): domain Eukaryota; kingdom Metazoa; phylum Chordata; class Actinopteri; order Cypriniformes; family Gobionidae; genus Pseudorasbora; species Pseudorasbora parva. The sequence goes on along the minus strand of NC_090196.1, from coordinate 13,050,385 downwards.
GTTTGCAGGCCATATGTACATATACATTTTTATTTCTCCTCTAGGAGTTGGAAAACTATCGCGCGGCTATGCATAAGATGGCGGATGACATCATCAACCTGCGCTCTCAGGTGAGCAAGCTGGAGTCTGAGAAGGGTCTGCTGAGGCATGACCTGTCCCTGCATCAGGACCTGGGCCACACCCTGCTGGACGACACCGACGTTGACATCATGACCAAGACCGAGATTGCTGACCGGATCGGTATAATTCCTCTCACTATATTCACATTTTAAAGCAAAATCCTATAAAAGTTGGTCAAAACACTTTACCAATTAGCCTTAGGTGATTACCAGCTACAGTTAGTGCTGCCATTTCTTCAGCCCTTTCAGTAAATTAACTAGCTGGGAAGCAGTCAAAAATGTATTTGGATAAAATCATCCCAGTTATCATCCTGGCATCATTTATTACATTTACATTTTAAAACCTGCTGCCACAATGCCAGCAAGCAGTGGCGTAGCACCAAATTTTGGGCCCTGGGTACAAACCATCTTGCTGGGCCCCCGTACCATGTATGTGTATGTATAGAAAACGGACTTCCCTGCCTCGGGCCCTGGTTACTCAGTACCCTTTATCCCCCCAGTCCCACGCCCCTGCCAGCAAGTCTCTAAAAAACTAAAAGATAAACTAGCTTGCTTAGCAAGCACTGCTAATTAGGGTCTCTTTTTGATGTTAGCAGTATCATTCATGTCTATAGTACAAACTAACAAACACTAGGATTAGTGTAGTTAGCAATACTCGTGTTACATGGCAAACATTTTAAAAAAAGTTATGGAAACATTTCCTGTTAGCTGGGTAGCTTGCTTGGCTAACACTGCTAATAAACATGATGCTCATATGTACATGCAGAAGAATGAAACAACATCAGACAAAAGTTTTGGGAAGTGTGTATTGAAGTTTTTAACATTTCTGATGTTAAAAGTTGTGAGCGTGAACTGATTTGCACAGGTGTCGTGTCCTCACCGAGCTGTGCTGAGGATTGATAAGGCTTCTCATTTAGCTAAGGGAATCTGATAAGCACTTACTGCCTTATCTGCTGAAGGACAGTTTGCGTCCCTCACATACTCATATGCACA